>NC_139951.1:36648244-36670744 GCF_963454915.1 Gymnoscopelus microlampas | reverse complement strand
ATATATTCAATGATTTGCACACATTCTCACGATTTTTCAAGAATAGCAGATATTCAAGCTAGTGTCGCGCTATGAGCTTGTATATCTGCTATTTTTGAATAGCCAAAGAAATCTAAAAATGACACAGATGCGTTCCCGGTCTTAACGGGTTAAACACGGAAGCGGGCTAAACAGCCAAGCTGCCGATGTGAATAATGAATTAGGCCTGTTGTGGTGCTCAGGGTGCAAAAGCTCAGCTAGCCTACAGCGCTAACACATTTTGTTATGATTGGCAAAAGGAAGGTCAGTGTCTTAGGAGACCCCCCTAATGTCCACCCGCAATTACAAGCTATACCGTGAGGGTCTTGTCCATGTTATTAACCCATTAAGACCTGGAACTGTGTCATTTTTAGATTTGAGCTAAAAAGCATTATTTTACAGTTTTGACTATTCAAAAATAGCAGATATACAAGCTCATAGCGCGGCACCGAGTGCCGCGCTATGAGCTTGTAGATCTGCTATTTTTGAAAAATCGTGAAAATGTGTGCAAATCTTTGAAATATGTATATTTCTAAAGCGAACATTTTTAACTCAAATCTTTGCTTCTGGGGGTCCCTGGAACAAAATAATTTGATGGGGGTCCGCGGCCAAATACATATCATTTTGGGGGTCCTTGACATGAAAAAGATTGAGCACCACTCATATAGAAACATACGTTTTTCAGAAAACTGTTGGGATTTAGGAGACATGTAGAATCGGCTTCGGGTCTCAATGGATTAAGAGCCTGACTGATGCCATTTATTTATTTTTGGGTCCGATGCCAATTCGCAGTCCTAGACCAGTGATTATTACCCATGTTTTGACTGATATTTTGTCCAAAATTGCAACATATTATAATCAATTTGATTTGTTTTAACTTAAAACAAACAAATAAACTTTTGTTTGAACTATTCTTTTCATACATTGAAGTTTACTTAAATAACATTACATTACAGTCATTTAGCAGACGCTTTTATCCAAAGCGACTTACAATAAGTGCATTCAACATAGGTAGGGAACGAAACTACTAATCACCAGAAGTCATAAGTGCATGTTCTGCTAAAACAAGCAACTAAGAGTATACCTAGTGCTAAGGTAAAAGTGCAATATATCAGCTACCTACTTTCTTAAACAGATGAGACAAATAGCAAAATGAAATGAGCAGGAGCTAAAACAAATATGTGTATCGACTAAACAAGATCCATTAACCCATTGATACCTGGAACGCATCTGTGTCACTTTAGATGTCTTTGGCTATTCAAAAATAGCAGATATACAAGCTCATAGCGCGGCACCGAGTGCCGCGCTATGAGCTTGTAGATCTGCTATTTTTGAAAAATCGTGAAAATTATTTTTTAATATTTCTTTCCGAAAAATTGTTAGGATTTTGATTTTTTTAGACGCGGCCTCAGGTCTTAATGGGTTAAAACAATACAACAATAAAACAAGAGCTTGTACAACTAGTTAACAACAAGTAGGCCAGGCGAAGAGGAAGGGTAGTGTTTCCTGAAGAGGTGGGTTTTCAGCCTGCGGCGAAAGATGGGCAGTGACTCTGCTGTCCTGACATCAGTGGGAAGTTCATTCCACCACTGTGGGGCCAGGAAAGAAAAAAGTTGTGACCGTGTAGATCAGCCAGAGGGACCCTTGAGCGTCGAGGCAATCAGTCGCCCCGAGGTGGCAGACCGCAGAAATAAGTACTCGGTGCCGCGCTATGAGCTTGAATATCTGCTTTTTTTGAATAGCCAAAGCTAAGTGGCTGAAATGATTGTGACGCTATGTTAACTGGGGACCCCCTGGTACACCCCTCCCCCCACTGGTGGTCCCCGGGCCACTGGTTGTGAGAACCACTGGTCTAGACGGAAAACAAAACCAAATACCAGCCAAAAAAAAAAGGGAAGAGAAGAAGGAAAGAATAGAAAAGGGCCCGAAAGCGGAGCAAAACAATGAGGCCAAACAGGCTCAGAGATGGAGATGCAGACTCCTCAGTCAGTTGATCCATTGTGAAGGCAACACAACACAACACAACACAACACAACACAACACAACACAACACAACACAACACAACACAGTCCAGTTTCCCAGTGAATCAGTCCAGTCAGTCAGCTGGCCATCGGCCTCCATGCTCCATCCTCCATCACCGCATGGTCCAGGCACCGGGCCAGTCTAGCACCAGACCACAGAGACATGTGACCAGCTGTCTCACACACACACACACACACACACACACACACACAGAGGCACACGCACACGCACACACACACACACACACACACACACACACACACACATACACACACACACACACACACACACACACACACACACACAGCTACTGTACCAACCGCCTGCCACTCACTCAGTGGCAGGAAGGTAAACTAAACTATATCTCAGAGGCAAATGTTGTACTTTTTTTTATATGTATATGTCCACGGACCCCCATCTCAAAATATATTGTTCCAGGGACCCCCAGAAGCAAAGATTTAAAAAAATATATATATTCAAAGATTTACACAAATATTCACGATTTTTTCAAAAATAGCAGATCTACAAGCTCATTGTGTGGCACGAAGTGACGCACTATGAACTTGTAGATCTGCTATTTTTGAATAGCCAACCAATATGCTGTATTCATAGCTAAAATCTAAAATGACACAGAGGCTTTCCAGGTTTTAATGGGTTAAGTATAGTTTGCCAATTCTTTTTTTTTTTTTTTACTTTTACTCAAATAACATGTTGAATACAGGCCTTTTACTTGTAAAACAGAGTATATTATTTATATTGCGGTGTTGCTACTATTTACCTAAGTACCTAAAGTAATCAGAGTATCCTTCTTCCAGGCCTGGTTCATCAAGGCACAGGGCCAGTCTATAGCAGACATGTGACCAGCTGTCTGTCTCACACAACCAGAGCTACTGTCCACCACCTCCTGCCAGCTAGTAAAGTAACTAAGTACATGCACTCGAGTACTGTACTGTACTTAAGTGCACTTTTGAGGAATTTTCTACTTTACTGGAGTATTTCCAATTTCCTATGCTTTTACTTCTACTCCACTACATCTCAGGGGCAAAATATTGTACTTTTCACCCCACTACAGTTATGGAAAAACGTTAGTTGCTAGTTACTTTGTAGATTATTATTACAAAACATGCATTAACCACTACAGCCCTACACATAAACACTGAGTGCTGCATTCAAATGCTTCGAGGCCGTGACGCAAAACAGGTTTCATTAAAGGACGACTTCACCCATGTTCAACCTATCTTCATATAATAGATCCACACTAATGCTCCTGAGTCTCATAGGAGGGCTGTGGACACTTCAGAAACCCGTCTACGTGAGAACAATGGCTTCCATATAGCATTCTAACTTTCCAGGAATAGAAAGCCTGTAGTTTCTATTAGCTTGGATTCCCCATCGATGATGTCACTGGTAGACAGGTTTCTGAACTGTCCACAGTCCTCCTCTGAGACACAGACTGAATAGACAAAAAATGGTGCCATATTATCGTGAGCATTAGTGAGGACCAATTATATGAAGACGGGTGAAGTCGTCCTTTAACATCTTTGACTGTTTCCACTAAGAATACGTAAAAGGAGCACTTCACCTCACATTTTCAACCTTATCTTCATGTAATTGCTCCTCACTAATGCTCATTGTAAGATGACACAATTTCGGTCTACTCACTCTGTGACTCATTGGTGGGCTATGAGAAACCTCACTGATTCCAAGCCAATAAAAACTATAGCCTTTCTTTTCCTGGAAAGAGTATTGGTATCAAAATGTACTTAAAGTACCAAAAGTAAAAGTATTATTTATGCAGAATGTCCCGATTCACAAGGTAATATGTATAAATGTATTAAAATCTTTTGAAAATAGCAGATCTACAAGCTCAAAATACCTCAAAATTGTACTTAAGTACAGTACTTGACACACACACTTACTTATACACACACTATACTGCACAAGTAGCGCTACATTGAAGGTACCGGGCTAGCCGATGTTTACAAGGTTTGTAAACCATTAAGAAGAGGAGTTTGTGCCATTGTACAGGCCATTGTCTGAAGGGTGCAATGATATCAACATCACAGCGGGGTGTTTGTGCACGGGTGTCACACACACACACACACACACACACACACACACACACACACACACACACACACAGGCCTAGCTGAGGACACTAAAATATCCCTATACACCCTCCCCCTCCCCCCCGACACTGACAGGGAGGATACATGACACTACACGTGCAGCTGTCTAAATATTGCTTCTCCCCTCTCTTCCTCTTCATCTAGCCCTCACCCAGTGGCGGAAAGTAACTAAGTACTTTTACTTTACTCAAGTATTTAATTTGTTTTGATACTTCATACTTGTACTGCACTACAGCTCAGAGGCATGATAATGTTGTACTTTTTTCTACTACTTATTACTTACTTATTTTTATGACAAAACCTATTACAATACCTATTTAAGCGGAAAGCCCTATACTGTATGTTAAACTTTGAAAATAGTATATCTATAAGCTCACAGATGCAAATTCTGTACTTTTACTTTGCCAATACATTTGTCCTTTTACCGAAGTAAAGCATTGAGTATAGGACTTTTTACTTTTTTTTTATTACTGCATTGTGGTATTCCTACTTTAAGTACTTAAGTAAAACAATCTGAGTACTTCTTCCACCACTGCTCTCACCCTCTCTCTCTCTCTCTCTCCCTCCCTCCCTCCCTCTCTCTCTCCCTCTCTCCTTTTCTGTCTGTGTGAGCATATGGACATTTTTATCTGGCAACCGGTGAGCAGGGGTCAGTTTCGGAGGGGCAACTGTTGAACCGGAGCAAGTGGGGATGTCCGCATTTGGTGCACCGTTGTGTCAACAAGTCCAAGGCGGAGAGGGGAGAGGAGAGGGAGGGAGGGGGGGACGGGGGGTACGCCTGGGAATAACTAACATTCTACAGGCCGGCTAGGACCACCACGCACCGCTTACTTTCAGAAGCAACCCCCCCCCTCTCACCCCCCCACACACACACACTTTTGTCTACACCACCTGTGGTGCCATGTTAACGAACACCATGCTGGAGCACCATCATAGCACTCCCACCGTCACTAATATTCAGTATGATAGGACGTCCACCACCACCAAGCACTATGACTGTAACTTTAACTACATGTTCACCACTGTTGTCATTATGCTGTACTTGTGGTGTGGGCACGCTGCCATACACGTTTTGGGCTATTCAAAATAGGTCATCTACATTTTCCCAGTGGTGGAAAAAGTACTCACATTTTACTCTACTCTGTTACAAGTAAGTAGTCGGGAATTCAAAATGTACTTGAGTAAAAGTACAAAAGTATTGGCATCAAAATGTACTTATAGTACCAAAAGTAAAAGTAGTCATTATGCAGAATGTCCCATTTCAAGTTTAAAAATCTTTAGCTTGTAGATCTGCTATTTTAAATTGGTCGAAATATATACAGTAGGGCTGAAGTGGTTAATGTATGTTTTGTAATAATAATCAAAATCTACAAAGTAACTAGTAACCTCTCAGTTTGCCTCTGAGATTTAGTGGAGTAGAAGTAAAAGTACTGAAAATTGGAAATAATCAAGTAAAGTAAAAAATACCTCACAATGTACTTAAGTACAGAATTTGCACAGAAAATGTGTGAATAATTCTACAACTATTTAACAACACAAATGCCTTTTCAAAGGGGGGTCCACCACAGCCAAAATACTGTGTGTACAGTACATATCAATTTGGGGGTCCTTGACATGTAAAAAATGTTATAGGAGAAGCACTGTGGTGTAATAGAGCCATTACAAGTCCTTTCTTGCTTATACTTTCATGCTGGCCCAGCTTGCTCTCCTTGCACTGAGAGTCCCCAGGTACATGAATGTTTCATGGCCACCCTGCCTGCTCTCTCTCTCTCTCTCTCTCTCTCATTCAGACAGAGAGCCTATCTCTCCTCCTCCCTGAGGAAGCCCTCCTCTCCGCTGTCAATTGCACTCACTTACACCCGGCCTCCGTCGCCATTAAGAGGCAGTGGTGGGAAAAGTACTCACATTCTTTTACTTAAAAGTAAATGTATCAATACTGCAATGTAGAAATACTATCGTTACAAGTAAAAGTCTGGAATTCAAAATTTAAGTATTGATATCAAAATTGGTACTGAAAGTACCAAAAGTAGAAAGTACTCATTATGCAGAATGTCCTGTTTCACAAGTTTTCAAATGTATAAAAATCTTTTGAAAATAGCAGATCTACAAGCTCACAATTCAATTGTGAGCTTGCAGATCCGTTGATATACAGCATAATAGAAAAAACATCCTCCTCTCAATTATTAGATTAACCGAAAAAGTAATCGATAGATGAATGGCTTAGAAAATGATCGATCGTTGCGGCAGTAGCCCAGGTGTTAGAGCGGCCGTCTTGGAATCCGAAGGTTCCACGTTCGATTGCCGGCTCCTCCTGGCTATGTGTCCTTGAGCAAAACACTGAAGCCCTAACTGCACCCCGTGAGCAGGCCCGGTGCCTTGCATGGTTTGCTCTGCTAGCGGTGTGTGTGTGTGTGTGAATGGGTGAATGTGAAATACATTGTAAAGGGCTTTGGAGAAAAGCGCTATATAATTGCAGTCCATTTACCATTTACACTCAAGACTGCAACAACTATCAAACCAAACTGTTAGGCCACCTTTAATTCCACTTCATTACATTCAACCCTGTTATAAGCGGTAATAGACGCCAGACCTTTCAGACACGCTGAAAAATACATTCTGGAGGTGAACGCGTGCACTGATATGTTAATTGAGTGCTTGACATGATAAGACAGCTGATACGTTAGAAACTGCAACTAAAGGACTTGTGGTGCTAAACACATGTCTGAACTGGAGCACTTCACCAGTCACCACCGCTCACATTATAGCTGACAGCTAATCCAGCAGGCCCCGTGGTGCTGAGACTGCACAGTACTTGAGTAAATGTACTTAGTTACTTTAGTGGCTAATTCATGATGTGTAAGTTTTCCCCAGTGGTGGAAAAAGTACTCAAATGTTTTACTTAAGGAAAAGTATCAATACTGCAATGTAGAAGTACTCTGTTACAAGTAAAAGTCCGGAATGAAAACAATTATTGAGTAAAAGTACAAAAATATTGGTATCAAAATGTACTTAAAGTACCAAAAGTAAAAGCACTAACATTTTGAAAATAGCAGATCTACAAGCTGACAACGCGTCACGATGCAACGTGTTGTGAGCTTGTAGATCGGCTATTTTCAAATAGCCTAGGTTTAAAATAGTTGTATTTAAGTACAGTACTTGAGTAAATGTACTTAATTACTTTACACCACTGGTTTCCCCTTCCTAGAAATGTAGTGGAGTCTAAAGTACTATATATTTGTCTTTGTAGTGGTTGAGTGACCGTCATTAAGTATCCAAAAATACAAATATTCAAGTAAAGTACTCATGTTCAAAAGATGTACTTAGGTACATTACTCTAATTACTTTGCTGCCGTTCACCACTGACTGCATTGATCCAAGGAGAACGTAGTACCTTCCTAACGAGAGAGAGAGAGAGAGTGTGGTGGTTGTTTTCACAGACAAAAGGGAAATGCTATAATATGGCAGCATTAGTCAGATGAAAGGCATGTTAGCGTAGGACTGCATGTCTACCTGGAAACCTTGTATGTCCCCCAAAAAATATTTTATCATTTTTATCCCAAGGTTTTCAAACCCATTTTTGGGGCGGTGTAACCGCCCCCTATAAGTGAGGTTTGGACACTGACCAATCCTGCACCGTGATTGGCCAATAGACTACAACGCAGTCTACAACCCTAACCCTTCCACAGTCAATGCAAATCTATACTTTTGCAAAGTCAGCCAATCACATTACAGCTAGTGTCATCACCACTAGCTGTAATGTGATTGGCTGACTTTGCAAATTCAGGACTGTGATTGGCTAGCGAAACACATGACACATGACATGTGCAGCCCTATGAATAGCAGTATGGACTTAAAAAAAACACTTTTATGTTTTTTTTTTAAGTGAATCACTTCCATCACTGTGATGACCACTGTGACCACACCGCCCACTTCACACTGGGTGTGATTCTTTTTCATGTAATTCTGGGCGCTACTCTCCCTCTGCCAGCCTAGGGAGAGCCCCGAACTGAGCTCATGCCTCCTTCAATGCACAAGGAGCTAGCGAGCCGCTTCTTATCACCTGACAGGAGGGAGTTTCCCTGGTAGGACGTAGCACGTGGAAGGAACACGTTATTCCAACCAGTTTCTTTCCCCTCCATCAGGCGCCCCGGCTGACCAGGGGGGGGGGGGGGGCAGTATAGTGACCAGGATTACTGCATGTTTTGGGTGAGGGTACCTACCCTAGGGGACACGGGGAGAACATGCAAACTCCACACAGAGTAGGCCCTTTCACCAACCCCACCTAGGGTATGGGCGCTGATGACGCGGAGGAGAGAACACGCCCCCCCCAGTGCCCACGGCGGGAATCGAACCCAGGACCTTCTAGCTGTGAGGCGACAGCACTACCTACTGTGCTCTTTTTATAATTGTAACAATTGTTTTTTTTAAATAGTGAAAATAGCCAATGTACAGGCTCACAACGGCGGCGCAATGGCGGCGCGTTGTGAGTTTGTAGATCGGCTATTTTCACGACTCTTGTGGGACACAAAGTAGGGCATGAATTTACGGGGAAAAAAGCATAAAAAATAGAAATGTGGAGATACGAGGTTTCTGCCCGACGATGGCGATGTCAAGCTGTGCGCTCGGATAGGAGGAGCATTCACAAGCCAACAGCGTCTCAATGCCAAGTGTTCTTAAAACATATTACGCTCCGGCTATTAATTAATTTGTTGGCTTGTGAAGCAGAGCATATTAGGGCTATTCATCACGGGCAGGAAATTGACAAGCTATCCGACGTCGGGGTCTCAAAGGCATATCAGCTTTAATTTCATATGAAAGGAACTTCATTTGTCCAATAATATTCCTCAGTCTCTTTTCTTATATGAAGTCTTTATTAGCAATATGGCCACCAGTGGCGGATGGTAACTACACGAGTACATTTACTCAAGTACTGCACTTACTACGTGCAATGTTGAGGAATGTTTACTGGATGTTTACTCTAGTATTTACATTTTTCAATATGCTGTATACTTCTACTCCACTAGCACTCAGTGGTTGGCTATTCAAAAATAGCAGATCTACAAGCTCATAGCGCGGCACCGAGTGCCGCACTATGAGCTTGTAGATCTGCTATTTTTGAAAAATCATGAACATTTCTGCAAATCTTTGAATGTATATTTTTTAAAGCGAACATTTGTAACTCAAATCTTTGTTTCTGGGGGGGTCCCTGGAACAAAATAGATTTGAGATGGGGGTCCGCGACCAAATACATATCATTTTTGGGGGTCCTTGACTATAATATCAGTGGTTTGAGAACCACTGATATTATAGCAACATACGGTTTTCAGAAAACTGTTAGGATTTAGAAGACATTTGTAGAATCCCCAGAAGCTAAGATTTGAGTAAAAAATCTGTCTAAAAAAAAACTTTTTCAAAAATAGCAGATCTACAAGCTCATAGCGCAGCACTCAGTTCCGCACTATGACCTTGTATATCTGCTATTTTTGAATAGCCCAAAGTACAAGATAATGGTTAAAGTGGCTCATATCAAAAATGACAGATGCTTGCCTTGCCCGGGTCTTAACGGGTTAAAAGATTTATAAGGGCTTTGTGTGGAATAATGTGGCAGAGAGGTTCATCGCAGGGCCAAAACATCGCCGGTTCCCCCCCCCCCCCTCCTCCCCAAGCTGGCACGGGTCAACTCAGACCATGGTCCCTGGCAGAGGGGGAACAACATCTGTGCGGGACGTGCCGCCGCGGACACTTTGTACCCGCCGCAGTTCAGCCCTGTCCATCACACATGTTTTGGCATGTCACCAACTATCAGCGAGGGCTGCATGGGCTTTTAATGCCCTCTGAAGATATTCACCAGCATCGGCTGTCCGTGCGCGAGCGTGTGCGTGTGTGTGTGTGTGTGGGTGTGTGCGTGCGTGCTCTTGTATTACTATACTTGTGAGGGCCAAAACGTCTGCACATAGTGTAATAGAATTTGAGAAATTGTCAGGACAATTGTGTTTGTTTTATGGTTAAGAAAGATTTGGGGTTGAGGTTTAGGTTTTAAGGGGTTTGTGGGTTACGAGTTTTCCCCCTATTATATATACTTTAGTTGTGCGGCGATGTCACACACACACCTGAAAAATAGCTCTTAGATCTACAAGCTCACAGCGCGTCGATCTGGAAAAGAGAAATCCGGCTATTTTCCTGGCTAATGTCAATTAATTAATGCCCGTCCTAAAATGTTGATGTCCTCACAAGTACAAGTAACACAAACCTGCGTGCGTGCGTGCCAGTGAGTACGAGCGCGTGTCTGTGTGTGTGTGTGTGTGCGTGCGCGTGTGTCTGTGTGTGTGTGTGCGTGTGTGTGCGTGTGTGTGTGTGTGTGTGTCTGTGTGTGTGTGTGTGTGCGTGCGCGCGTGTGCGTGCGTGTGCGTCTGTGTAGCAAGAGAGAGAGAGAGACAGCCGGGAACGCGGGGATGATGCCATGTCTATTTTTAGTCCGGTACACCGAGTTCTCCCTGGGTGTTGTGCTGCACTGTTCCTAGGACAGACAGACTGCCGGGTCATCCAAACAGCAGCACAGAGAGAGAGTACAGGAGATGGCTCTGGGTCAGCACCGTGACCCCGTTCTACCACCCCCCACCCCCCAACCCCGCCCCTTTACATCAGTGGGAGAGACACACATACAAAGATTCCTGTCCAGTGAGACTATCTGGAGTCTCTTCTCTCTCTCTCTGTCTTGACGGATGCCATGTTCGTCCACCTCTCCGGCGGTGACTAATGGGCTAATAGTTCAACTGTCACCCTGGGTACGTTATCTCTCGCGTTCACATGGGGGAAAGGATATATACCACCCTGGTACGTCTCCGTCGCCCAGCCCAGCCCGCCCAGCCCGCCCTGCTGGCCCTGGCCCCCCCGAAAATATACCGCCCCGAGACGACCCCCCTTCCGTCCCCCCCACACCGCCCACCCCCTCACACCAAAGTTAGGCGCTCCTTCTCCCCGCGCGAATCGTCGCTGGTCCGCGGGTGGAAACCTTGTATGTCCAAAAGAAAATCACACCCAGTGTGAAGTGGGCGGTGTGGTCACAGTGGTCATCACAGTGATGGAAGTTCACTTAAAGAAAAGTAATATTTCTGAAGTGTGTGGTGCTATTTATTAACAATAAACAATAAATAAACAATGGTTGGTCCACAATGGGTGATTCACTTAAAAAAAAAACATAAATGTGTTTTTTTAAGTGCATAGTCCTATTTATAGGGCTATGCACATGTGTCATGTGCTTCACTAGCCAATCACAGTCCTGAATAGAGTCAGCCAATAGATTTGCATTGAATGTGTAGGGGTTAGGGGTGTACAATGGTGGCCAATCACGGTGCAGGGTTAGGGGGGTACAATGGTGGCCAGTGATTTGCATTGAATGTGTAGGGTTAGGGGGTACAATGGTGGCCAATCACAGTGCAGCGAATGTCGATGTCCAAACCTCACATATAGGGGCGGTTACACCACCCAAAAACGTACTTTTCAGGACATTGGGGGCGGGGCGAGGGGGGGGGGGTCTTTGAGACCTGCAGGCCGATTCTAACAAATGCCTACTAAATCAGTAGTTCTAAAGCTTTCAAGATTTTTATAGCCCTGGCCCTCCGTAGGCTGGTGAGGGGAGTGTAAGTGGGAGTGTAAAAGATTTTTCAAAAAATGTTAGAAAATAGCAGATGTGCAAGCAGCGCGGCACGCTGTGAGCTTGTATATCTGCTATTTTTTTGAATAGCCAACGCAAACACCTAAAATGACACAGGTGCTTTCCCAGTTTTCATGGGTTCATTGTTTTCATTGGTTGAATATTTATAAAATGACACCCGATTGCACCCGAGGAACGCCTCATGTAGGTTGAAACGTTGTGAGTTTGTCTGCCTCTAATAAAGTTTGGGAGCGTATCAAGGACGGCGTTGAGGATATTTTTCTCCATAACAAAAAGACAAAACTTTTTCAAAAATTGCAAAAATAAATACCCGATCTACAAGCTATTAATAACCCAGGCTTAGGAATGCAACAAAAACAGTTTGTAGATCTGCTATTTTTGGAAAAATCATGAAAATGTGTGCAAATCTTTGAATACATGTTTTTTCAAAGCAAACATTTTTAACTTTAATCTTTGCTTCCGGGGGTCCCTGGAACAAGATATTTTGAGATGGGGGTCCGCGGCCAAATACATATCATTTTGGGGGTCCTTGACATGAAAAGGTTTTGATCACACCACTGTACCAACATGAGTTTTTTTCGTTTTTAGAAGATTTAAAAGAAAATCAGCCTCAGGTCTTAATGGGTTAATTTACGTAGAAGTGAAAACACAAAGTCTAAATAATGGAGATACGAGGTTATTCTGCACGAGGCGACGGCGACAAAAATGTGAAGCCAGATTGTATAACGCGAGAGAGAGAGAGAGAGAGAGAGAGTTATGATCACAGCTTGACAAATTTCTCATCGGCGCTCGTGGACAAATGGGCTCCTGAGGGAAAAACATCAACAAGTTTGACGTGATATATTGTGGGCTTGATTGTAGAGATGTCGTTGCGTGTGTGTGTGTGTGTGTGTGTGTGTGTGTGTGTGTGTGTGTGTGTGTGTGTGTGTGTGTGTGTGTGTGTGTGTGTGTGTGTGTGTGTGTGTAGTGTGTGGACTCTGGGCTGTTCTGGGAGTAGAGAGAAGTGAAGTCATTCTGTTAAAGCTGCTATCCTCACCAGCCAGGACCAAACTGACTGTGATAATCACGGGAGATCAAGGCCACCTGACAAGCATTCTACAAGAACCCACAACTGTTTAGGCTATCCTTTACATCCATTATACGTGCACACACGCGGGCGCGCACACACACACACACACACACACACACACACACACACACACGCACAGATAATGAATCCTTGAGTCAATACATTGCACTGTGTTGACTTCAGTGGTGGAGTACTCAGATTTTTCCACTTAACCCATTCAATCCAGGAACGCATCTTGTGTCATTTTAGATCTGAGCTATAACCCTTATTTAATACTTTGGGCTATTCAAAAATAGCAGATCTACAAGCTCATCAGAGCTTGCAGATCTGCTATTTTTTGAAAAATCATGAAAATCGAATTTATTTTACTCAAATCATTGCTTCTGGGGGTCCCTGGAACAAAATATTTTGAGATGGGGGTCCGCGGCCAAATACATATAATTGTGGGCGTCCTTGACATGGTACAGGGTACAGCCAGTGCCAGCGTTTTTAACCATTTTTGTCAAGTACTACTTTTTCAAGTAGTCACAGTACATCCCCTCATTACACACACAGGGGTCTCGTATAATTGGGGATTTAAAAAAAAAAAACATTCGGTAATCCGTTCCAAACAATAGTTAGGAACCAAATGGACCCTTTACAGGTCTGTTACAGTACAGACAGTATACAGTAAACAGCAGTGGTTTTCAATCTTTTTCATATCAAGAATATTTTGTTGTCGTTGAATAAGATTTTGTCCATAATTCCATGCTGTATTGATCTAGTACTAATAGGAGAGGCAAACGTTGATCAAAATAACAATTCTTCTACATTCTCTAATTGTGTAGACTTCTTGTAAACTAAGTAATGCTGATGTTTAACAATAATTCTTGAGAGCGAGCGGAAAAATGAATCCAAATAGACCCATGATTGCTTTCATTTTACGCTCTCAAAAGTTAAAGATCTATAAGTGGTCCATTTGGTTACCAACTCTCCATCATTTAGCTGGGGACCACCTGGAATCCCTTCGAGGACCACTGGTGGTCCCTCGGACCACTGGTTGAGAACCACTGGTATACAGTATACAGTATAGATTGGCGTCCGAGAGATTTAACCCATTGAGACCTGAAACCGATTCTACATGTCTCCTAAATCTCAACAGTATTCTGAAAAACCTATGTTTCTATATCAGTGGTGCTCAATCTTTTTCACGTCAAGGACCCCCAAAATTATATGTATTTGGCCGCAGACCCCCATCAAAATATTCTGTTCCAGGGACCCCAAGAAGCAAAGATTTGAGTTAAAAATAGGGCTGTCAAAAAAAATCGATTCATGAATAAATCGCGATTCTTAATGCCACGATTTTAAAAATCGATTCAAAATATTAAAATCGATTTTTTAAATTTTTTTTTAATTTTTTTAATTTTTTTTTTTTTTAATTTTTTTTTTTTTTTTTTATAAAATCGCAATAAATCGCAGAATCGAATATCAATTAATCGCAGAATCGCAATTTTTATCGAATCGGCACCCTAGAAAATCGCAATAAATCGCAGAATCGAATCGAATATCAATTAATCGCAGAATCGCAATTTTAATCGAATCGGCACCCTAGGAATCGATTTTGAATCGAATCGTGAGGTAAGTGAATCGTGACACCCCTAGTTAAAAATGTTCGCTTTAGAAATATACATATTTCAAAGATTTGCACACATTTTCACGACTTTTCAAAAATAGCAGATATACAGTACAAGCTCGTAGCGCGGCACTCGGTGCCGCGCTATGAGCTTGTAGATCTGCTATTTTTGAATAGCCAAAAGTGTAAAATAATGCTTTTTAGCTCAAATCTAAAAATGACACAGTTCTAGGTCTTAATGGGTTAAGAAAAGCTAATGTATACCAAACCGGCAGTCCGTGAAATTGTAAAGGGTTGCGTATCACCGCTATAGGACTAAGAGCTATATACACAAACGCCATACGCTATACTGCCGCTATCAAAGCTTATCAGCTCAACACGCTTGTTATTCAGGGGAGGAGGTGGCGATGAACGACAAACTCACTCACTCTGTGAAACGCACTTGTTGTACAACAAAGCACTTCCACTTGACCCAACATATGTACTGTACATTCAACACTATTGAGCTGGGAGGAGTCTATTGTACACAAGCTAACGTTTATCTGAATGAAAATGTTGACAAAACCCAGAACTCCTCTAAATCATTGGTCCTCCTTGGCGGGGGGGGGGGGGGGGGGGGGGGGGGTCCCAGCATAATTGGTTAACCCATTGAAACCAGGAACACATCTGTCATTTTTAGATTTATTTTGGGCTATTTTTGAAAAAAAATCTTGAAAATATGTGCAAATCTTTGAATATGTATTTTTTTTAAGCGAAGATTTGTAACTCAAATCTTTGCTTCTGGGGATCCTTTTAAAATGTAAAGATATTTTGTTCCAGGGACCCCCCAGACGTTGTGACGGAGTTAAAATGTTGTAAAAAAATATGTATTCAAAGAAACAAATTTTCACTATCTTTCAAAAATAGCAGATCTACAAGTTCATAGCACGGCACTCGGTGCCGCGCTATGAGCTTGCATATCTGCTATTTTTGAATAGCCCAAAGAAATCTAAAAATGACACGACGGATGCGTTCCCGGTCTTAAAGGGTTAATATAACATCACAATCATTTTAACCAATTACACTTTGGCTATTAAAAAAATGCAGCTATACAAGCTCATGAGCTTGTAGATCTTGAAAAAAACAACAACGTTTAAATCATGAACATTTGTTCCGCGGCATGAAAAAAAGTTTGAGAACCACTGCTCTGAATAACCTAGGAATGTGACATCTAGGCACTATAACAATTACTCAACAAAAGCCGTTGTGGCTTGTTTTGGTGAATGAAGGCACTCAAACTGCATTAGACATCTTGTCAGCTGGCTAACAAGTACAGTAGGTCATACAGTAAGAATCAGTGGTGGAAAAAGTACTCAAATGTTTTACTTTTAAGTAAAAGTATCAATACTGAAATGTAGAGGTACTCTGTTACTAAAAGTAAAAGTCCGGAATTCAAAATGTTACTTGAGTAAAAGTACAAAGGTTTTGGCATCAAAATGTACTTAAAGTACCAAAAGTAAAAGTACTCGAATGTTTGAAAATAGCCGATCTACAAGCTCACAACGCGTGCGACGCGTTGTGAGCTTGTAGATCGGCTATTTTCAAATAGCCTGGGTATAAAATAGGGCTGAAGTGGTTAATGTATGTTTCATAATATCATAATGTATATCTAAAAAGTAACTAGTAACTCAAGTTTTCAAATAATTGTAGTGGAGTAAAAGTACAATATTTGCCTCTGAGATGTAGTGGAGTAGAAGTAAAAGTATTGGAAATTGGAAATACTCAAGTAAAGTACAAATGCCTCAAAATTGTACATAAGTACAGTACTTAAAAGTAAATGTACTTAGTTACTTTCCACCACTGGTAAGAATCAATACCTTTACATTGGATCCATTGGAAACACAGGATATCTTTTTTTCCCATTGGCTGAAAAAAGTAACTGTTTCGAACAAACAAGGTTTCCGCCCGACAACAACAATATACTACAACGTAAGAACAAGAACGCAAGTTATTTACACATTACTCCTTATCTCTGTCTACTAAAATCCTCTAGAATGGTAGGAACGTTATTTTTTTTTCTCTTGCCATCTTGCTACAATATACGTCATTCTTCTTTATACTCTGATATTTAAGACATCTCTGGTATGTCTAAGCAGGTCATTTGGTATTCAGCACTGTGGTAATGTTTAGTAAAGTATTGTGTAACTATGTGTGTAGGAGAGGTAGGGACTGGCTCCCAGGCCAGGCCCTCTCTATCCTTCCTGTTCAGTTAAACAGGGGCCTCACTCTTATCACTCCAACATCTCACAAGAACAGAGAGAGAGAGAGAGAGAGAGAGAGAGAGAGAGAGAGAGAGGCCACTGACAGGAAGGGGATATTTTTTTTTCTTATCCATTTTCTTTAGCGAGGTTTAGCAGAATGTCCGACACCCCCTCACACAGTCTCACAGAGAAAAGAGACAGACCATTCATTAGGCCCCCTATCTACTCTCTCTCTCTCTCTCTCTCTCTCTCTCTCACTCTCTCTGTCTGTGAATATACCTTATGATTCTACTGAGCTTTATTCCAATATACAGTAGCCTATGTTTTAGCAGTATATTTGTACTGTATTGTATTGTCTGTGTTATTATGTGTTACTGATGAATTGAGTACAAAGACCACAATGGAAACAAGAAGCCCTTTTTTTTGTGTTATCCTTTTAGCATGACCTTTTGGACTGTACTACCGGTTACTGTTAATAAAGTATTCAATCACACACACACACACACACACACACACACACACACACACACACACACACACACACACACACACACACACACACAGAGTAATGGCTTTGGTTTTATCCCACTCAGCTGTGTGCTGGCCAGATGTTCGTTAGGTCACTGTGTTTCTCCTCATTGACACTGCTCTAATCAAGATTAACCACTCTTATCTGGACGCCGGCGCGTGCAAATGTGTGTGTGTGTGTGTGTGTGTGTGTGTGCACGTGCGTGCGTTTGTGTGTGTGTGTGTGTGTGACACACACACTGCATGTCCCAATTCCTAAGCCATGAAGCCATAACTGTATTGTGTAAAAGGCTTGATTTTTTTCCTCCTCTGTGCCACGCGCCGGAAATAGCCGATTTACAAGCTCACAGCGTGTCGCTGCGCGACACGCTGTGAGCTTGTAGATCGGCTATTTCCAGTAGTGCGTGACAACCGGCGAGCAAACCGTGTATAAATCGGGGCTTAAGAGGCATTGTGAATGGACCAGTTTACATTCCTATAACCCCACATAATTCTCCCTGTTAGTGGAGCAACGCACGACGCGCAGACACACACACACACACACACACGTGCGTGCACGCACACGCGCGCAGAAGAGGATGAACTGGTGGCTTGTTTGCATGTGATGCATTTCACTGAGGCCGTGGCCTTCTGTGTGTGTGTGTGTGTGTGTGTGTGTGTGTGTGTGTGTGTGTGTGTGTGTGTGTGTGTATGTCATGTCTGGACATGTGCTGGGGTGGCCAAAGGACTCTGTCTGTCTGTCTGTCTGTCTGTCTGTCTGTCTGTCTGTCTATACGTCCGTCTACATATGGAGCTGGAGCTCAACGTTAACACAAACAGATGTGACATCTCATAAGTAGCTAGTTTGTAAGACCCCCCCCCCCACCCCCCCACAATGAAATCAGCATGCTGCTGTGTGAAGTCAGGCTGCCCACACTGTCTGACCAGCAGGGTCAGCCTCTGACCAGCAGGGTCAGCCACATCATGCTATACTACCACCAGCGGTGGACAAAGTACCGATATATCTGTGTGACAACATGCTTCATATCAATTTCCTCTGACATGCTTCGTCTGGTGATAGATACCCCACCAGGCAGCCATATGTGACATTTACATACAGAGGGACAGTGTCATACAGGACGACAGAGTTGTTGTCATAGAGAGAGGCACCCACCTTTGTTGTCTTCAATCCTGGATGATTCTTCTTCACCGGGAAGGACCCCCCCACCCATTCACACACCAGGAAGGACCGCTCCAGCACCCTGTGCCTCGTCTTCTGCCTGACAAAAAAAAAGTGGGAGAAATACACCATTTGTTTAAAGTTTCTGCAATATTTTGTACATAAACAGACACAAACGTAACAACTTGGGGGTCCTTGACATTAAGTCATTCAGTGCCAATGACGTGTAAACACGTCATAACAGTGTTTACGCTAGATGACGCTCTTCGCCAACCAATGAGAGATCCTACGACTTCCGGAGAAGAGTATACCCGGAACCAACGTGATCACAACAAACCCAGCCCCGTCCAATCTAATGTTGAAGGATTTCGAAAAAGACATGCTTTCTTGTTTTTTCCTGCGTTTTTGTCGAGAACAAGCCCTTTTCAACAGCCAATCACTAAAGAACGGAGGGTCGCGGTGACACACCTTTTGTTCTCTGATGGAAGCAGGGACACTCCTCCGTCATTTGCTACACTCTGTGTGTCGATTGTCCTGGAGCGAAATATTCTGTGGCTCTTGGAAAGGTTGATAAACATGTTCAAAAACACTGGCACCGGCACTGCAGTGTTGATTTTGACAGCAAGTCTTTTGAATACAATTCCATTTAGTTTTAGACATATTTTAGTCACCTGAAATGTTATCGTTTTTGTCTAGTTTTAGCCGACTAAATATCATAAGATTATAGTCGCCTAAATCTACAGTTAATTTAGTCGACTATAATATATTTCGACGGTGCCGTGATGGCGTCGTAATGGCTGATTTTACACTTGGTTGCATGCTGAAAATAGCTGATCTACAAGCTCACAACGCGTCGCAGCGCGACGCGTTGTGAGCTTGTAGATCTGCTATTTTCAGAGCGCAACACCCGAGCGCAACCAAACATAAAACGACTTGTCTTAGTTCTATTGGATCTCATCTCCACTAGTGCCTGCCCAACATTTTTTTATTTGTTGACGAAATTGTCAATATATTTAGTCTTAGTTTTAGTCATCATAGCTTAGTTTTTATTTGTTTTTCATTTCGTTTTTGTCAGCGAAAAAGGTAGTCGACGAACATTTTTCGTCGACGAAATCAACACTGCGGCACTGGCTGCAGACTGGCTGCAGACTGTTCTGAAAAACTCTGGGAGTGAATGAGTTAAAATGTATGAGGGAAAAACACTGACACACAGTAGTACAGTATCTCAAGCCTCTCTTGTCTGCAGCAGAGTTCATTCTCAAACCGGGTCCTGAAACAGAGTGGAATCCACTGGCTCCAATATCAAACCACACACGGGCGGTAACAGCGCTTTGGAAAGAAAAAAAACGGTCGGCAGTAATGTCAAGTTTACCGTGAGTGGTATTTAATGGGCTAAACATGCCAGACCACCGGTATTATGATCCTTCGGTATGTTAACGTCTCTTTACTGCAAGCATAATAATAACACGCATAACTAGTGCGGCGGCTTCATAAAAATAGCCGATCTACAAGCTCCCAGGGACACGCGGACGCGGAGCACTGTGTGAGCTTGCAGATCGTCTATTTCCCCGTTTGCGCGACACTGTCGTGCGCTGGGGCCCTTAACCGAGGCTATAAGCTCCTTCGCGCTGTCGTCGTGCACACAGAGGACAAATCAAAAAAGCGAGCGGAGGGGGGAGGGGGGGGGGGGGGGGTAACAGTACTTCACATAATCTCTGTAGTGCCGTAAACATCCACCGCGGAGGAAGTTCACTCACAATTCACTCCTGACTGACACATAAGCCTATTAACAGAAGGCAGGCCTCCTCTTCTCTCTATAGCTTAGTGCTTAGCCTCTGGGCTGGCATGGCTGTGTGCATATGGCCAATAAGTTTATTATAAGTCCTCCTAACAAATGTCTACTTTGATGATGTGGCAAAAAGGTGATAAACCAGGCGGCGGGCGTGAGCTTTACACATGCTTTACCTCACACAGCTGAGGTTCACGTATGCTAGATTTTTGGCCCCGGAAAAGAGAGTCAATATCGTCGCGATATCGAACGTGACATGATTTTAATGTGATGGGAAAACTGAAACGTAGGGCATAAAACCAGTGGTGGAATGCGAGTACTTTTTACTCACATTTCATACTTAAGTAAAAGTAAAAGAATACCAAGGAGCTCAATGGAAACAAGACTGCAAGACCTTTTTGGACGGACCTTTTAGACAAAGTATTATAAATGTAATTGTGATGATTAAATTCTTTGCCTAATGAAATATTCAATCAATCAATCAAAAATCAATACTGCAATGTAGAAATACTCTGTTACATGAAGTGAGTAATGTATGTTTTGTAATAATAATCAAAATCTACAAACTAACTAGTAACTCAAGTTTTAAAATAATTGTATTGGAGTACAATTTGGAGTACAATATTTGCGTACGGGTCCGTTTGGACCCCTGGTGGTCCCCGGACCCGACGTTGAGAAACAGAAGTGCATTAATATCACACACAGCTGGTGTGAATATTAAACTGAGAGCAAAGCCATCATCATGTTCCACGCTGCGATATGAAGTACACAGTAGGTAGTTAGAACGGGTTGGAACATTTTTAGAATGTCTCATGATGACAGTTTGGGAGACTGAGCTGTAGTTACATTTTGTCGCTGTCAGGCAGAAACCTTGTATATGTCTCCAAAACATACGCGCCAGGGTCACATAATTGTGAAAAAAATCACCAAAATCACTTTTTTAATCCACTTGTCCTTACTTGAGAATCACTTGCTCCGGACAAGCGGACAAGCCTTAACGTCAAGCCCTGATTATGACACAGTCATATTTATCAGCTCGCAACAAGCTAAACCCCTTGAGAAGTACTGTCAACTACATTGTTTGTGTTGTAATAAGAATGTCATTATTATTAAGCTATTCATTTGTATGTAATACAATCCTGACCTGAGTGCAGAGTTTCTAACGATCTGATAATTGAACTATAGGCTATTGTATCAGACAGGGCACTGACAACGTCGTCATATGGGGGACGGGTGGTCTCGGTAAACTGTATCCGATCATTTCCACTCACACATACATGAACACAAACAGCCGTTTCGTGTCCGCTCTAGACCGGATATGCAAATTACAAAGCGAATTGGACAGCGTTTCAAACAAAGTCCAAAAAACTTCCCATGACCATTTTCTCAATCGAACACGGCCAGCATAGCATTCTGATTAAACACACTATATGTCATACGTGTGTTTAGTATTGTACTTTTGTGTTCTATCGTTAAATAAAACCATAATTGTCAGTGTGTGATCCTGTCCGCACTAAACGCTAAACAAGATGGCTGCTTCTGCAAAACGGAGCTAGCCCTTTGATTGGCCGGCCGAGTGAGGAACAGCGCCACAGATTTACCATAGAGATATATACAGTGGTCGAACACAGTATCGCATCGACACGCTTAGATCCCATACTATGCTGCCTAGTTGTTTAGATGCCGTTTAGATGCCGAGAGGACATGGGAGGCCACTGGCGAGCCCTCATTGGCTGGCCTTGAGCCAATGAGGCAAACTTGACGAATAGTACTAGTTGCAAGGTCTGTTCACTGATAAAAAAAATTATAAAAAAAGAACAAACATGGAGATACAAGGTTTCTGCTCGACAGCAACAATTTTTTTGTGCATGTGTGTACAAGTGCACTGCACGCACGCACGCACACACACACACACACACACACAGCTCCTCTCTCTCCTCCAAGTCCTTAGTGTAAGTGTATGCTGTTAGTATCATTTTTATCAGGGAGTTCTTCCAGTGACACGCAACATGCTGGCCGTCTCTCTCTCTCTCTCTCTCTCTCTCTCTCTCTCTCTCTCTCTCTCTCTCTCTCTCTCTCTCTCTCTCTCTCTCTCTCTCTCTCTCTCTCTCTCTCTCTCTCTCTCTCTCTCTCTCTCTCTCTCTCTCTCTCTCTCTCTCTCTCTCTCTCTCTCTCTCTCTCTCTCTCTCTCTCTCTCTCTCTCTCTCTCTCTCTCTCTCTCTCTCTCTCTCTCTCTCTCTCTCTCTCTCTCTCTCTCT
>NC_139951.1:36168244-36645744 GCF_963454915.1 Gymnoscopelus microlampas | reverse complement strand
GCTTCTCTTCAAGGTGAGGTCTTTAATAACACCGTTGTGATAGCGTAAAAGTCGTGTTACATTAAAGTAAACTTTGCAGCGAACGTGTGGCGCAGTGTTAAAGTCCCAGTGCCCACCACCACCAACACGGAGGTTGTGGGTTCGAATCCACCGTGGTGCATTACGGCTTTGTCGGGCGTCTATGCGAACACGATTGGCCCGTGTATCGGGGGGGAGGGAAGCCGGGCCGGGCGGGGAGGGTGATATTTGTCATTGCACGTACTCGTCCTATATGCGGGCTGTGGCGGCACCTGTCAGCGGGGAGTGTTGGGCGGGAGGAGTGGGACGAAGGCCCATCGTCCTCCCGGTGGGGCCTCCTCACTGGCAGGTGAGTCAACAGTGGGATAAAACAGCAGTGACAACACATAAATGTGTGTAGGGAGGAATTAAAAGGCATGCGACTAAATTGGGGATTAAAAAGGGGATGAAAAAAAAACACTCATGGATTATTGAAAATAACCGATATTTAATAATTGGAAAGAATAATCGATTAATGATCAATCTCTATTTTGGGCATGTGATTATAGGTCAAGCGTAGTCGCGGTGCAGCGCCTTGAGAGCTTCTAAATCTGCTATTTTCACTATTTTTGCATAAATATAAATAGCCTTTATTCATAGGCTATTTGAAAATAGCAGATCTACAAGCTCACAACGCGTCGAGACGCGTTGTGAGCTTGTAGATCTGCTGTTTTCAGACATTTTAGTACTTTTACTTTTGGTACTTTAAGTTCTTTTTGATACCAATACTTTTGCACTTTTACTCAAGTTCATTTTGAACTCCGGACTTTTACTAGTAACACAGTATTTCTGTATTGCAGTATTGAAACGTTTACTTAGTAAAATATCTGAGTATTTTTTCCACCACTGGAGAGACTGTTGTACGGTAGAGTAATGTATGAAATAATACTTAAGTGTTTAAACTAATAAATAGAATAATCGATAGTTGCAGGCAGCCCTGGCCGACGCAATAAAACATGAACATGTGTCCCTGCTTCTTTTAAAGTCAGCCAATGGAAGTTCATTTGATCATTGCTATGTGCTTGCTTTGGGAGAGAGAGGACCTTAATTAGGTCCTCATGGAATCAAATCCTCCTCTGTCGTCGTGGACACCACCGTGCTCGCTGTGCCAGGGCTTTGGTTGTGGAATGAATAACAGCCGTCCATGTGGGAAAAGTGGCCGCGACAAGACCTCTACGTTTTCAGGCCGAGGACCCTCAAATTTATACATATTAAGCCGTGGATATCGCCGTGGATTTTGTGCCAGAGAGACCCATAAGAGAAGATGTTTGTTGCTAGATTAGACCTCTACCTCTGTTAATAATACGGTTAGGTGGGGAGATAACAGTGATCTGAACGTGATATGACATTCTGATTTTTGGGCGGTGCAACCGCCCCTATATGTGAGGTTTGGACATCGACCCAATTGCACCCCCCCCCCAACCCTGCGCTGTGATTGGCCACCATTGTACCCCCCTAACCCTGCACCGTGATTGGCCACCATGACTCTATTCAGGACTGTGATTGGCTAGAAACACATGACACATGTGCATAGCCCTATAAATAGGACTATGCACTTAAAAAAGACACTTTTATGGTTTTTTTTATGTGAATCACTTCCATCACTGTGATGACCACTACTGTGACCACACCGCCCACTTCACACTGGGTGTGATTTTTTTGTTAGATTAGATTTATAACAGCAACAGCATTCTATAACTGTTCTGTAGGAAAGGGAGATAACAGTGAAACCTGATGATTTGAAAAGTCATTCATTGGGTTAACTTCTAGCCGGTGAAATAATAGTGAAATCAAACTGCTCCTAATTTTGCCAGGGACCACCCCGGGAACACCCTCAAGGACCCCACTTTCACTGGTTCCCAACTTATTTAGCTGGAGAATATAATGGAATATGATTAAGGATTACTGTGTTTATGGTAAGCTCACACTTCATATCACACACACCATACAGTAAGAACTCCTGTAACTTATTTTTTTCAAAAACCGATACCTATATTGTCCGATATTACATTTTTATGCTAATATCGGCCGATAATATCGGACATCCTACTCGCGACCCGTAAAAAATTGGTCCGGCGACACACATAAGGGTCCAGTGTTGCCAGATTCTGTGAGAGAAACAAGCAACCAGGTCTAGGAAAACCAGTCCTAAAGAAGCGGGCCATCGGCCAACATGAGCACTTTAACATATACATCAGCTATTTGAAAATAGCAGATCTACAAGCTCACAACGCGTCGCATCGCGACGCGTTGTGAGCTTGTAGATCGGCTATTTTCGAATAAAATATTGCGGGGAAATTATAATTAAGGCAGATCTGGCAACCCTGGTTCCCGACCCACTGTTTGGGAAACTAGTGCTCTAGTAGTGCACTGGGGTGAGAAGGAAGGTGCATGGGGCTTAATGGGTACAACTAGGGGCGTGCCACCCACAGAGCCTATAATAGGCTCTGTGGGTGGCACCCGTGACCCCCCTAACCCGCTATAGACAATAGTGTCCAGGCTGGGACACCTGGGTAGAGGAGGCTCTCACCTGGCTCCACTCCACGCTGTGAGAGAAGCTCTCTCTCTGCTTGTGAATGCAGGCACTAGGTAGCCTGCCTGCCCACCCAGACAACTCTCCTCTCCTCTCCCTGGCTATTGTTGTTCCCACCGGGGACAACACATTAGCATTTTTAACCCATTAAGACCTGAGGCTACGATTCTATACAACAGTTTTCTGAATAAACGTATGTTATGCTATAATATCAGTGGTTCTCAAACTATTTCATGTCAAGGGACTAGGGGCGTGCCGATACACTAATTTCACGATACACGATATTGGGCTCAAGATATCGATACGATATGATATGATATATGGCACTTTTTTATTATGAAAATATATGGGGGGGGGGAAGCTTATGCAAACAAATACTTCCGTTTTTGCATTATTATTATTGCAAAAAAAAGAAAAAAGTTTAAAAAAACTTGCCGTTTTTTAAAAACGCCAAAACGATACATATCGTCACGAAAACGTATCGCGATATTTCGCGGGACGATATATCAGCACACCCCTACGCCCCCCATCTAAAAATATTTTGTTCCATGGACCCCCAGGAGCAAAGATTTGAGTTCAAAATGTTCGCTTTAAAAAAGTATATGTATTCAAAGATTTGCAGTGCACAAATCTCAAAAATAGCAGATCTACAAGCTCATAGCGCGGCACTCGGTGCCACGCTATGAGCTTGTAGATCTGCTATTTTTGAATAGCCAACCGATGTGCTATATATACACATAGCTAAAATCTAAAATGACACAGATGCTTTCCCGGCGTTAGTGGGTTAACTAGTAAATAGTAATACAGTATGTTTTGTATGGACATGCATGTGAACATTAGAGCCAATTAAAAAAAGGGGTGAAGATGCTACAGGGAATAAAGAGAGTGTGTGAGTGTGTGTGTGTGTGTGTGTGTGTGTGTGTGTGTGTGTGTGTGTGTGTGTGTGTGTGTGTGTGTGTGTGTGTGCGTGCGTGCGTGCGTGCGTGCGTGCGTGCGTGCGTGCGTGCGTGCGTGCGTGCGTGCGTGCGTGCGTGCGTGCGTGCGTGCGTGCGTGCGTGCGTGCGTTGGGTTCTTCTTGTCCTTTTTTGCTTAAATCAAGGCTGCAATCATTAAAGTGTTGTAAACGTGGAAGAAAAAAACTAAACCGTAATGAGAGCCAACGAAACGATGATTCGAGAAACGGGAGAACTAGGCTACAATGTTCTGGCCGATGACAGCTCTATGCTAAGATACTATTTGCTGAATGAATTTGTTCAAGACTGTGTGTTTTTTTCTTGGCTTTGCTATCACTTGAAAGTGTCAGGCAACACAGCACAGCACACATTGGCAAGCAATTTAAATGACCTCATGAAAATTCAGCATACATCAAACTCACTTATAAAGAGCTATGTGAGAAAGTTTTCTTCAAAAGCGTGCAGTTGAGAAACGGAGGAGAGGGAGGTGGTGGGGAAGGAAGAACAGATTTTAATTACGATGTCACATTCTCGGTAAATAACACAGCTCTGAAAATAGTGACCCGGCAGTGACCGTCAACCGGCACTAGTTACCTTGGCACCGACAAACCCATGATGGTTCTCTCTTTACACACGCAGCATCCTGTTGTTAACACGTTAAGACCGGGAACGCATCTGATGTGTTTCATTTTAAGATTTCTTTGACTATTCAAAAGTAGCAGATATACTTGTAGATCTGCTTTTTCTTTAACAATTGTGGAACAATGTATGCAAATCTTTGAATATGTATTTTAAAACGAACATTTTTAACACCGATCTGTCCTTCTGGGGGGGTCCCTGGAACAACATATTTTGAGATGGGGGTCCGCGGCCAAATACATATAATTTAGGGTGGTCCTTGACATGGAAAAGTTTGAGAACCACTGATAGAGCAACATACGTTTTTTCAGAAAACTGTTAGGATTTAGAAGACATTTGTAGAATCCCCCAGAAGCAAAGATTTGAGTTACAAATGTTCGCTTTAAAAATATATATATATTCAAAGATTTGCAAAAATATTCATGATTTTTTTTTAAAAATAGCAGTTATACAAGCTCATAGCGCGGCACCGAGTGCCGCGCTATGAACTTGTATATCTGCTATTTTTATAGCCAAAAGAAATCTAAAAATGACACACAACGTGCTGCGTTCCCCGGTCTAAATGGATTAATACACCCAAGACACGCAAGATCAAGCGCGATATGCGCTGCTTCTGCTTTTCAAAAGACTCGTCATCCTCAAAGACATCCACTTGAAGTGAAAAGCGGAGGAACGCTTTTTTTCAAAAGGTGAAGCTGAAAGTTTGAAAGACAAGCTGGTAAATGTTTGGAGAGGAGGAGAGGAGAAGCGGGTTTTTGTTCATTTGGAGAACGCTAAAAAAGAAAGAGAAAATGGGGAGAGCGTATAAAATGGGAGAGCGTTGACCTGCATGGCCTCCATGGGTTGATACACCTTTTAATCAGCTTGCATCACAATGGTGAACACCACCCAACCGCTGGCAGCCAGACAAAGTGTCTAAATGCCTTCTTTGAATATGATGACTCACAGTCATCAAGTATATTTACTCATCATTCTGAGGTACTTTTACTTTAAATGAGTATCACTGCAGGGAAGGTGTTCCTACATAAGCAAACTGTATCCCATATTAAAATTGGCTAATGGGAGGGGCCGGCGGACCTCTGACGTCACGCTCATGTCATCATGACTCAGCCATAACCATATAAGGAGTTCCTAACGCAGCAACGCCCAAATATGGAGTGTGTCGTCTAACCACAATGTGTCGTCATGGCATCAGGTGCAAACAAATCAGTCAGCTCCATATATGGGCACAAAAGGGGGCATGCCCAATATATGGGCATATACTGATGACATCAGGGATCTTCATATATGGGCATAAAAGGGACAAGGACTGACAGATACAGAGATCTCCATATATGGGCAATATCAGTCGGATTGGCGTGCGACTGTAGGTGTGTGAGCTCTAGATGTGAGGGCCGCGTAGTTCATTGGTTCTCAAAGTGGGGTCCAGGGACCACCAGGGGCCATTGGGAGGGGGGGGGGGTACCAGGAGGTCCCCAGCAAAATTAGTTAATATAGCGTCACAATCATTTTAACCACTTAAACCATATTCTATACTTTGGCTATTCAAAAATAGCAGATCTGCAAGCTCATAGCGCGGCACCGAGTGCCACGCTATGAGCTTGCAGATCTGCTATTTTTGAAAAATCCCTGGCACAAAATATTTTTGAGAAAGGGGCCAAATACATATCATTTTGGGGGTCCTTGACATGAAAGAGTTTGAGAACCACTGCTCTAGTTATATCCCAAAAGGCCCCAATTATTCCTTGTATCACAGATTCTGCTCTAATGTGAACGGTTATACTGATGCTATCCAGGGAATCACGTTCTGTGTGGCACATTAGAGATTATGAGACACCACCATCAGCTCAGTTAGCTCTCCATTTCTCACTCTACTGATTGCCACACAGATGCAGCCATCGCTCCTGTAATCACTGTGTGCACGACACACACATGCACGCACGCACGCACGCACACACACACGTGGAAAAACCCCATGCACACACACACATGCAAACACATAAAATCATGGACACGTGCATGCACGCACAAGTGTGCACATACGCATGTTGCGTGCACACATACACACACATACCCGTGGCCATCGGAGCAGCTACCAATTATGTGTTCTTTCTATGAATACAGATCATTTGGTTCACGCTGAGCAGCACACCTCCCCAGTGTGGTATCAAACACTTAGAACGGTAAACGGGCTAGATGGAAGCTAAGCTACTTCACACCACATATCCACAACACAGCTTAAACACTCAGCCACGGACATTTTTGTCTCCGCCAGGCCCGACGGCTGAAGGACGGCGACTATGTTTTCACTCCCGTCTGTCAGTCCGTGTGTCCGTCCATTTGTGTGTCTGTCTGACTGTGTGTCCTTCCATGTGTGTCAATGTCTCAGTGTGTCTGTGTGTATATCTAATCTCCGGCACCGCTGAACCGTTCGACATGACACTTTGCACGCAGGCTCCCAGTAGGCCAAGGGAGGACCGTTGCCTCAACGTCTTCAAATCGGCCTCATGGTGGCGCTACAATAGGCTGATGGTTGGCCTATAACTCCTGAACCATATGTCACAGACAATCACAATAATGTTCCCCTGGATTCCTTGGATCACGACATAACTCCCTATATAGGCACTGTCCATTTTTACTTGCACTAGATTAGCAGCCTTTTGGGTTTTCTTCAAAACACACATTTTGCTATTACTCCTCACATTCTTTTTTGGGGGGAAAGCATCTTGTCTTAAAAAAAACACACTTTTTGCAATTACACCTACACATTTTGTCCAAAACTCACACATTATCTCTGGACACATGTGATCGAGATGTATCAATCAGATTTTTCATATTCCATTCTGATAGGATGGACTTCCAAAGTGTGCGGGGTCTGGGTAGGCAACCCGACCTGGTGGAGGACTGTGCTCCAAGGAGTGTGCCTTTATAGTTCAGTTTCATTTCTAGATACATTATATACTGATCTGTCTGTCTGTCTATCTATCAGAGAGGGTGATAAGCTTGTGGTGATTGGTCAGCTGGTGTATAAACCCTAGGGCCGATATGGCGGCTGATCAATCAACTGTCTGTCAATGAGAGTGACCTGCATGGCCACTGCTTTAGAAACTCAACATGGACGACAATCAGCCGCCACATGCGGTTGGCTGCTGCAGACGATGTGGTCACATTCACAGCTGAGGAGACGATGGAGTTTATCCCAGCACAAAAAGGAACCAAAACACAGAGCGGAAAATAGCCACCTTTGACGGTTCACAGAATGGCTGCAACAGTGGCCAAAGCGGCAAATCCCTCCCTGCACAGTTGAGGAATTCTACCATTTCATTCCACGCTGAGAGCAATGTTCTATCTATTCTATTCATTAGCATTATTAATAATGTTGAGCAGAGGCTATTTTGTCATTGCCTTTGTGAATAAATAAGGCTGTTATGTGATAAACTAATTATCGCCTGGGCATTCATCGCTGTGCCAAAGGCCAGGGTGGAAATCTATATGTATGTCCACAAATATCACACAGTACTGTACATCCTTTCAATGGCAACAGCAATGTGTGCATTTGTCGTTCTTTCTTTCTTTTCTACCACAGTATGAAGGTAGTATCTGCTGCCACGAGGGACATGGAGAGACAAGAGACATAAACCAAAGACACGTCACGCACCACGATCTGTCCACAGACTGGGGGCTGCAACTCTCCATTTCCTATTTTCAAGGAAAAACCAACAACATTGCAGCTACTACACGAGTGGCTCCCATTACACAACAACGCATTAAGTGCAACCTCAAATATTTATACACACAGTCCTTGTGTGTAGCTGGGGGTGGGTACTAGCTAACGTTAGCTAACTGGGAATCCCCCCCAGAAGCAATAAGATTTGAGTTACAAATGTTCGCTTTAAAAAATATATATATATATTCAATGATTTGCACACATTTTCACGCTTTTTCAAAAATAGCAGATCTACAAGCTCATAGCGCGGCACTCGGTGCCGCGCTATGAGCTTGTAAATCTGCTATTTTTTTCGGTGCCTGGTTCGCTAAGAATCACTCGTTCAATTAATCGAATAATCGAGAGGCGCATTTTCTTTTAACATCAACGTGTTATATTTTATATTTTGTTACATATCAATGAATCAATTAACCACTTAAGCCCTATTCTATACTAAAACAATATTGATTATCGGTTATTTTTCATCAATTACGTCAATTGGTTCAATTAACTGTTACCCTCCTCAAAACAATGTCCGTCCCATTTCATCTGCGACGCAAATTGCAAGAACATCGTCTTCTGACCACCTGGCTATGATGAGACATTTCACTTCACTGGCCCAGGAGCAGAGGAGTGTGCACATTATAGTCTTTATTATAGACCAAAGACTTCATAACGTAATGAGGGTGTGTGGGAAAGAGATGGAGAGAAGAGAGAGAGAGAGAGAGAGAGAGAGAGAGAGAGAGAGAGAGAGAGAGAGAGAGAGAGAGAGTGGGGGGTGGAGGGGGGGTGCATCCAAGAGCCAATTGCAATGGAGAGGTGGGTGTAATGAGGCTTGATCTGTCACAGGGAAAGAGCTAAGGACCTGTATTTGCATTTTTCAACCCCTTTCTTTATCATCCCTCGCTCGTCTTTTCTTCTCCTCCTCCTCTCATAATAAGAAACAGGAGAAAAAACAATCGAGAGAGGGTGGGAGGGAGGGGAGGGAGGGGAATGGACGCATTACGGAGAAGAATCGAGGAAGGAGAGAGAGAGAGAGAGAGAGAGAGAGAGAGAGAGAGAGAGAGAGAGAAAGAGCATTACAAAGGAGAAGAAAGAAACACAAAAAAAAAGGAAGGGGGAAATAAAGACGAACACAATCTGCATGGTTTCCGGAAGGACAGAGTATTGCGATTTTCCAGAGCCAACAATAAGCAGTGCATCACTGTTCGAGGAGCGTGCCTCTCCTCTCCTCCTCTCCCTCTCTCCCTCCTATAAGCCCTGATTCACACTTTGACGCACGGCGGTGTCGCGCGTACCAAAACAGCAGACCTACAAGCTAGCAACGCGGCGCGGACGCGCCGCGTTGCTAGCTTGTAGGTCTGCTGTTTTGGTACGCGCGACACTGTCGTGCGTCATAATATTCAACCATGAGCGGTCCTCCCGGCACACAGAGGCTCTACATTTATTTTCCCCGGTCCTTTTTACACACTGTGTACGCCTGTGGGTGATCCAGTGTTTCATGCATAGATACATTCATTAGTGATTAATGCTCCAGGGATTCTCCAATGTCGACTCAGAGAGAAAAGGAAAAACCAACAACACTGCAGCTACTACACCGAATGGCTCTCTCATTACACAACAATGCATTAACCCATTGAGACCGGGAACGAACGCATCTGTGTGTCATTTTTAAAGATTTCTTTGGGCTATTAAAAAATAGCAGATATACAAGCTGGCACCGAGTGCCGCACTATGAGCTTGTAGATCTTTTTGAGAAGAAAAAAAAATCATGAAAATGTGTGCAAATCTTTGAATATATAGCTAGATTTTTAACTCAAATCTTTGTTTCTGGGGGTCCCTGGAACAAAATATTTTCAGATGGGGGGTCCGCGGCCAAATACATATAATTTTGGGTGGTCCTTGACATGAAAAAGTTTAAGAACCACTGATATATATACATATATATTTTTTTTTTTAAACTGTTAGGATTTAGAGACATTTGTAGAATCCCCCAGAAGCATTAAGAGTTACAAATGTTCGCTTAAAAAAAAAATATATATATATATATATATATAGTCTAAGATTTGAACACATTTTCAGGATTTTTCAAAAATAGCAGATCTACACGCTCGCGCTATGAGCTTGTATATCTGCTATTTTTGAATAGCCCAAAGGAATCTAAAAAAATGACACACGGATGCGTTCCCGGTCTTAACGGGTTAAGTGCAACCTCAAATATTTATACACACAGCCCTTGTGTGTGCAGTAGCCAGGGGTGTGGGTACTGCTAGCTTAACGTCGGTGTCTGTCGTCGCTCAGAACCGAGGAATCGTCGCCTGGTTCTCGCTTGAGGACTCTCATGGGCGAGGCGAGAGAGGAGAGAGAGAGAAGAGAAGAGGAGAGAGGAGAAAAGCAACATCAATAATGGAGTGAAGGAGATGTGCGTGGAGGAAAACAAAGGCGTTCATAACAAATGAGAAAACAGGCAGAGCGTCTCATTGCCAGAGCGCTAACGACAATCAATTAGCAATTGCTCATGATCTTGGGTGCGTCGGAGTATAAGGTGTCTTAATGACTCCCACTTCCATTAGCTACTCCACTCGAGAGGCACAAGGAGAGCAGGAGGAGGAGGAGGAGGAGGAGGAGGCTATAGCTGCTCCCCACACCACCACCAGCTCCTCCATCTCATTGCCTAATGACTCTGAGAGTGGATTACTCCATCAATTCCTCGCTTCTCTTTGTTTATCCCCTGCGTAAATAATGGTCAACCATTACAATGCATTAAGCGGGCCACTCTACAGACAGGGGGTGGGGTGGGGTGGTGGGGGGGTGGGTAGAGGCACACAAGTACTCTTGTGGCACCCTCCGGTGAGCTCCAGGAAATCGGGCTAATACCACTGCCATGTGGTGGGTGGGTGGGTGGGTGGGGGCCGGGGGGGCGGGGCGAGTGCTGCACGCACATTAGGGCTGGGCAATTAACTGAGGATGTATTGATGTGATCGACATCTAGAGCCAATAACAGACTTATTATTGTTCATGTTGGTTAGTCGAATAATCGAGAGGCAGGTTTTTTAATATACATATATTTTTTTATTATATACTTTTTTCCTAACCCTCTTTTATAAACAAATCGACGCGAGAAATTCTTATCGTTTTTTTATAATCAACTAAATCTAAATTAGTCTGAGTGATCACCGAACCATTGCCCTGGTATTATACCTCGTTGTACAACGGTGGCGTGCAAAACTAGCTCACAACGCGTCGCAAGCTTGTAGATTTGCTATTTGACGTAAAAAAAAATGACATTATTATCGTTCATGAATCATAATCAAGGCAACATGTCTAATAATCGTGCTATTGATTCGCCCAGCCCAGCCCTACAGCAGCAGGCACATGGCCCAGGCTTCCACAGGGAACTCGCTGAAAACGACAGCAACGTGAAGACAAACAACTGACAATGAGGGATGCACTCAATCCATGCACAATGGATTGTTTATTTGAAATGACCCCTCCACACACACACGCACGCACACACACACACACACACACACACACACACACACACACACACACACACACACACACACACACACACACACACACACACACACACACACACACACACACACACACACACACACACACACACACACACACACACACACACACACACACACACACACACACACCCCCGGGGTGGGGGGATAGGGGGGGTACTCGAGGAGACCGACAACAACAAACAAAGCCTCATCGGGCATATTGGCAATACAGTGATGCAATTAGGTTCACTTCAGTCCTACGATTTATGCAGTGGTGGAAAGTAACTAAGTACATTTACTTAAGTACTGTACTTAAGTAAAATGTTGAGGTATTTGTACTTTACTTGATCGATTGTGTTCTGGCTTGGATCAATGGAACGTAAGTATACTTTAACGTTCCTATGTCAGTATCACAATGAAAACAGGGTTTTAAAGAAAAAAAATACAATTACATGTTCTTTTACAGATTCTTTTTTTACATTAATGCTATATTATTGTAGTGTTTTGCCAATTATTTGGGGGCCCACTTTGCGATACCGTCGCGGCCTACCAGTGGGGCCCGGGCCCACGGGTCGGGAATCGCTGTTCTATACTCTGTTTGGTACGCGTCAATATTTCACCCCAGGCACCATCGGTCCCCACCCCTCCCTCTCTCTCTCTCTCTCTCTCTCTCCCCCACCGTTGTTTTCCCTCTCTCTCTCTCTCTCTCTCTCTCTCTCTCTCATGTCACACTCCTGGACAGGATAAAAATTAAACGCATCAGCAGAAAAACACACAAGTGGAAATAATCTCATCGCTCCGACCGCTCGGGTCATGAATTCAGCTAACTGTGCTTATCACAGGCTGCTGCTATTAGTCTTAACCCTTCCAGACCGGGAACGCATCTGTGGCATTTTTTAGATTTATTAGGGCTATTCAAAAATTATTTTCGGAAAAATGTTGAACATTTCTGCAAATCTTTGAATATATATATATTTTTTAAAGCGAATATTTTTTACTCAAATCTTTGCTTCTGGGGATTCTACAAATGTCTTCTAAATCAACAGTTTTTATTTTTAAACTTATGTTGCTATAATCAGTGGTTCTCAAACATTTTTATGTCAAGGACCCCCAAAATGATATGTATTTGGCCGCGGACCCCCATCTCCAAATATGCTGTTCCAGGGACCCCCCCCCAGAAGCAAAGATTTGAGTTAAAAATGTTCGCTTAAAAAAAAAATATATATAGTCAAAGATTTGCACACATTTTCACGATTTTGCAAAAATAGCAGATCTACAAGCTCATAGCGGCACCGAGCTTGTAGATCTGCTATTTTTGAATAGCCCAAATAAATCTTTAAAATGACACAGATGCGTTCCCGGTCTGAATGGGTTAATAGCCACAATGACAAGCCGCCTTGAGGAGGAGACGGTGCTCTCTGCTTGGCCGGGCGCTCTGGCAGGTGAAAAACTCTCATCGCTAAGGCTTTTTATGTGTCACAGAAGAAGAGGTCTCTGATTTAGTAGCAATACCGCAAGGTAGAAATACTCAGTTACAAGAAAAAAAGGCCTGCATTACATTTTTGTACTTGAGTAGTAAGTACAAAAGTATTGGCATCAAACTATACTTACAATGAATAGCACAATGTGTCGCAGTGCACCGCGTTGTGTGATAAGCTATTTTCAAATAGTGGTTAATGCATATTTATCTGAATTTGACAAGTAACAACTATCTAAAGCTGACAAATACTTGTAGTGGAGTAGAAAGTACATCATTTGCCTCTGAGATGTAGCATTGAAAAATGGACATACTCTAGCAAAGTAAAAAAATAAAATAAAAAATACTCAAGTACAGCACTTGAGTAAATGTACTTGGATGAAGCCTGATTTACACTTAAGTTCGCACGCTGGTGTTGCACGCCGTAAATAGCAGATACACAAGCTCACAGCGCGTCACGTTCGTGACGCGCTGTGAGCTTGTAGATCTGCTATTTTACCGAGCCACAACACCGGCACGCAGTTAAGTACAGTATATATACTGTAACTACGGCTTTGCTCATCGCTATAGCCTTTCCGTGTGTCACAGCAAAAGCAGCGGCTTCCTTCCGTTAGAGAGACCGTCGTCTAGTGGCGTAGTGAACCGGCAGACCATTAAAGCCACATGAGCCATATGTTCCCACCCTCCGCTCTACATTAATCAAGGACAAATTAAGGATTCAATTAATTGTAGATGATTACGTTCAAATTGTTCTTTGGCAGTAGCTTTGAATAATGGTGGGGATGTGTGACCCTGACCAAATCCCTGTCTCTCTCTCTCTCACACACACACACACACACACACACACACACACACACACACACACACACACACACACACACACACACACACACACACACACACACACACACACACACACAGAAAGAGCGCTAATGGCGGTATTGTTTGTCCTAATAGTATTATTGTTACATTGTTACTTGTTTTGCTTAGGTTTTTTTACACAGAAAAAACGCATCAGTGCCTCTTTTTTTTCCCAGTGTCACCATCAAATAAGCGCTGCATTATGCCTTATTGCAGTGGTTCACAACCAGTGGTCCTTGAGGGGGCTCCAGGTGGTCCCCAGCTAAATGATGGAGAGTTTGTAACCAAATGGACCCTTATCAGGTAGATCTTTAACTCTTGAGAGCGTAAAATGAAACCAAATGGACCCTTACGGGTCCATTTGGTTTCATTTTACGCTCTCAAGAGTTAAATTATCTGCGTTACTTAATTTACAAGAAGTCTACACAATTAGAGAATGTGGACGAATTGTTATTTTGATCAACGTTTGCCTATTGGTACTGTACTAACATCAATACAGCATGGAATTGTGGACAAAATCGTATCCAACGAGGTCCGTGGCTCAAATGCCGAATAAATAATGTACCTCATTAGGCTCATTATGAAAAGGGTTGAAAACCAGTGCCTTATTGCGACCGTAACCATTCACTCAGTGCTCAGTGTGAGGGCATATAATGACTACTAGTGCAAATGACACATTGCCAGGGAATGACACATTGCCAGGGATCCCATACAAGGAGCTTGTATGGGAGTGGTTGTCTTTACTGGGGGAAATAGATGCCCCTCCCCCCCTCCTCCTCCTACTCTCCCTGAACCAAAGGTTACAATACTGTTGCCAACAGAGGAACCGTGTTGCGTTGTCACTGAGTCAGACGACACACAGCCGGTGGAAGAAATGGAGTGGCGTTTCGTGGGAGTGTTAAGTTAAGGACCTCGGGGACTAGCCTGTGACACAAAATACTAATATTGAGAGAAACATGCATGACAGAAAGTCAGCTTATATCTAGTGGTTGTCAATGTCGGATCCCGGGACCACCAGTCGTCCCAATGGGGCGATTACGGGTCTGTAACCCTTGAGATGCACCATCTCATTTTCGAGGGGGTCTTTAGTACAAAGGAACAGGGCATACAATACACAAACAATACAACAAGATACATCCATGCAGACAGACGAGACAAGAGCTCTCCCAAAGCTAGCCGCTCCCACCCCACTGGTTCAACCCCAAGTAGCAAAAATCATATGGAGACAAAACCCATTAGTACAGGAAAACCATAATACCGATGAGAGGGTGCAAATGGAACCAAATGGACGCGTAGGGTTGAAATTTGTACACCTCTCAGAGTAGAATTAAGACTAGTTTGGGGTCCCAGAGATTTTAAAAAAATGTTATCAAATGGGAGTCGTGGCCTAATCCATATCAAACTGGGGGTCATAGACATTAAAAAGGTTGAGAACCACTTGGCTCATATCAAGTCCGATGCCTGCCTTCCTCCAGAGTAAACCAATTGAGCAGGCTCAACCAAGTAACCCCCCCGTCCCTCCCTCCCTCCCCTCCCTCCCTCCCTCCCCTCCCTCCCCGCTCCTCCTCTCAGTACAAGGTTCTCATCGGCCTTCAACATGAAACAAGACAAACAATGTTTGGGAAAACAAAAATGTCAGGGCTTCTCTCCTCTCTTCAGCGAAAGTGCTTTCCCACGAGCCGGGAGGAGGAGGAGAGTCACTCCTCCGACACTCTGCTCCTCGCTCCTCCACACAAACGACTGAAGACTGTTGACTGTGTCCATGTCAACATGTTGTCTCCGTTTAGACAAGGCAGAGGGAGCAGACAGCACTCTTTGATCCACTGTGAGGCATGTCTTCCTCTATTGCTGAGAGTCAGTGGAGCCGGTGTTGCTGCAGCCCACACACAATGCGGGGGGCTCTAGTGGGAGAAGCCCACCAAGTCCCGGTGTTTCCCAAACGTTGGGTCGCGGAACAATTTTTGGGTCGTGGGACCCGTTTTTACAGGTTGTAAATAGATTAGATATTCGATTTATTATCTCCTATAACCCCCAAAATACTATGTATTATTTAGTCGCGGACCCCCCCAACATCTCAAAATATTTAGTTCCAGGGACCCCCAGAAGCACAGATTTGAGTTACGAATGTTCGCTTTAAAAAATATATATATTCAAAGATTTGCACAAATGTTCACAATTTTTCAAAAATAGCAGATCTACAAGCTCATAGCGCGGCACTCTGTGCCGCGCTATGAGCTTGTAGATCTGCTATTTTTGAATAGCCAAAGTATAAAAGATTTTCAAAAAAATCTAAAGAATTCCATAAAATTAAATAAAAACGCACTTTTAAGGAATAGTGAAAATAGCAGATCTACAAGCTATCAGCTTCCTGATCTGATCAGATTGTCACTATTAAATAAGGCTTAAGTGGTTCATTCATGATGTCATTTTGTACGTTTGGGTCCCCGGGGGACACTGTACACCGACTTTATCTTTTTGGTCTCGAGCTGAAAACGTTTGGGGAAACAAACGTGTGCATGAATGAGGCCATCTCTGTCCGTCCACACAAGCAAAACCTTCCAATTCTCAGTTGAGAGATGAAAGCCTCGAAAAACCAATCGCGGCACATTCGGGGGTTATTCCTTGTCATCGTAAATTCCCAAATCACAATGGGGAAGAGGAGGAGGGGAGGGGTCAACGGGCGAGCAAAGCAAAGCATGCGCCAAAGTGGAAGAAGAGGTGGAGAAGAATTCATGGAAACGTCTTATCGCGCGGCCGTCACCTGGGCTGACGGATGACACCAGAGTGACACTCGATTTTGCAAAACCTGACACAGTGCAGAGAGATTGGACAGTCGCAGAAACACGCTCGGTGGCGCGCGCGCGCGTGTGTGTGTGTGTGTGTGTGTGTGTGTGTGTGTGTGTGTGTGTGTGTGTGTGTGTGTGTGTGTGTGTGTGTGTGTGTGTGTGTGTGTGTGTGTGTGTGTGTGTGTGTGTGTGTGTGTGTGTGTGTGTGTGTTAGATAGAACAATGGGTGTCTGGGATGATTTTAGCCCATTAAGACCTGAGGCCGATTGTCCTCTAAATCCCAACAGTATTCTGAAAAAACTCGCCCGTTACAGTATGTTTCTATATCAGTGGTGCTCAAACTTTTTCATGTCAATGACCCCCAAAATGATATGTATTTGGCCGCCGACCCCCATCTCAAAATGTTTTGTTCCAGGGACCCCCCAGAAGCAAAGATTTGAGTTAAACATGTTCGCTTTAAAACAATATATATTCAAAGATCTGCACAAATTTTCACGATTTTTCAAAAATAGCAGATCTACAAGCTCATAGCGCGGCACTCGGTGCCGCGCTACGAGCTTGTAGATCTGCTATTTTTGAATAGCCCAAAGTGTAAAATAAAAAAAGTGACACAGCTGTGCGTTCCAGGTCTTAAGGGGTTAGGCCCAAACAATGGCAGGATGACATGGAAGCTGACAGCACAGCCACGGCGACAGACAGGATCTAGTATACCCGCCGCCCGCCCCGGCAGTCAGGACAGGAGAGAGAGGAGGAGTATTAAGGCCTCAACCAAGCCTCGTTCCATCCTGACCCACACCCCCCCCGCCCCCCAACCCCCAACACCATCTTTTATGTGTTTTGGCACCTCTGCCAGTATGACTCAAGGCCTTGCTTACCCACTAGAAAACGGTTAGAATTCTTATGAGCGTGTCCTTTTAGAGTGAAATAAGCTAATGGTTGCAGGGGGGAGGGGGGATTATATATAGCTCTACTACTACAGTGAAGATGCCAGTATATATACACTACGTACTGTACTAGCCCGATAGGCGATACCCCCGGAATTTGACATTGCAACGTAGTCCCGCCCAAAATATCATGATATACAATACACATTATTTACAGTATATATGTCTGTATATTGTCTGTTTGGAAGCCTCAATTTCCACCACTGTCCAAAACAGTCAAATTCTAAAAAAAGATTGACAAGCTCACAATGCGTTTCTTTGCGCCACATTTCGAGCTTGTGCTATTTTTGATACTTTTGTAAGACGCTGTAGTATGATCAAGTAGGGCATTACTTTACAAACAAGAGAAATATGACAAAGTCATATTATACCAGGTTGCAAATACATACAGCGGCCGAACACTAGCGTGATTATCAGCCTGAAGCTACGTGGAGCTTCAGTCTGAAATTGGCTGCAATGTCCGCGATTACCAGGGGGAGGGGATTCAAATTTCCCTAAACCAATCACAAGAGATCCACGGATCCGCCCACATCTGACGTCATCGCACAGCTTGTTTTAGCAGATATTCGCTGATTGGCTTGTCGTTAGACCACCCCCACCTCCGACTCTGATTTGACAGATTTTTATTCGATCGTGAAAAGCCATAGGCTGACATTATAATGCCAGACCAAGAGGAGCTCACTCAGTGAGTGGGCGGGGTCTATGGTTTGGAACCAGGCTAGCCAAACACAGTATTGCGGGTCTTCTTTAGAGCCCATATTCTGAGAGGACATTGAGCCCTCATTGGCTAAAATGACCAGCCAATGATGAAAAAGTCACACAAAAGGACCAGCCAATGGGGGAAAAGTGACCACTAGCGAGTGTAGATATAGACCAGGTTTGGCAACCTGGTAAAAAGCAATATGTACATAAGAGGTTTCTGCCCGACAGTGACGATATAATATACTGTTAATAATATACTGTACTGATAACCCATCTGGTTGGCCAATTGAAACCCTTTAAAGCCATGCTCTATCAGTTTGATTATTTGCATAGTTATTGCACTTTGGCTTTGTGTAAGGCAGTTAGCACGCCTATTTCAATAAATCGCTGGAATACTGCAATATCGTGGAAATATCGTGACGCACAATACGCACATTAAATATCAGCCCCACCCCGCTCTATTCCACCCCATCTGAACAGCCATCAGCTGGGTGAAGCTGAAACTGAATTGAATTAACAAAAGGTCTCTCCTTCCCTCCCACTCAAAACCTTTTCAGGTGAAGGACCCCCAAATAGATATTGTATTTGGCCGCGGACCCCCATCTCAAAATAATTTGTTCCAGGGACCCCCCAGAACTAAGATTTGAGTTGAAAATGTTCGCTTTAAAATGTATTCAAAGATTTGCACAAATCTTCAAGATTTTTCAAAAAAATAGCAGATCTACAAGCTCATAGTGCGGCACTCGGTGCCGCGCTATGAGCTTGTATATCTGCTATTTTTGAATAGCCAAAGTATAACATATGGTTAAAGTAGTTAAAATGATTGTGAAGCTAAATTAGTTACAGCTTGTGACTAATTTAGCTGAGGACCCCCTGGTACGGTACCCCCCCAAGGACCCCTGGGGGTCCCAGGACCCCACTTTAAGAACCAATGCCTTATACAATATTATCACACCCATTTCAATAATCACAGAAATATCATTGCAATATCGTGGAAATTCCAATATTGAAAAATCGTCCCTAAGCACGACAAGTACAGCTGTCTGGCATTATATAAATAAAGTATATCTTCAGCTTCTGTATTGTGAGGGTTTTAAATGTCACGCCACGTATTTTTTGTTTAATCTGTCCGATGATGGCTGTGCAACATTATAGAAAAATCACAATTTTCTTTGCTACAGACATGACAGCTCCATGTGGAGGAGAGGGAGGGCCGATCATGTGAAATCTCTAGTCCGTGCCACTGTGTGAAGCACTGAAAGTGCTCTTCATTATTAATGTCCCCAGAGCTAGGACTTAAAGCAGCTTTGCTTCTCTTTATCAATCATTCATGTGGTTTCCATTGAAAACACTGCCATCCTCCAGTGTCACACAACAACACACATGGAAGTGGGGGGGACGGGGGGGATGGGGGGTAATATAAAGATTCCCCCTTTTAATTTGATAAGTTAATGTGTGTGTGCCTCAAAAAGTGCCGGGGTCAATGGTGTTACGCAAATTGTGGGTTATACGAAAAAGGAATCCCTCGCCAACAAATCTGATAACGTCACTGGTTCCGGGGGCCACCCAGGGGTCCAAAATGGACCCTTACGGGGTCTGTAAACTCTGAGAATGTACAAATGGAACCAAATGGACCCGTATTGTACACTCTCATACAATTAACTTAATAGTGATGATTCTACAGAGAGTAGAAACAGGGGGTCGTTGAAATTAAAAGGGTTGGGAATGACTGTGATATATGTCACACTCAACGATCTCATGAATTAAGAATAGAGAAGAAGAGTGTGTGTTGACTCCTGGCACTCTTCTTCTCTCTGCGTGTTTGGAAAACACTTCAGCGGAGCAAACTTCAAATCGAATCGGACAGGATGATGAAATAATAATGACACGCAACGTCTTTTTTTCTTTCAAATAGGAAAACAAATTAGACGTGCACATGTGACACGCAAAGCCACCGTCTTTTCCCCCATCACCACCACCTTCATGCTTCATTTATACGTCGTATATAACGTTGTACGGCGGTAAATAGCAGATCTACAAGCTCGATCATGCGACACGTCGTGAGCTTGTAGAACAGCAATTTTAATATAAATCAGGCTTTACAGTTCCTGAAAAGGAATTCCATTTTTTTTCCCCTCCCCTCACTCCTCCCCGACAAAAAGGCCTACCGGAGACGGCAAACATAATCAAACTTTGTGGTTCTCTCTCTCTCTCTCTCTCTCTCGCGGCTCTTATTCTCCCTCTCTCTCTCTCTCTCTCTGGAGTGGAATTGAAAGCTTTTTCGTGCAGAGTTCTTCGGTGGCAATCTCCAATTACCTTCTGCGTGCGAGTGTTCACTGCACTGGAACTTTTCCATTTCATCATTACACTCGGGCTGCCCCTCGTCGAAAAAAGAAAAGCCGACCGGCAGCTAGCACAGCCGACCGTGTCATCCACGCACCACGGGGGGGGGCCTTCCCCCAGCTCCAACAAATTCCTGGGTTTGTCTGGGAAAAGATTCATTTCTATACAAACCACAGGTGCAGTGAGCGGTTTTTTTTTCTTTCTCCTTCTTTCTCTTTTTTTTCTTTTTTACCACCCCAGTGAAAGGGGGAGGGAGGGGGAGGGCAACCCTCAGCTCCCCTCCCTTAGGCTATGTTTGTCATCATCACTTGGGTAGGTCAACTTTCCCCCCAATCTCATCAAGGAACCAAAACACAGGCTTGGAAAATCGCCTTTTTGTTCCCCCCACCCAAACACCCCCCCTCTCCCTTCCCCCCCCCCTTCCCCCCCCCAAGAGGAAATGTTACCGCGTGCCGCCACCGTGCAAGTCAGGAAGCTACTGATGTAATTGTCCTCCATTGCTCACACAAAGGGATTTGGCAGACTGCGATGGGGATGGGGGGGATTATTTGATGCAGCCTTCCATTCATGAGGCCAATTCACCCACCAATCAATAATAATCAACAAATAGATGACAGAGGATCACATTCCCTCTGGCTGCAGGCTGCAGCCAAACCTCGCATGTATCAGGACTTAACCCCTTCAATCCCGGAACGCGTCTACAAAATGTCTTCTAAATCCTGTCAGGTTTCTGAAAAAACCTACTGTATGTTGCTATAATATCAGTGGTTCTCAAACTTTTTTTTATGTCAAGGACCCCCCAAATTAGATATACTTAACCGCTGACCCCCCCATCTCAAAATATTTAGTTCCAGGGACCCCCAGAAGCAAAGATTTGAGTTCGGTTTAAAAAATATATATTCAAAGATTTGCACAAATTTTCAAGATTTTTCAAAAAATAGCAGATCTACAAGCTCATAGCGCGGCACTCGGTGCCGCGCTATGAGCTTGTATATCTGCTATTTTTGAATAGCCCAAAGTATCCCCGGATTGAATGGGTTAACATGAGACTGAGACTCTCTCTCTCTCTCTCTCATCCCTGCAGATCTCATTGCAAAATCCTGCAAATTATTAATCTACAGCAGACATGTTGACAGTGTCACGCAGGCCTCTGAAAGGAGGCACACCCGCCTAGGGAAGGGACCGTCTTATAAAAGCACTTTTTCTCAAACTTTCTTCATGTCAAGGACCCCCAGATTTATATGTATTTGAGCCGCAGAAGTTATTCAATTTCTTAAAAAAAAAAATCTAGATTTTTCAAAGACAGCCAAAGAATAGAATAGGGTTTCAAGTGGTTAAACAGATTTTTATATATTCTTTTAAATAAATAATCCCCCTTGGCCAGAGTGCTGTTTTTTTGTTCCTTCTGTTCTCTAAAACAGTGGTTCTCAAACTTTTTCAAGTCAAGAACCCCCTAATGAATAGGAATTTGGCCATGGACCCCCATCTGAATATATTTTGTGCCAGAACGACCCGGCATACAAGATTTCTGTTGTTAAATCTATTCAAATTCCAAATATTCCAAATTCCAAATTCTTCAACAACAAAAAAAACAAAAACAAGCTTTTTGTAAAATAGCAGAGATGGGCTATTTTCAAATAGCTAACGTACTGTAACTGACTCTGACGCTACATGAACTCATTTTGCTGGGGACCCGCTAGGAGGAGGAGCCCCCTCAAAGACCCCTGGGGGGGGTGGAGACCCCCCCCCAGGGGGGGGGGCCCTTGGAGGAGAACCACTTGCTCTCTAAAACATGCTCTTTTCCACCACAGGAGGAAACTTTGCGTTTTCACCATGAACGACGGCGGCGGCCGCAGCGGCGGCGGTCTCTCGCTTGGCTGTGCTAAACGAGTTGAACCCCACACAGACACACACACACACAAACACACACTCTGACACACACACACACACACACACACACACACACCGCAGCTCGCCGGCACCGCACTGCTGCCAAACAACAGTCACGCCAGTCTAGACGCGGCCAAGCGGCAACGCCGCAGCGGGGGCCCTTCTCCCCCCCTCCCCTCTCCCCCCCTCCCCAGAAAGAAAGCTCTTGTAATGCACAAGGAATTCGGCGCGGTCTCCTTGGAGGGAAGAGGAAATGCATGAGCGAGGAGAGAGAGAGAGGAGAGGGAGAGAGAGGGAGAGAGAGAGAGAGAGAGAGAGAGAGAGAAGAGAAGAGAGAGAGAGAGAGAGAGAGAGAGAGAGAGAGGGAGAGAGAGAGGGGGAGAGAGAGGGAGAGAGAGAGAGAGGGAGAGAGAGAGAGAGAGAGAGAGAGAGAGAGAGAGAGGGGGAGAGAGAGAGGGAGAGAGAGGGAGAGCGGGATCCCCCAGTGGAGGTCAGAGCACGTCCCAGAGGTGTCAGGAGGACTAAATGGGCATGACTGCAGAACATGGGGTTACCCCCCTCCACCCACCCTCCCTCCACCCCCATGCCTCCCCAGTTCTCTTTCACCCTGTGGTGGAGGGTAACTAAAGTACATTTACTCAAGTACTGTACTTGCAAAAGTACAATTTTGGGGGGTACTTCAGTTATTCTACATCTCAGGGGGCAAATTAGGGACTTTTTACTTCGCTGCAATTATTTATTATTTGTCAACCTTAGCTACTAGATTAATGCAAATCATGCATTCACCATTTAAGCCCTATTTCATGATTCGGCAATTCCAAAATAGCCGATCTACGAGCTCACAAGCTTTAAAAAATCTATTTATTCAAAGATATGCATTACATTTTCACGATTTTTCAAAAATAGCAGATTTACGCAGCGCTTGTATATCTTCGTAGCGCTTGTATATCTGCTATTTTTGAAAAATGACACAGACGCTTTCCCGGATTGAATGGTTTCCACCTCTGTTTTTCACAGTACCTTTCCTGACTTTTAGTCCCAGGAGCAGTCTAGTCTAGTCTGGCTCCTTTCACATGCCACACCGAAATCAGAACAGGAAACCATTGTCAGGTTCAGGGAAATCAACACTTAGATGGAGAGCGGCCCCAAAAAACATGCTACACAAACACTCCATATACTTCTGCTTTTGATAACAACCCCCCTCCCCAGCTCTAGAGCTTGTAGATCAGCTATTTTCACAATTTGTTTTTACTATATAGGGCAGTGGTTCAGGGATCTTCAGGGTTCCTTGTGGTGGGGTTCTAAATGGGACCCTTACAGGTCAGTTATGGGGGGGTAACAGAGAGTTATAGGGGGTCCTTGAAGTGTAATGGTATGAGAACCACTGATATTAGGTTGTTTTTTATTTTAACCACTTTAACCATTATTTTATACTTTGGCTATTCAAAAATAGCAGATCTACAAGCTCATAGCACGGCACCGAGTGCCGTGCTATGAGCTTGTAGATCTGCTATTTTTGAAAAATCATGAAAATTTGTGCAAATAATTGAATATATATTTTTAAGCAAACATTTGTAACTCAAATCTTTGCTTCTGGGGGTCCCTTGAACTAAATATCTTTCTAAATGGTGGTCCACGGCCTAATACAGATCATTTAGGGGGTCCTTCACATGAAAAAGTTTGAGAACCACTGATATTATAGCAAAATAAGTGTCAGAAAACTGTTAGGATTTAGAAGTCATTTTGTAGAATGGACCTCAGGTCTTAATGGGTAAAACGGTTAAGAAAATCTCTCTGTTTTTGTTTTCTTTAGCTGTTTTTTTTGTACAAATGGAACACTAACTGATTATGCAAAAAGAAAAATAGAAGGAAACAAGAAAAAAAAGCTGAGGATGGAGAGAGTTTTTTGCCGCTCTCACAAGAGGAGACCAGAGAGAGCGTGTGTGGACGTCTGGACGACCGCAGGCTGACACACCAGCATCAGGGGCCATGAATATTCAGTGTGGCCCAAGTAAATGAGGCAGATAGCACTTGACATGTTTAACATCCACCTTTGGCACCCGGCCGTCGACTCAGCCAACAGGCTGGGGTGTTTTTTTTTCTTTTTTCTCGTAAATTGACGCCATCGCCCTCACTTGGATCGTTACTACAGCAGCGTCCTCCACACAAAAAGCATCTAAAAAGTAGCAAATGCACAAAGCTTGAAACGCGGCGCGAAGCGGCCGCGTTTCAAGCTTGTGGATTTGCTACTTTTTTTCTTTTTTTTTTTTTTTTACCCATTAAGACCTGGAACTGTCTCATTTTTAGATTTGAGCTAAAAAGCATTATTTTACACTTTGGGCTATTCAAAAATAGCAGATATACAAGCTCGTAGCGCGGCACCGAGTGCCGCGCTACGAGCTTGTAGATCTGTTATTTTTGAACATTCGTGAAAATGTGTGCAAATCTTTGAATATATATATTTTTAAAGCGAACATTTGTAACTCAAATCTTTGCTTCTGGGGGGTCCCTGGAACATCAAAAATATTTTGATGGGGGTCCGCGGCCAAATACATATCATTGTGGGGGTCCTTGACATGAAAAAGATTGAGCACCACTGATATAGAAACATACGTTTTTTTCAGAAAACTGTTGAGATTTAGGAGACATGTATAGAATCGGCTTCAGGTCTCAATGGGTTAAATTTGAATCCTGAAAAGTAACAGTTTTTTGGACATGTGAGGTTTTTCCACCCCGACAAGAGAGGAATATTCAGCGTGGGCCTCAAGTAAATGAGGCAGACAAGCACTAAGACATGTTTAACATCCACCTTTGGCACCGTCTGTCTCCTCCAGCCAATAGGGTGAGGAAGCACTACAATTATGGCTAGCCGTTGGCGGTTGCTGCTAACGATCTCTGTTGATAAACTGGCCTTTTTTTCCTCTTCCTCCTCCTTACTGCTTTTTTTTACCAGCTTGCAAAGCAGGCTGGTCTAAGAAGAGACTGAGTCTAGTCAACACTTTCTAGACACTTTTTCATCATTGGCTGCCCTTTAAGCCAATGGCGGTCCTTTCCCATACTCTGAACTCCCAAGCTATGGTACTAGACACGCCTCTCGCCCTCTATGGCAGTGTTGCCAGATTCTGTGAGAGAAATAAGCAACAGGTCTAAGCCAATGGGGAGCCACTAGCAGAAATTAAAAACAAAAACAAAAAAAATCTCCACGAATTCAATGCTTCATGGGGTGTGTAATTGATTGAAAACAAGTCGTTATTTTGGGTGAACTACTCCTTTACGCGGGTAAATAAACAGCAGTTGCAGCGGGCGAGCGATTGCAAATCTGATCTCGTCTAAACAGCGGATCGAATTAATTTATTTAATGGAATTCATTTGCCGCGCTACTGCGACTGAGACCTGGTAACTTTAACCCTTTATGACCTGAAGCCGATTCTACAAATGTCTTCTAAATGCCAACAGTTTTCTGAAAAAAACGTATGTTTCTATATCAGTGGTTCTAAAACCTTTTCATGTCAAGGACCCCCAAAATTATATGTATTTGGCCGCGGACCCCCATCTCAAAATATTTTGTTCCAGGCACCTCCCAGAAGGAAAGATTTGAGTTACAAACGTTCACTTTAAAAAATATATATTCAAAAGGTTTGCACACATGTTCACGATTTTTCAAAAAATTGCAGATATACAAGCTCGTAGCGCGGCACTCGGTGCCGCGCTACGAGCTTGTAGATCTGCTATTTTTGAATAGCCAAAAGTGTAAATTAATGCTTTTTTTTTAGCTCAACTAAAAAAGATTACACAGATGCGTTCCAGGTCTCAATGGGTTAAACAATTTACATACACAGCATCACATCACAGCATATAGTGCGATGGATGGAACACGGCTGCCATTTGCATTCTTAGAAAAACACGTTTTCCCTCGACTATAATCCAGGGGCTGCTTGCTTGGTGTGTGGAAGTGTTTGCTCTCTAAATATTTACCAACCCAGTGGAGTCACACAGCATCTGAAGCCGCCTAACGCGGGCACCTCCAGACTCTTTTTATTCAAGTGTTGTGTCCCAGGAGGAAATAGCTAGTGAAAGCACACTAACAGACTACCTTACAACTGAGCAAACTCCCTGAGTATATACAGCAAGCATTCCTCCCACACATAAAAAAAAACACGCCAGCAGTCACAAATCTACTGCCACCGCGCATCTCTACCGTCGCTACATTAAGCCATTTAGACCGGAGAACGCATCCGTGTCTCATTTTTTAATTTCTTTGGCTATTCAAAAATAGCAGATATAGCTTGTAGATCTCCTATTTTTGAAAATTCGTGAAAATGAAATGAAATCTTTGAATATATACTGCTCAAAGAAATGTAGGGAACACTTTCATCCCTTAATTAATTTGAGTTTTCATGAACTGTGTACATATTGTTAACAAAAATTGCTCAAAAGAATTAAGGGATCAAAGTGTTCCCTTAATATATATTTTTTAAAGTGAACATTTGTAAATGTAAAATCTTTGCTTCTGGGATTCTACAAATGTATTTTGACACTTTTGTTGCTATAATCAATAGTTCTCAAAGTTTTTCATGTAAAATTATATGTATTTGGCCGCGGACCCCCATCTCAAAGTATTGAGTTGTTCCAGGGACCCCCAGAAGTAAATATTTGAGTTAAAAATGTTCGCTTAAAAAATATATATAATCAAAGATTTGCACAAATTTGCACAATTTTTCAAAAATAGCAGATCTACAAGCTTGTATATCTGCTATTTTTGAATAGCCAAAGAAAACTAAAAATGACACAGATGCGTTCCCGGTCTAAAAGGGTTAAAATCACAGCGCGGAAGACAAAAGCCGCATTCATGTTGCTCCAGTCTGCATATTCAGTCATTACGCAAATACAAGCCAGAGCGCGCGGCAGTAGAGTGACGGGCACAACGCTGTAAATATTGACCCACTGATAAAGTCCTTAGCACCATCATCATCCAACATAAGCCCAGCCAGACGAGGCCTTTTTAGCCCCCAAAAATAGTTAATAATAGTAGCCAATGGTGCGTTAATAATCTACGCACTCACAAAGCACATAATCTAGATCAGTGGTTCTCAAACTTTTTCATGTCAAGGACCCCCAAATTGACACTTATTAGCCCGCGGATCCCCATTTGAAAAAAATATCCCAGGGACCCCCATAAGAGAAGATTTTTGCAGCTCTAGCAGTGATTCTCAACCATTTTAATTTCAAGGACCGCCAGTCTCACATGCATTAGGGCTACAGACCCCCATTTAATGACATTTCTATCTCTGGGACCCCGACTTAAATCGTAAAAACAATGTTAATTTAACTCTGAGAGTGTACAAATGTTCCACGTGTACACTCTGGGGACTCTGGGGACCCCCTGGAACTCCCTCAAGGACCCCTAGGGGTCCTCGGACCCCACTTTGAGAACCAATGATCTAGATGCTGCGCATTGCTTGTAGATCAGCTATTTTCGCATGACACCCAACGTATAAAATATGGCTTCAGTGGTCAACGTACGTATGTCTACCTTGGAAGCTAAAAAGGGGGGGGGGTAGGCTGTGTACATTTGTATGTGCACACACAGACATGCACGTGTGCGCGCACACACACACACACACACACACACACACACACACACACACACGCGTGTGTGCACGCACGCACACACACTCGCGGACACACACACAAACGCGGTTTGAAATGTTTGTCAATAGCCTCTGCAATGGTGTTAGGGTCCAACACAGCTGCAGCTCCTAAGACGCAATGAGGTTAGGGGGGCGGGGGGGGCGGGGGGATGCTTGCATGACACAAACCACACAGGGGCCCTCCTCCTCCTCCTCCAGTGCAAAGTACCACCCCCCCCCCCCCTTCCAAATGAATCAAGGGGTTGTTGTGTGTGTGTGTGTGTGTGTGTGTGTGTGTGTGTGTGTGTGTGTGTACACTAGTACAAATCACTGATCCCATGCAAAGCCAAATGCACGCACAGACAGACACACACACACACACACACACACACACACACACACACACACACACACACACACACACACACACACACACACACACACACACACACACACACACACACACACACACACACACACACACACACACACACACAAGCCTTCAACTACACCCAGTGGTGGAAAAAGCTTTTTTTTTTAAATCAAAAGTATCAATATATAAATACTCTGTTACAAGTAAAAGTCTGGAATAAAACATTTACTTGAGTAAAAGTACAAAAGTATTGTACCAAAAATATCGTCTATATTGTGTAAAGTTATCATCTAAAATGTGTATAAATCTTTTGAAAATAGTAGAGCTACAAGCTCAGATCTGCTATTTTCAAATGGCCGAAATGTATATAGGGCTGAAATGGGTAACGTATGTTTTGTAATAATAATCAAAATCTACAAAGTAACTAGTAACTATGAAGTTGTCAAATAATTGTAGTGGAGTAAAAGTACAATAGTTGTCTCTGAGATGTAGTGGAGTAGAAAGTAAAAGTACAGAACATTGGAAATACTCCAGTAAAGTAAATATACCTCAAAATTGTACTTGAGTAAATGTACTTAGTTACTTTCCACCACTGCACAGACACACCCCTCCACACACACACACACACACACACACACCCCACCCACTCCCTGCTGTTCACTGCACTCCTGATAAAGCTGGGTTTGCCAGCCTGGCCAGCGGTCCGTTTGCACAACCACTTCATTGTTGCCGTGCGGAGCAGCCAGGACAACGTGCACTTTGGACCTTTCAGCTGGTGGGGAAGCCTTTTATTGTGTTTTCCCGGTTAAGGGGGCAAACACCAACGCTTTATCTGAGCAACCTGACAAGCAAACACCTGAGCCACCACATTAACCCACTGACACCGGGAACGCATCTGTGTAACCACTTTAACCGTTATCTTATACTTTGGCTATTCAAAAATAGCAGATCTACAAGCTCGTAGCGCGGCACCGAGTGCCGCGCTACGAGCTTGTAGATCTGCTATTTCTGACTATGTGCAAATCATATATTTTTACACTTTTAACTCAAATCTTTTCTTCATGGGGTCCCTAGAACAACATATTTTGAGATAGGGGTCCGCGACCAAATGCATATAATTTTGGGGGTCCTTGACATGAAAAATGTTAGGGAACCACTATAGCAACATACGTTTTTTTTTTAACTGTAACTATTTAGAAGAGATTTGTAGAATCCCCCAGAAGCAAAGATTTGAGTTAAAAATGTTCGCTTTAAAAATATATATATATTTAAAGATTTGCAAAAAAAATCATGATTTTTCAAAAATAGCAGATCTACAAGCTCGTATATCTTCTATTTTTGAATAGCCAACAAAATCTAAAAATGACACACAGATGCGTCCCCGGTCTAAATGGGTTAAGGATATTATATGGAGGATGAAGAAAGGCGGGGGGGGAAAAACCAACAGAGCTCAACGCTATATCGCACAGCGCAATCTAGTTTAGATGGTCTGGCCTGACCCCACTGATTCCTAGAGCTTAAAACCTGTCCAGGAATCGTAAAAAAAGCCTTTGAAATATCAGTGTGCGCTGCGTTAAGGACTTTTCTGGGACTAGATCCACGGCTGGCTGACCTTTTTTCACAAAGCAATATTGAGCATAATATCCAGGTTAACTTTAAGCGATCGCCCTTTTATGAGTCCATTAACTTTGTTTCAATATTGGATCGGATGACACATGACTACCTTTTTGAAGCAAAGCTTGTCTGTGTGGAGTTTGCATGTTCTCCCCGTGTCCCCTAGGGTAGGTACCCTCACAAAAACATGCAGTAATCCTGGTGTCTATACTGCCTCCCCCTGGTCAGCCGGGGCGCCTGATGGAGGGGAAAGGAACGGGTTGGAATAACGTGTTCCTTCCACGCGCTACGCCCCCCCCCCTGTCAGGTGATATAAGAAGCGGCTTGCTAGCTCCTCATGCATTGAAGGAGGCATGAGCTCGGCTCTAGGCTCTCCCTAGGCTGGCAGAGGGAGTGTAGCGCCCACAAACACAACGCATCGCCATATTGTTGCTGTCGGGCAGAATACTCCTATCTCCATATTGTTAACTTTCTGTGTTTTTTCATAAATGAATACCCTACTTCAGTGGTGTTCAACCTTTTTCATACCAAGGTCCATTATTTATTGGATATTTGAGCCACGGAACCACCATTTGATTAGATTTAGCCTCTCAAACCCAAAACGTACAACATTTTGTTATCGTTGGATATGATTTTGTCCACAATTTCATGCTGTATTGATGTTGGTACCATTAGGAGAGATAACAGGCAAACGTTGATAAGAATAACAATTCTTTAATTAAGTAATGCAGATGTTTAACAATAATTTAACTCTTGAGAGCGTAAAATGAAACCAAATGGACCCGTAACCACTGGTTAAAGGAGACACACCATGAATTTCACTTTTTTTTTTTTTTTTTTTTTTTTTTTTTGGCTCCCCAGTGTCTCTTGTACCCCAAAAAATATTTTCTTTTAACATTCAGTCATTCATTCTCATTTCAGAGATTTTCAGAATGGACGTGTCTGAACAGGCCATCTCAGAATGGCAAGTTTGCTTACCTCACCAAACTTTCTGCCCATGTATTTTGACAGACAGAATTGCTCAGTACCGCAGTACAGCACCCCCCTAGCCAACTGGACGTTTTGGTATTGCAGCTGAAAGTGCTTTATAAGCCTGAGAGAATTGACTTGGGATGAGTATATCTGAGTGTTGATTTAGGCTCAAACCTTTTGAAAATGGTTTGAGGGACATACACCATATGATATTAAATATCAAATATTTTTTTTAAATTCATGGTGTGTCTCCTTTAAGAACCACTGCCCTACTTGATCATTACTACAGTGTCACACAAAAGCATCAAAAGTAGCAGATCTACAAGCTCGAAACGCGGCGCGTTTTGAGCTTGTAGATCTGCTACTTAAGCTTTTTTCTTCAATTTTGATCCTGAAAAGTAACCGTTTTGGACATATTGAGGTTTCCACCCGACAGAGAGAGACGATATCAAACCGGCTGCTCTGGGGAGGCTGACAAATCTAGGTCTAACATTGCACAGTTAAGCCCTATTTCTATCTATAAGCTCACACAAGCCTTCGCGATGTGCCATGTTATGAGCTAGTTGATCTGCCGTTTCTTTTTCTTTTTCCAAGAAAGGGACGCTAGATTTCGAGTGGTTAATAATTCATAGGCTACTTTTTTTTTATCAAACAAGATATGAAGTAATGTGTTCTCAAATAATTCTAAGCCCAAGCCATCTGATAGGTTAACTTCATTAACCACATGAACCCTGTCTTCATGGGATGTCATAACATTCTGTGAAAATAGCCCACAAAGCTCACAACGAGGTCGAGAGGGGAAAAAGGGAAGGTTACCAAATATAGACAGACCCCTGGGGGACCCCCAGTCAACTAAGCGTAGGGTTTCAGTGGTCATAGAGCCAATCTGAGGGGGTCAATGACTGATATATCGGTGGGCCAATATTAGCATTTTTGGATCACATCAGATTCAGTAGTCAAGGACAATGTGTTTCAGAAATATAGTATGTTGCTGTTTTTTTTTTACACTGACATACATATGTATTTAGGATTGTGTACATTTAGATTTGCCTCAAACAGAGGCATTTATTTTCTAATTCAATAAGCTTGATAGGAATCTGATCGCATCAATTACATAGGATTAACATTGCTGACTTTGGGTGATGACAGGACTCGTTTTGACGGCTAGCCAGACGATGACAGCTCCTGCTCTCAGCTAGCTAGCGGGTGAAGGGCTAGAGGTTCACCTCACAGTTCTCCAGCAAAAGTATCAGAGCACCTCCGTGATCTTGTAACAGTGCCAATCGAACAACTCCTAATTGTAATATACAGTATATGTTTTTATTTATTTACCTGCAGTATTGAAATGGTCAGAAACTGATTGATACTTAATAGCATCACTATGCAACTTTCCTCTTTTACCCCGGATTTGAACCTGGTTTCCTCCTTAAGAGCTGACATGTTTTACCAAAAAGTTCTATTTAAATTCCAGCTAAAGATTTTACACATTGGTCTCGAAAATCTGTCCTTCTCAGTAGTTCTCTGGGCGTTGTTGATATAAATAAAAAAAGATTGACAACCACCGGTCTATGTAAAACAGGCCTGCACAATTTGTCTCGGTTTAAGAGCGAGTGTGTTTCAGTGCATAACTTGTGTGGACTGAGTGTGATGTCACTCGGAGCACAGTGAATGACTGTTCAGTTACATTCAACCGGTCTCAATGAAATGATGTAGAGGGAAAAATAAGCCTCAAATCCAAGGCCTCAGCCATGGTACGTATACCGCTTGAATAAATGTCTATATTAAATGTTTTGACTGCAGGAATAGAGTTATATAGAAATTGACACCAATCTAATACCAAGTCTAATATTTAAAGACCGTATAGGAAATAATCTCTGCAGGGGAAATGAATCCAAGACAAGAACAATACAGTACTGTGTGAATTATCATTTGAGCATCCATTATCACCATCTCTACACTGTCTTCCCAAACGTCAATGAACAACCGTTGCAGAGCCAACTTAGATTTTAAAAGAAATGAAACATTCCAAGTCTCTTATTAACCTATTTAGACCTGAGGTTTCCGATTCTACAAAATGCCTTCTGAATCCTAACAGTTTTCTAGAAAAGAAAACGTATGTTTCTATAATATCAGTGGTTCTCAGCCTATTTCATGTCGCGGAACCCTCCATCTCAAAATATGTTGTTCCAGGGACCCCCCAGAAGCAAAGATTTGAGATAAAAATGTTGTTTCCAAAAATATACGTATTCAAAGATTTGCCCAAACGTTCCAAGATTTTTCAAAAACAGCAGATCTACAAGCTCGTAGCTTGTAGATCTGCTATTTTTGAATAGTAGTGTAAAATAATGGTTTAAGTGGTAACACAGGTGTGTGTTCCCGGTCTCAATGGGTTAAATAAGTGAGGATCCCAGCTGATTTTCAAATAAAGCTCCATTAGCTCAAATTGATGTGCATCGAATAGACGTTTCCACTTCGAGTCTCTGGTCAATCGGCCCAACGGAGTAAGTGTACAGTATATCAAATCAATTTCCCTGAGTGCATTGAAAAAGGTGTCAAAATGAAGGATTTCCAATTTAGCCCCCCGTGTGTCCAAGACTTCTGTACTTTGCTGTAGAACATGCTGCTCAGAGACACGTATAACTAGAATGCTAAAGTCTTGGAGCATTAAATTAAGTCGGAAAACACAATTCCACATGGTTCTCAACCTTTTTCAGGCTGTCACCCCCCCAAAATAATCATATTTGAACTGGGGACCCCCCCAGGCCTGATTGATAAGCACTTGGAATTGTAGGCTACAATTCCAAGTGCTTATCAATCAGTTGTAGGAGTTGAGGCATACAATTTAGTTTGACTCGGTTCCACAGATTCATATTGTGAAAATAGCTGATCTACAAGCTCACAACGCCTCGCGTTGTGAGGCGTTGTGAGCTTGTAGATCAGCTATATTCAAAATGTTTGCCTCTTTCTTATATTATTTGACAATTTCCCAATGTTTCACCAGTTTTTATAGTATAATTTGTTGATAACGTTTGAGGCAGTAAACGTCTACTTTTGATGCAGTAAAGGTCTTTTTTCATTTCTTTAAACTATATGTATCAAAAAGCTCTTAAAAGTCCTTAAATTGTCACTTAATCTGGGGACCGCCCCCCCCCCCCCAAAAAAAAAAACTCACGTGGGCACCCGACCCACAGGTTGAGAACCACTGCATTACATTAGTCTGACACACAAGCCACATCATTTGATTCACCGTTTTGGCCAGGAAAGGCATGAGCATGACTTTTAGGCCTGGAGCCCTTTGCCATGAAGAAACAATGTAGACTACTTTACACCCTCCTCACTGCTCTGTGCCTCTCTCTCTCTCTCTCTCTCTCTCTCTCACTGCTCTCTGTGTGTGTGTGTGTGTGTGTGTGTGTGTGTGTGTGTGTGTGTGTGTGTGTGTGTGTGTGTGTGTGTGTGTGTGTGTGTGTGTCTCTCTCTCTCTCCACTGTGCCTTGCATGGCCACATCCTCCTAGATTTCATGACTCTGGTTAAAATGCAAACCATTAAATATTCAGGTGCAAGGGCTTTCACCCGTGAAGCAGTTGCCCCTCTCTCTCTCTCTCTATGTCTCTCTCTCTCTCTCTCTCTCTCTCTATCTCTCTGCTTTAGCCCATTAAGACCTGAGGCGATTCTTAACACATTGGGTGCCAAAACCGTATATATACTTTTTTTTTTTTTTTTTTTTTTTCACAGCACCAGGAGATATCATTTTCCGAAGATTTAGACTCCAATCCACTTCCTGGTTAACTTATGACTTCAAAAGCCTGTATCTCGGCTCCTAAAAAATGGTTAAAAATCCTGGCACTCAGTGACTCTGTTTTTAAAAAAACCTGGCACCCCATGTGTTAAAAAGATTTTTGAAAAAAATCTGGAAAATATTTTTTCACGATTTTTCAAAAATAGCAGATCTACAAGCTCATAGCGCGGCACTCGGTGCCGCGCTATGAGCTTGTAGATCTGCTATTTTTGAATAGCCCAAAGAAATCTAAAGTGACACAGATGCGTTCCAGGTCTTAATGGGTTAGAGAAAGTGAGAAACTTTTTTTGATTTTAAGTGACAGGGGGGGCAAACCTAAATATTAACAGGAAGCACTGGGAGTTCAGCCAAGTGTCGACTTCTCCTCCCTGATACCGCGCTTCGCTGATATTGGTTTGTGCGGCTTTAGAAATGCAGACGTTGTGTGGTGTGACCGTTGCGTAACACCTCGGGCAGTCTTAGGTCGCCGGGCGAGTGAATGCTCTTGATAAATACGACCAATAGGACAAACCGGTGAAAACCGCCTTAACGATTATGTATGAATATAACATATCAAGGGTTAAGAAGATGAATGGTCCACACACCGTATTTGTGTGCGTGTGTGTGTGTGTGTGTGTGTGTGTGTGTGTGTGTGTGTGTGTGTGTGTGTGTGTGTGTGTGTGTGTGTGTGTGTGTGTGTGTGTGCGTGTGTGTGTGTGTGTGTGTGTGAGTTGCAGTGGTGGAAAAAGTACAAAAATACCAATACTGCAATATGGTAATACTAGTAATATGGAAAGTAAAAGTCCAGAATGAAAAATGTACTTGAGTAAAAGTGCAAAAGTATTGGCATCAAAATGTTCTTAAAGTACCAAAAGTAAAAGTACTAAAATCTTTGAAAATAGCAGATCTACAAGCTCACAACGCGTCGCATCGCTTGTAGATCGGCTATTTTCAAATAGCCTACGTATAAAATAGGGCTAAAGTGGTTAATGTATGTTTCATAATATCGTAATTTATATCTGAAAAGTAACTAGTAACTACATTTTTCAAACAATTGTAGTGTAGTAAAAGTATAAAATTTGCCTCTGAGATGTAGTGGAGTAGAAGTAGAAGTACCGAAAATTGGAAATACTCAAGTAAAGTACAAAGACCTCAAAATTGTACTTAAGTACAGTACTTAAGTAAATGTACTTAGTTACTTTCCACCACCGGTGAGTTGTAACGCAAACCACTCCAAAACAGCAGCAAAAGTTAGGCCCATGACAACTACTTCATTAATGTGCTCTGCAAACCCTCAGGAATGCAAAATCCACAATATACAGAAAATGAAGGTGTCTGTGAAAGATTAAGGGAGGCGGTACTGTGTATGTCTCCAGGTATATAAGCCAGAATGTGATTTTTTTCTGCAGTGAACATTAGGGAAATTTCAAGAGACTTCATTTGGCTACAACTGATTTGCATAGAAATTGAAGGATGCAACATGCCGGGCGTCTGTAAATGAGATATTTTATAGCCAAATCATGACACTGCTCAGATGATGTGAGCATAAGGCAATATATGTGTATGTATATACAGTATATAGCCTATATATATTGGAAATGGGCACCGTGGCATGGACTATATGGGAATTATCATGAATCAAGGAATCCTGGGGTACATTTAGAGTCAGCCGCCCTACAAAGCCAAAGTGCAGTAACTACGTTTTTGGACACACCGACTTATTTGTGCATCCCAAAGGTCAAATTAGCCTTTGTGATTTTGGGGGATAAACAATTACCTAAAGAACAGATATATAACTAGAAAAAGTGCTCCTCGGAGCACAGGTCTCCGCCAGGTCAGGTAGGTGGCGCTATAACAGGCCAATGTGAAAAGGGTGGCATTTCTTCCTCGGCCTAGTGGGAATGTGTGGGCAAAGTTTCACGGAAATTGCATGCTGTGTTCATGTTTTGAGGCATTTTGTTCAAAACGAACCAATCCTGCAAACTTTGAAAGCCAATATTAGCCAATCAGGATGGAATATGGAAAATCGGTCAGATCCGTGTTGATCACATGACTATAGAGATATTGTATAACGATTTGAGTGAGGTTTGGACAAAATCTGTAGAAGTGATATCCAATAATGTGTTTTGCACAAATTGGCCTCCTGGTGGCGCTATAACAGGCCAATCTGAGAAATTCGATTCGGGCAGATGTTCGGCTTTGGCATCCAGGGAGTGTGTGTGCACAGTTTCGCAGTCGCCGGGCCAACGGTGCCGGAGATTAGCTGTTCACAGACACACACACGGACACACGGACGGACGGACGGACGGACGGAGGGACGGACGGACGGACGGACGGGGTGCAAAACATACTCTCTCGCCTTTCGGCCTGGCGGAGACAATTAGTGTAATATCACTTATATGCCGATAAATCATTTGGCTGACCAGTTACATTGACTGCCAGACTTATTTTCAAATTTATTGTTATTCATGCCAGAGATTTTTCAATGGGAAAAAAAAAGTACTCAGGAGCCGAGATACAAAATTTTAAAGTTTTAAGTTAACAAGGAAGTGGATGAGAGTAAAGATCTTCGAAAATTCATATCTCCTTGGTCTTTGGGTCCAAAAAAAAAAAAAAAAAGTAAAAAAAAAAAAAAAGAAATTTTGAATTTTTTTTGAAAAATTAATTTTTTGCTAATATCGAATTAATTCGATCTTGGCAGGCAAGTGATGATAAGCTAATATCGAATTAATTCGATCTAGGCAACACTTTTAAACCCAAGTATCAGTGACATTTTTTTGGGCTGTTACATGACGCAAATTTGAATCATATTCAGGTTGGAGTTCATTGGCCTAATGGCAGCATGCTCAAGCCATCTGACACTGATCTGTGTAGTAGTTTGGAAGATTAGCCATGGACAGACACACACACACAAACTGTACACACGCACACGGGTGAAAACAATCTCCTCCATAATCTCAGCCTGGCAGAGAAATCACTTCACATTACTGTATGTCACGGCCTGTTGACTAGTATTACTTAAATCCATATACACACACACTTGTATTAACTTGCTTTAGATTAGTATTTGAGTGAGTAATAACAATAATTCACGCCATCGACTAATGAAGGAGGGATTTATCTAATTATTAGGCTGGCTATGAGCAATATTGTTGATTGCACACAAGCTACCAGCCAGCACACACAGCCTATCATTATTATAATTTAGACACCAAGTCACTTGCAGCATATGAAAATCATGTGGAGCCAATTAAGAGTTTTTCTTATACAACGTCGGCCGCCAAAACACTACCCAGCTCTCTAACATCGAGCAGCTGATCGAAATTAACAACAGGAATCAAAGGAATCCCTCTCACTCTACCCTGAACCAGTCTGCAGGAGCCATCTCTCCCAGAAAAAAAAAAGAAGAAAGAGTCAAACTTTCCATCACAGCTCATCGCTAGGCTTTGATCCCAGGGAAATAAGCAAAGCAGAAAAGTTGAGGATCAATTGTGAAACAATCTAGGCTTTCTCTGAAGCATTCTTCCTCCTCTCCTGGAAGTTTGCCCGCTCTTTTCTTTTGAAGGAGATCTCTTCAAAGCAGAATGCCACAGTGACGCCAGCCATTTCTTCCGGCAATCAATATTTGTTTAAAGACACCCAGGAAATATGGGTACGGTTAACCCATTCAGACCGGGAAAGCATCTGTGATGCGTCATTTTTAGATTTCTTTGGCTATTAAAAAATAGCAGATATACAAGCTCATAGCGCGGCACCAAAAAATCGTGAAAATTCGTGGCAAAATCTTGGATTGTATATTTTTTAAAGCAAACATTTGTAAAATATGTAGTTCCAGGAACCGCCAGAAGCAACGATTTGAGTTACAAATGTCCGCCAAAAAAAAGAAAAACAAATCAAATATTTTCACAACTTTTCATGATTTTAAAAAAATAGCAGATCTACAAGCTCATAGCGCGGCACTCTGTGCCACGCTATGAGCTTGTTGTGCCACGCTATGAGCTTGTAGATCTGCTATTTTTGAGCTTGTATATCAGCTATTTTTGTAAGAGCCAAAGAAATCTAAAAATGACACACAGATGCGTTCCCGGTCTTACAGAGTTAATATTTATAACCACTATATCCTGTTAAAAACAAACAAAAAAAAACGGCGATCAACGGGGGACAAAAGTGAATTATTTCCCTGTCCCTTTTTTGAGCAAACACAATGGTTTTTAATCCGCCGTAATGATTTACAATATGACGGGGCTGAAGCAAAACGTACTGTGACAGATTGAATGGAACCTAACATAAATATAATTACAGCTCACATGATCATCTCCTCCTCCCTTCCACCGTGGAAGTGTCTGCCTCCTGCCACACAGAGATATATGCTCCTCTGCAGGCCCCCGAGTAATATGCTTCTTCAATTTGCTCATCAAGATCAGCCCCCGTGCCAACAAAACCCAGGCAGAGACACTATAAACCATCATGGATGTGTCAGCAGTGTTTCACTATATAGCAGGAGCCCTTTATTAGCCGGCACTTTACCACTGTTCATTTTTTCGACTAAAACTATGACGACATTTTTTTTGTCGACTACCTTTTTTCACTGATGAAAACTAAATAAAAATCGCACCCTGTGTGAAGGAAGCGGTGCCTTTGGTGAGTGGCCTCCTGGTGGCGCTATAATAGGGCGGGGCGGGGCTTCAGCAATTAATGCTCGTCCCTATTGGTGGTCTAAGTCCACATACCAAATTTGGACTTGGTGGCATGCTGCAAACTGGAGTTATAGCTGTTTAAAGCCAGTGGCCTCCTGGTGGCGCTATAATAGGGCGGGGCGGGGCTTCAGCAGTCAATGCTCGTCCCTATTGGTGGTCTAAGTCCACATACCAAATTTGGACTTGCTGGCATGCTGCGAACTGGAGTTATAGCTGTTTAAAGCCCGTGCTCAAACGGACATCCGGGCTCAAACGGACATAACGGACATACGGACGGACATAGTCAAGTGTAGCGGCTGGCACCGCTAAAAACTAAATAAAAGCTAAGCTAAGATGACTAAAACTATATGGACACTTTCGTCAACAAATAAAAACTAGACTGTTAGGGGAGGACTAGTGGAGAAGAGATCCAGTAGAACTAAAAGAGAAGTCATTTTATGTTTGTGTTGCGCTCTGAAAATATCAGATCTACAAGCTCACAACACGTTGCACTGCGACGCGTTGAGAGCTCGTAGATCGGCTCGTAGACCTACCAAAATATTTTATTGGCGACAAAATCAACAACGCGTCGCGATGCGACGCGTTGTGAGCTTGTAGATCAGCTATTTTTAAATAGCCTATATATAAAACAGGGCTAAAGTGGTTAATTTATGTTTCATAATATAATAATTTATATCTGCAAAGTAACTAGTAACTCAAGTTTTCAAATAATTGTAGTGGAGTAAAAGTGCAATATTTGTCTCCGAGATGTAGTGGAGTAGAAGTAAAAGTATTGAACATTGGAAATACTCCAGTAAAGTTAAAAAAAATACCTCAAAAATGTACTTAAGTACAGTACTTGAGTAAATGTACATAGTTACTTTACACCACCAGATAGGGTTGCTCACCGACATAGACATCGTCAGTGAGATCAAAGAGTTTGAGGCTAGTAGATGTCTCAACAAAAGGAAGTGTACGTCTCGTGCCATCTCTCCCTTCCTCCGGTGTGTGTGTATACGTATACTGTATTATACATACTGTACGGTATATACATATATATATTATATTTCATAGGTATGAATGTGAAACCTAATCTGGGCTGGCTGTGTGGGGTGGGGTTGGGCACAGACAGTACAGTAGCTCTCTCTGGGCAAATTCATCTGTTGCCATTTCCCACAGGTCTAGAGCTGTCACAGCCACTATGTTGCCCTGTTCGTACACGACTTTTACAATCACGTGTTACGTCTTTTTGTTGTGTAAATGCTCATACCGCACATTACATTTTTCTTATTTGCCTCATCCTGACTTTCATAGACGTAGCATTATCTAAAAGTGTGTCACTGAGCGTTGCCCACATATTGCTTTCACAATTCCAAAGCATCTATTCAAATATGGCACTAGTCCAGTGGTTTTCAACCTTTTTCATGCCAAGGACCCCTAAATTGATATACATTTTGCCGCGGACCCCCATTTGAAAATGTTCTGTGCCATGGACCCCCAGAGGCAAAGATATCAGTTAATTTTTGCTTTAAAAAATAGAAATATTGAAAGATATGCACACTTTTTCAAGGTTTTTTCAAAAATAGCAGATCTACAAGCTCATAGCGCGGCACTCGGTGCCGCGCTATGAGCTTGTAGATCTGCTATTTTTGAATAGCCAAAGCTAAGGGGTTAAAGATTATTGTGACGCTATGTTAACTAATTTCGCTGGGGACCCCCTGGTACTCCCTCAAGGACCACTGGTGGTCCCCGGACCACTGTTTGACAACCACTGCACTAGTCTGTAGTGCTAGTACTATATCTATACTATAGTTGCGTGTCCGTATCGCACACTGAAAGCAGCAAATCTACAAGCTCACAACGCTGCACACGTGTGTGACACGTTGTGAGCTTGTAGATCGGCCATTTTCGGCGCTAAGTATAAACCAAGTATAAATCTGGCGTAGTAATAGTTGGCTTGAGCAGGTGTCTTTTTATTTTTAGAATGAACCGGCGATTGCGCTGCATGTGTGCTTATGACTCTACTGCTATAATATGAGGTCAAGCGTCGTGGCTGTTTCGAGTACATAGCCAAAATGATCACCATTGATGATATCTGCAGATATAAATGAATTATTATATTATAAAACATACATTAGCCACTTTTCAGCTGTTTTATATATAGGCTATTTAAAAAACAGCCGATCTACAAGCTCACACCGAGCTTGTAGATCTGCTATTTTCAAACATTTTAGTACTTTTACATTTGGTATCGTATGTACATTTTGACACCAATACTGTTCTACTTTTACTCAAGTAAATTTTGAATTCCGGACTTTTACTTGTAACGGAGTATTTCAATATTGCAGTATTGATACTAAATTGATACTTACTTAAACCCATGAAGACCTGGAACGCATCTGTGTCACTTTAGATTTCTTTGGCTATTTAAAAATAGCAGATCTACAAGCTCATAGCGCGGCACCGAGTGCCGCGCTGTGAGCTTGTATATCTGCTATTTTTGAAAAATCTTGAAAAAAAAATGTTTTCTTTTTTTTTCCAAAAACTGTTAGGATTTAGAATATTTTTAAGAATCGCCTCAGGTCTTAATGGGTTATGTCACGTTTTCCACCACTGGTCAAGAAGAGCGACCCTATCTTCTCAACCCCATGCTCTTTGCCCTATGGCCTGCAGAAGACGCTCTCTCCCCTCTCCCTCTGTGTTATTATTGTAAACGTAAGAGCGGCCACGCGCCGTGGACCTCCAGCGGCCAGTGGTGCATGATCTGCAACGCTGGCGACAAAAAGAGGGTGCTGGTGTGGAGCCCCTACGGGGTTCTCCCCATGTGAGGAGAGAACCCTCTCTCTCTATCTCTCTCTCTCACTCCACACACCACCAAGTGCATGGCGGTGCAACCTACCACCACAGTGGCTGTGACTCACTCACACATACACACCCTCACCCTCACACAGCCTCCTTTTAGAGCAGATGGTCAAAAATAGCGTTTTCGCCGTCGTCATTTTTGTTAACCCGTTTAGACCGGGAACGCACCTGTGTGTCATTTTAAAATGTCTTTGGGTTATTCAAAAATCGTGAAGATTTGCGCAAATCTTTGAATATATGTATTCTTTAAAGCGAATTTTTTACTCAAATCTTTGCTTCTGTGGGTTCTACAAATGTCTTCTAAATCCTAATCAGTGGTTCTCAAACTTTTTTGATGTCAAGGACCCCCAAAATGATATGTATTTGGCTGTGGAACCCCATCTCAAAATATTTTGTCCCAGGGACCCCCAGAAGCAAAGATTTGAGTAAAAAAAATGTTGCTTTAAAAATATATATATATATATCCAAAGACTTGCAAAAATGTTCAAGATTTTTCAAAAAATAGCAGATATACAAGCTCATAGCGCGGCACTCGGTGCCGCGCTATGAGCTTGTAGATCTGCTATTTTTGAATAGCCAAAGAAATCCAAAAATGACACACAGATGCGTTCCCGGTCTCAATGGGTTAAGTGGCGGGGCCCTGTCGCGCCGCGGACCCCTTTGCCAAGAACGAGCGGAGGTGCGGGCGCACGCTCACACGCACGCTTGCGTTCGTACCATTATAGGAGGAGTAAAAATAATCTGGACAGCCACAGCCTTTCTCTGTGTGATCCTGACCAAATGAGAACACCCCGTTGTCAGGCGAGAGAAAAATAAAACGCTTATGCAATCAGCACCTATAAATAGCCACCGCGAATGTGTGTGTGTGACTGTGTGTGTGTGTGTGTGTGTGTGTGTGTGTGTGTGTGTGTGTGTGTGTGTGTGTGTGTGTGTGTGTGTGTGTGTGTGTGTGTGTGTGTGAGCATGCTCATGGCAAGTGTATATGTCATGTCCAGCGAAAACACTGCCTAATTAATTATCACTCATCAACAACTGTAGCTGTTATCTACTGTATGGTTGCTTGCTGCATGTGACAATTCTTCGTTTCTTTTCTGCTTGTGTGAAGGGCCAGGAGGATGGCCAGCCAGCCAGTCAGTACATTTACTTAAGTAATGCACTTAAGTACAATTTTGAGTTATTTGTACTTTACTTGAGTAATTCCAATTTCCAATACTTTTACTTCTACTCCACTACATCTCGGATCCAAATATGGTACTTGTACTCCACTACATTTATTTGAAAACTTTAGTCACTAGTTACTTTTCAGATATAAATTATGATATTAATGAAACATACATTAACCACTTTAGCCCTATTTTATACCTAGGCTATTTGAAAATAGCCGATCTACAAGCTCACAACGCGTCGCATCGCGACGCGTTGTGAGCTTGTAGATCTGCTATTTTCAAACATTTTACTACTTTATCTTTTGGTACTTTAAGTACATTTTGATGCCAATACTTTTGTACTTTTACTCAAGTACATTTTCCAGTCAGCCAGCCAGTCAGCCAGCCAGCGGATGGGGGTAAGTGAGGAAATGGACAGGACTTGTTTACAGAACAGTTATTTAAAGTCACCAGTGGAACGACCCCCGTACTAGGACGACAGACAGCGATACACACAATGGCTCCGTGCCATTCCTTCAGTCACCCGCATACTGTGCCTCCCATGTACACAAACACACACACACACACACACACACACACTCAACATCCTCTCCTAGACACCCCGGGTCATCCAGCACGCACGTGCACACTCAATGTACTGAGTGCTGTTCCTTAATGTATTCCGCTCCATCTAGTACTTCTATTATCATCTTCGGTTATTGCCCCAGAGCTGTCAAGTCTAGTGTATCAGCGCTGGCCCTATGATGCATGCTCTCTCTCTCTCTCTCTCTCTACCACCCAAGTCAATGAGCATAATGTAACTGCATTTAGAAAAAAGACGCATATGTGCATGGTGCATGTTCTTCTGTCTGTGGTATATTGAGTGCAGGTTTGACGTAAGGATTACTACGTACATGGCACTTTATATGAGGAGCCTTTGTGAGAGGCCCCCGTTTTAGTGTTTTTACGGTGAAATCACACCACAGCATGGATCAAATCTCAACAAGTAACAGCCATTCATCCAGCAATCCACTGTCAAGTACAAAACAGGGAAGTTAAGAATACCAAAACGCTCGCCGTAAAACACAGTCGCCCCGGGGGAAATTCCTAAACGTAACCTCAGTAAAACGTTGCCTAAACCTGACCGTATTCCTAAACGTAACCTCAGTAAATGGTGCCAAAACCTAACCTTATTCCTAAACGTGACCTCAGTAAAACGTTGCCTAAACCTGACCGTATTCCTAGACGTAACCTCAGTAAAACGGTGACAAAACCTAACCTTATTCCTAGACGTAACCTCAGTAAACTATGCCTGCCCTAAACCTAACCTTATTCCTAAACGTAACCTCAGTAAAACTATGCCTTCATCCTCAGTAAAAAACAAGAATACAAGAACCGCTGGGGGGGGCGAGCGGTCTGTGGAAAAAAATGGGGGTGAGCGTGTTTTGGGGCGAGCGTTCCGGTTACCGGAAGTTACGCATGAGGCTAACTCATTAGCCACTTCTGGCATGATTAGCAATAGCTATACTGCCACAGATTTCCATACTAATTACATGGAGGATGCTATGAAACATAATAGGTTTAGGATAGAAAATAAGTCACATCAGTAGCAGTGGGCAGGTGTCTTATTATTACACCATACTTAGCCTAACTATTCTGGTAAAACACAAAAGAATATGAAAAAGAATTAACAAAACACATTCTTTTCCTTTTTTTCCCCCTCAGATGCGTTTTGCTTGATTTCATTTAATTCATTCCGCTTGACATTCTATCTTCCTCAAGTAAAACCCGCTGCTTTGTATCAATTAGACGGCTTAAATTGTTTGTCTATTCATAAACAACTGCCAGTCAGTCTGCTCCTGTTCCCTCTCTCACCCACCCGGCACACACACACACACACACACACACACACACACACACACAACTATTGACGTGAACGGCCACAGTTGACATTCAAATAAACCCCCGTCCAGCTGGGGTCATCTCCCTAGCTCTGCCACGCTCAACATGCAAAAGAAAAACAGATGATATGCAAAGTGATATTAAAATAACATCACTCTTGTGTGAAAAGCCACGCGACGCTCGTCGGCCCGGCCCGGGTGGCGGGGCGGGGGGCGGGGGCGGAGCGGGGGCTTTATCTGCTTGTCTTTTTAACCCATTAAGACCGGGGAACGCATCTGTGTGTCATTTTTAGATGTCTTTGGCTATTCAAAAATAGCAGATCTACAAGCTCATAGCGCGGCACCGAGTGCCGCGCTATGAGCTTGTAGATCTGCTATTTTTGAAAATTCGTGAAAATTCGTGGCAGAATCTTGGATTATGTATTTTTTAAAGCGAACATTTGTAAAATATCTAGAACCCCCAGAAACAAAGATTTGAGTTACAAATGTCCGCCAAAAAAAATTGGGAAAAAATCAAATATTTGCACAACTTTTCATGATTTTTCAAAAATAGCAGATATACAAGCTCATAGCTTGTATATTTTCTATTTTTGAATAGCCCAACGAAATCTAAAAATGACACACAGATGCGTTGCCAGGTCTTAATGGGTTAATGCCTACATGTCGACTAAGGCCTACTAACTGGGAGAGCGTTTGACAGAGATTTGGTCCAGCCTTATTGGGTATAGAGCGGGGAGGTGGGGGTTGGGGGTAATGTTGGTGGAGAGAGAGAGAGAGATTACCCCCCCCCAGCCCTTTTCTTCTTCTCAGAGCATGCAGTCACGTGAGGGAGATGGGGAGAGAAAGAGAGAGAGAGAGAGAGAGAGAGAGAGAATTGAGTGGGGGGACATTCCCTGTGTATTAGTAAATCCTAGTTAATTTGCCCTGTCGGAGAACAATGAGATATGGACCCCCGCGGGCTCTGTTGAATGTAATTCCTCCACTTCCACAGCACAGAGATCACCTTCATTACTCACCAGAGGTGTGTGTGGATCGTTTGTTTCGTCCCTACACAAAACTACTCTGGGCCGGGGCGGCGCACACAGAGAGACACACCAGACGGCACGGGGCGACAGTCTGTGTCCGACATGGTCCCCAAAGGAGCCTTTCCCGGTGTTCTTTTTGATAGCGACATAAACGCCCCTCCGATGGGATTTTCTTCTTTTAAAGTTTTCAAGAATGTTCAAACTTATCTTCAGAAAGGTTCCAAACGGAATCAATGCGTCGCATCGTGGCGCATTGTGGGCTTGTAGATCGGCTATTTTAAAAAGGATAGTTCAGCCCCAAAATGACTTTTTTTCTATCGATCAGTCACCACATGGAGATCTGAATTCATGGATATTTTTTTTGTTTTTGTAAAAAAAAAGCCAATAATTTGATGACCGGCAGCGGTTCCGGTAGGAGACACAAAGAGTATCCTTTGTGTCTCCTACCGGAACCGCTGCCTACCAGTCGAACTAATCCTGTCCGACTAATCGATAGAAAAAAGGTCATTTTGGGGGTGGACTATCTCTTTAAAGTAGTTTTTTTCATATGACTAAAGAGTTTAACAGTGTCAAATCTGAGGTGAATTTGGGGGACCGATAGGTCCGCCAGTCTACAATATAAAACTGCTGTTTTCAACATCTCAACACTGTCTGATAGACATTTGTTTTGTTTTTCCTTTAAAAACCCCAGTGTTGACTTGTTGTAATTAATTTATGGGATGCAAGACTGTGGAATAGTTGGGGAGGTTATTCATGATTTAAAGCCTTTCACTTACACACACACACACTGGGGGTGCTGCATTGTGACATCCTCGGCGTATGTTTTTCACAGCGTGTCACATTTAAGATGCATGAGTCTGTGACTGGTGGTGGAGACCCTTAAAGCTCTAGTTTAAGATTTTATTTTTAAGCCATTCAATCCGGGAAACGCATCCGTGTCATTTTAAGATTTTTTGCTATAGCCATTATTTAATACTTTGGCTATTCAAAAATAGCAGATCTACAAGCTCATAGCGCGGCACCGAGTGCCGCGCTATGAGCTTGTAGATCTGCTATTTTTGAAAAATCGTGAAAGTTTGAGCAAATCTTTGAATATATATATATTTTTTAAAGCGAACATTTGTAACTCAAATCTTTGCTTCCGGCGGGTCCCTGGAGCAAAATCATTTTGAGCTAGGGGTCCGCGAACAAATACATATAATTTTGGGTGGTCGTTGACACAAAGTTTGAGAACCACTGATATCATAGCAACATACGGTTTTCAGAAAACTGTTACGATTCGGAAGACATTTGTAGATGCGTTTCCAGGATTTAACGGGTTAAATATACATCCATTACGGGTTTATATACATACATTCTTCAAGGGTAGGACCTTCAGATTGAACATAACATCTCAGATCGCGCTAGGCTTTCTTTTATGGCATGGGCATGGCACCTAAGGGTGGAGCGGCCGAGAGGAGAGTTGGTCGGTATGTACAACAGTATGTCCCACAAACTCTGGTGTCCATACTGTACTTGTTTTAGTCCATATTTGGGCAAGACCAACGTCATCAATATGATAAATGGTAAATGGATTTGCGTTTATATAGCGCTTTTCTCCAAAAGCGCCGTACAATTTACTCCACATTCACCCATTCATACAATAATATATGTCTGTCTTCTAAGGCTATAGGCGATATGGACCAAATCAAATATCACAGGCACGATGCATTGCACAAGATACCTCGATATTGATGTCGTGACAATATTGTGGGCATGACTATTGGTGCTTTCACAAAATATTCACACAATGACAGTGTTGATAAATAAATTCATCCGTAATGCCTATATAATAACTAAGTGGGTAAATAAAAGGCAAATAATAGAACAGCTAGAACCTCTTGCTCTACTGTCCACGGCTACTCTTGCACAACACCACACATTTCCTGTGCAAGTTGCCAGCAGGCCAAGTCAATCTTCAATCTTTGTCATATTCGTCCACGACAACTTGTTTGTTTTTCGGTGGGTTTGTAATCTCAGATCCACCGTCACTCCAGGCTATGTATGGCCAGTCCGGATCCATGCGGAACTCCATATTTGGGCAACACTGACGTCATCGATATGACATCAGAGACTCACAGGGGAAGCCACGCCATTATTAGAAACAGTGGTGGAAAGAATACTCAAATGGTTTACTCAAGTAAAAGTATCAATACTGCAATATAGAAATACTCTGTTACAAGTGAAAATCTGTACTTGAGTAAAAGTACAAAAGTATTGGCATCAAAATGTACGTAAAGTACCAAAAGTAAAAGTACTCATTATGCAGAATGTCCCATTTAAGGTTTTTCAAATGTATAAAAATATTTAGAAAATAGCAGATCTACAAGCTCACAATGCGTTGCGTGTAGTGGAGTACATGTACAATATTTGCCTCTGAGATGTAGTGGAGTAGAAGGAAAAGTACTGAAAAATACTACAGTAAAGTAAAGATACCTCAAAATTGTACTTAAGTACAGTACTTGAGTAAATGTACTTAGTCACTTTACACCACTGATTAGAAGCCATTGTACGCTCTATTGTATGCGGAAAAACAAACATGTAACCTAAGTGCAAACATGTCTTCAATCCAATCCAATCTACAGCAATCTGGGACAACTGTGTGTGTGTGGTGCCATATTCCATTCTCAGATTCTCTATCACTCACATTCTGGACAGGAGGGCATTGCAGAAATCCCGTGGCTGGACTAGAAAGACAGACAGGTGAGTGATGCACAGGCTGTGCTTTCACTAACCTTTAGCATATGAACATTACATGTCAAAAGTGCTTGACCATTACACCAGTCATGTTTGAAGGTGAACGGGTCAGACATTGTAGTATTATTAGATGTAGCCCAGCAGTACGTCTGTCTTTTTATGTAACACCAAACACATGAATTCTAGTAGCGTCTATACTTGGGCATGGGCGAACATTCTGCGAAAATACGCGGCCACAACAACGCTTCGCAACACAACGCATTGTGAGCTTGTAGATCGGCTAGAGTGGTGTAGAGGGGAAACAAGGAGTGGAAAAGGGTATGATATGAACCCATGGGGGTCTGTACTTAGTAGGCTACAGCATTGGTTGAGCTTGTAGATCTGCTATTTTTGAAACATTTTGAACATTTGTGCAAACCTTTGAATATACATGTATTTAAAGCGAACATTTGTAACTCAAATCTTTGCTTCTGGCGGTCCCTGGAACTAAATATTTGAGATGGGGGTCCGCGGCCAAATACATATAATTTTGGGGGTCCTTGACATGAAAAAGTTTGAGAACCACTGGGCTACAGACTCTGTGGAACATGTCCCACCAACATTCGTCCGCTGTTTGTACTTGTATTCTAAAGTGACAAATACTGTAAAATCCCTCTTGATTCTCTTGATTCTAGGGGGCTAGCCTGGTCAACTGAAGTACATACGGTTTAAGTAGTTAAAGAGATGACACAGCCATTCCTCACACACAGTCACCAGTGGACAAAAAGTGTGCTCTAACGAGGGTTCATCATCCGCGATTACCTTCGCGTAATCAAACCACCAGCATGTGTTCTTTATTACAGAAAACCAGGCTGGAAATGAGTCTTGTAAGAACCTAAAGATAATTGAGGCTTTAGAAAAGGAAGAATTTCACCCTAATTTCAAGCAGGCGTGGCACGGAGCCAAGCTTTGAAAAATATTTAGACCTTTTAATCAAGTGAGAGGTACCTCCTCTGTTACCCCCCTCTCTCCGCTAGCATAGCTGCAGCTGTAAATACCCCAATTCGTACTTTGTCGTGCAACGGTGTCGTGCAACGGCCAAGAATAGCCAACCTACAAGCTCACACACACACACGCGTGAGCTTGTAGGTCTGCTATTCTTGGCCGTTCTCGGGCCTAGCGACACCATCGCGCGACGGACCATAAATTAGGCTTAAGAAGAGCCCAGCCCTATTGTTCAAGACAAGCGAGGGGGCTGTGCAGAGGTCACTTGCATTTTCACAAGAGCTTTGCCAGAGGGGTCGAGGAAAAGGAAAAGCATCGTCGCAAACCAGTCTGTTTGGTGTGGCTTTACACTACAAGGCTTTCTATTCTAAAGTCACATCATTCACACTCTATTACAAAGGGGGATAGATTAGATTAAGTGAGATTACGTATAGAAGGGGTCCCTCAAAAGAGAAAAAATAACACTGCTCAATACTTAGCAAGACGAGTCAACAGTGGGATTAAGGCAAAAGACGCGTTCAAATCCAACTCTCTCTCTCTCTGTCTCTCTCTCTACGCACACACACACACACACACACACGCACACACACAGCACACAGCACACACACACACACACAACAGCTGTCTTTCTGCGGGCTCCACTTTTTTTTGCAGTCATCTCATATGCTTCAGATTTGATCTCACTCCATGACACGAAGAACGAACGCACAGCTAACATCTTCTATTCATATATTTGAGAGAGAGATTTATGAAAATATATCGAGCCAAAAAAATATATAAGAAAAACGGGGGAATTATCCGCCCCAGCCTCTTCCCTGTCAAACCGTCATCCCCATCATCTCCCTCCCCTCTCTCCTGCCAGGCTCCTTGTCAGAGCTGTTTGAGTCTGTGCAATAATAACAACTACCATCCAACCACTACCAACCACCTAAATATGCTCACAGAGTGGTTGCACACTCTAATATGATTAAATGATCTGTGGTCTGGCGTCACTCCCAGCACCTCTCCCTCTCCCATCATCCCTCCTCGCTCCTCCGTACATCTCCCTCTCACACAGAAACGCAAACACACACACACACACACGCAGATTCCGCCTCTCTGAGCTCGTGTTTTGAAAATAGACGCTTTCGTGTATTAACAGTCAACAGCCAAGTTGACAGGTACAGTACGACAGTATGTTCCCTCTACCATCCATTCAAACTCCCACTGGTGGATATCTTGCACCCACCACATGTCAGCGGGGCCTGTGTGTGTGTCACCGAGGTGCAGCGTTACCAATCTCGCGGACACATGCATGAGGAATGTAGTGCTTGCGACCCTACGCACGCGAGAGAGAGAGAGAGAGGCATATGGTGTGCTGTGTGTGTGTGTGTGGGACGGAACGCTAATCTCGCCATCCGAACGACAAGCTCCCAGCCTTAGGAAGGAAGGCTGTTCACAGTACAAGAAGGGCAACAGTAACAACAGTGCAAGCCTTTATAATTTGTGTCATGGCAAATGAATCAATACAGCCATGAAAAGCATAGCATTGATAAGAGAGGGGAGAAACTAAAGACATTAAAACATGAGGCGTTTAGCGGCATGGTGGGGCCCTGGCATCCGTGAAACTTGAGTTCACCGTTAAGATACTACAAGCTCCCCCAGTGACACACTTTTCCCTCATGGAGAGAGAGAGAGTGCCGAGTCGACTGTGCTGCCCTGCATTCTTCTTACTCAGTGAAAAATAGCCATACCAGCGCAGCCAGTCAGTGTGGAAGTTCATTCTGCTGAAGCAAGACAACACAAAAAAAAAAGGACCTTGAGTTGAAACCTTCGGGTGAAGCCCCCACCAAACCACAAGTCTCCGGGCTCCGGTGAGAGGGATCACTAGGGTTTCTGACTCACACTGGCCTTTTCACGGTCGGTATACTTAAGAGAGAGAGAGAGAGGGCTTTCCGACTGGACCTCGTTCTTTTCAGGGAGTTGCTGCCCAACAAGCGGAATCCCCAGGCCAAATCAATAACATTATGACATTACACGGCCATCTAACAGCCCTGTTTACCAGGCCAGCCACTTTTAGAACATGCTCATGATTTTACTGAAGGCTCCAAGAAACTGCAAGCAAGCCTGGCTGCAACAGAGAGGTCCTTTTTAGTATTCCTGCTGTGTGATATGCAGCCAGATGGTGTGGCAATATTTCGGGCAATAAAAAAACAACCATCTCCATATCATCCCCTGTGTTATTCGGGGCGTAAAAAAAACGCGTAGCTACATCATGTGCTTCAGGAAAGTGTCGAGACATCAAGAAGGTATATCGGCACTATAACCCATTCAATCCTGGACACGCATACAGTGTCATTTTAGATTTTTTTAGCTAGAGCCATTGTTTTATACTTTTGGCTATTCAAAAATATCAGATCTACAAGCTCATAGCGCGGCACCGAGTGCCGCGCTATGAGCTTGTATATCTGCTATTTTTTGAAAAATCATGGAAAATGTGTGCAAATCTTTGAATATATATATATTATTAAAGCAAACATTTTTAACTCAAATCTTTGCTTCTGGGGGGGTTCTACAAATGTCTTCTAAATCCTAACAGTTTTTTTTTTAAACTTATGTTGCTATAATATCAGTGTTTCTCAAACTGTTTCATGTCAAGGACCACCCAAAATGATATGTATTTGGCCGCGGACCCCCCATCTCAAAATATGTTGTTCAAGGGATCGGAGTTAAAAATGTTCACTATAAGACATATATATATATATATATTCAAAGATTTGCACACAAAAAATAGCAGATCTACAAGCTCATAGCGCTATGAGCTTGTAGATCTGCTATTTTTGAATAGCCAAAGAAATCTAAAATGACACAGATGCGTTCCCGGATTGAATGGGATAATGCACAAGGACTGCATCTCAGAGCATATTTTAGTGCTTGCTCGCAAGTGTGTGGCCACACAGCATAGAGAGAGATCCTCACGTCTGGTCTCTGCTCAGGTCGCCTAGCTATAGCAGTGTGCTGCTTGCTGCTGCTGCCGGTGGTGGTAATGAGGCCTCTTGTGTGTCCCTCCGTGATCTGAGAGTTGAATAATTTCCCATGTGGTATACGGCCATTTCCAGCTTCCGCCCAGCCCAGCGCTCTCCTCTCTCACCTCGTCGTCGGGTGGTGGGTGGGTGGAAAGACGAGAGCAAAAAACTCCCACCCTCCACGAACAACGTGTTGCCATTGTCAAGTCCACACACAGTGCCACACACACACACACACGCGCGCACGCACATACACACACACACACACCTCAGACTGGTTGCACTTCACACAAAATAATCTCTCACAGAGTTCTTGTTTGTAACTGATAATAAACTACATTTTGCAGTCTTTAGCCACACACAAGGTTTACATTATGCAAGAGTTTTGTTTTCTCTATGCTGACTAAATTAAAAAACGCACATCTAAACAGTAAAGGGCCATGTGGCGCGTTGAGCTGTGCCACACATGGCCAGCCTGAATGTCCTTTTTACAGTTTTACTCTCTCTCTCTATCTCTCTGTCTCTCTCTCTGTTTAATTCGCTCTGTCTCTCTCTGTCTGTCTGTCTGTCTGTCTCTCTCTATGTGCTGATGCTTTTCATTGCTCAGTAAGAGAAAAAAAACAGACTTAATAAATGGTCTACTTCAGGAACCCAGACGCACGTGCTGCGTTGCAGATCTCCGTTTCAATGTGTCTTTTGTTTGACGGCTGGTGTTTCAACATCCTCAAACTTGAATGGAAGAAGGTCAGCGTGGTGGTGTGGGTCTGCAGCGCCATGGTTATTCAGGAGCTAAAAAACCTGGGGGCCCCAACGAGGAGGAGGTAGGTAGGTGGTGCATCATGGGGTAAATAAACTGGGAAAAGGGGACAGGGGTAGGAAAAATCAACTCCTCCTATACGTATCTCTGACAGCTAGCTACACCCCCTGAATCCTGATTGTAATCAAGGAACTGATTGAGGGTTTTGAAGTTTCCCCAGATGTTTTCACCCAGACGAGAAGGGTTTCAATCACCGCTTAATCACACATGCCGTCAGAATTGCTCGCCTCTGACACTTGCAGATCCTAGGTCGTCCTGTGTCGGGATTTGAGTGAGGGGTAGGGAACCATCAGTATATGTGCGTGGACCACGCGCTTAAACCACTTAACCTATTCAAAAATGTTCAGAGAATAGCAGATCTACAAGCTCACACGTCACAACATGTCACGGCGTGCTGCGAGCTTGTAGATTTGCTGTTTTTGAATATTGGAAGCTTTTCGCCCCCAAAATAGATAAGCCCAAAAACCCGGGGATGCCAGTTTCAAAGTGGTCATAGATGACAGTTTTGTGACATCATAACTCATCCCACTGTGCAAGCCAGGCATCCAAACTGTATGTGACGTGCATGTGACAGTTGTCAATGTTATAGTTGTGCGAGCCCAGTAAAAGCGGCACTGTTAACATTCTGTTAACAGATCCTACAGAAGTCAGTGTACATAATATTGAACCGGACAATAAATAGGCTGTGTAGTGGCAGGGACTTAAGGCCTACTCTATATCTGTTATCACTACACAAGTTTCAAATGACCTACAACAGCTGTGTCCAGCAGACAGACAGTGATCTCTGATACGCGTTGGACCTGAGCAAATTGGTTGCCGCCGCAGCTCAAAAAACACAACACACAAAGTCAGAGAATGAACTTTCCACTGAGAAAAAAAGCCTCTCCTGGACCTCTCTTTCCAAACAGAGACACAACACAACCTGCACTTGAATGCGAGTGTTTATCCACAAATCCTGTTTTAAAAAGCAACTGAGCAAGCATGACTGTGTAATACTTAAAAATACTTAAACTCCCCTATTCACACCACAACCTGGGCTGACTTTCTAAAATACATTCTCTTTCTCTCTCCCTCTCTCTCACACACACACAATGACAATGGTTAGAGAGCTTGTGGAGCCCTGTCTGGGCTCACTTTTTTCCACTTGGCTGTTCTTTTGCTTCCTGGACAGATGTACAGCAATGAAAGGGAACCTAGTTCTATACGAGAGGCCCTCGGTCCCAAATGGACCCACATGCAGACAGCAGGAATTCTGGGAGTCAACTTGTTAAACCCATATGAAGCGGTTATTAACCCACAGCAGAAACACATAATACAGTCTATATTATTACCCTGGGCTGTGTGAAATAGCAAATCTCACACAATGGGGGGGAAAGTCGGCATATATATTTATGTATCTGCTATTCACACTCACACAGCTTCCCACATGAAAGACATTCTAATTCAAATACAGTGCATTACACACACGTTATATGCCCATGCATTGACATTAGCCACTTGCCTTATTAACAACAGTGAACCACAGCGTGCATTAATACAACAACATAGCATTTCAGTGCATTTAGGAAAACACCGATCAGACAAACCCATGTGTTGTTTTGTATACATAATGTCCGAAAGTATAAGCAGCTAAATGGTCCTCGTTGAAATCTTGCATCTCTCGGAGAGAGATGCAAGATTTCAACGAGGACCATTCGCTGCTTATACTTTTGGACATTATGTATACAAAACACACACACACACACACACACACACACACACACACACACACACACACACACACACACACACACACACACAGAGGGAGAGATATCGCGGTTTGATTCATTCTCCACCAACAGAACTCTACACAGCGGCTACAATGTAGCCAACAAGACCCGCTACAATGTAGCCAACGAGACCCGACCGCTTAAAGATCAACGGCGGCATCTGTTATACTGGCGAAATGCACAACCAACCCGAACCAAGCAACCAACCTGCTTCAACACAAACCAAACATGCTTCAACACAAATCGGGCACAAATTCGCCGATCCCCGCGATCCGATCGCCAACAGACACAAGACAAGAGCATAGACTAGAGAGTAGGCAAGCAATAATAATAAACAGTGTCTTTATTACAGAGAGGGCTACGACAAGCTCTTTCCTAAACGCTTCTTTCAAGTGGTCCACTCTATTGTTGAGAAACAATCTCAGCCAAGTGGAAACAAAAACCTTTTTTTTCTCTCTCCCCTTCCCAACAAATCCAGAGCGAAAAAGGTGGTTAACGCAACGTTAGCGACACCCCATAAAGAACAATCAATGTAGAAGTTTTTTTTTTTTTTTTTTTTTACTTACCAGGTTTTAACCGAGAAAAAAAAGTCCGTAATAATTTTTCGGGTCTTGTGTGTGTGTGTTTTTTTTTTAAATATCTTCCCCTCTCTCTCTCTCTCTCGTCACAGCCACAGTGAATGGGCTGAACGTCAGTGGGTGAGTAACTGAATCAACTAGCAGAGAGCACAGTAAGTTGAAGTGTCAAATTACATTGGCTATTCTATTACCAAAGGACCATGCTTGGTGGTTCAACACAAAATGTGTCGCGGACTTTTTACAGTGAGGAGCCATTAGCACACAGCGCACTGTGTCGTTCAACAATACTGAGTGTCTGTGTGTTAACCGCTTAAACCCTGTGTATTCTTAGTAAAAAAAGACACATTTACGGATCTGATCTTGCAACTGTACTTGGATCGCCTTTCCCCCCGTCTACACCTACGTATCTTCGCCAAAAAATAGCCGATCTTCAAGCCTCGCACTGTGAGCTTGCAGATCGGCTATTTTTGGCGAACGTTCCGGGATTGCATTGCTGGGGTTCAAGTGGTTAACTATCTATAGCGGTTTGCCCAGTAAAAACGATAACCTTGATTTTTCAATCATGAATAATTGTTTTTTGAGTAAAAGATGGCATTATAAGATGGCGATCAAGCATATTTTGTAAAGGCTGATCAGCGTCAATTATAACACGATTTACACCTTTTATTTATTACAATTTGCGGTTTATCAAATAGACATAATACTCGTCATAACAAATCCTTCCTCCAAGATAATGCTATCAAGGAGATTTGTTGTTGTCATTCATTTTTTATTCTCTTTCTTGCCGTTGATAATGAGGACCGATTAAGACGATTATAAGGCTTTTCATGTCATTTTCTGTGTATAATATAATATAGGCCTATATCTTTTTAAATGCTATAATAGCTTGTCGTTCGGTTCCCCTGCAACAACCACCACAGCCGCCACCACCACCACCATTCATTAGGATCCTGCAGCCACACGGCGAGATGCCACCCTCCGTGTTTTGCAGGTCACCGCTCTCCGTCTGAATAACAAAGACATGTTTGAGAGCAGAGCGAGCAGCGGCATCAGCAGCAGCAGGCTGGGCTGAGTGGTGACGTCAAGGAACTATGACTGTGCCAAGCAGCACTACCCCCCACCCCCACCCTCCTCTCCCCCCTCCTCCTCCTCCCAAGCCCCACACACACACACACACACACACACACACACACACACACACACACACACACACACACACACACACACACACACACTACACTACACTGACCCATAAGCAAGCACTCTGTCAAAAGTTATTTCACCTTTAACCAATTAAACCCTATAGACAGGTTTCCTGTTAGTAAACATTGAGAGGAATATGACCGCGCAGCTGCGGGGGGAAGCCTATGGGTGCGTTTGGAAATTACGCACCGGAGCACACTCGGCTATTAGTTTGTATTGGCCAGTGCGCTCACTGCCGCTCAGGGCTGTATTTTCGAACGCGCCTTCCACCCCCAGGCATGCGCAGATTGCGCATTCTGCTCTGTGATGACGTCGCTCGGAAACCCGTCTATATATAATGGGTAAACTGGAGTCCTCCAGGGCTCAATGCTAGAGTCTTTTCTGTTTTCTGCTATTGTCGGGCGAAAGCTTTCGGCTGAAAATAGCAGATCGACAAGCTCACAACGCGACGCTTGTCGATCTGCTATTTTCGCTGGGGTTTAAGTGGTTAAAATATAATAAGCTTTACTTTTTCGTCAGTAGCAGATATTCTATATATTGAGACCTGAGGCCGATTCTACAAATGCCTTCTACAATCTAAAGCAGTAGTTCTCACACTTTCAAGATTTTTCAAAAAATATTCAAAAATAGCAGACGTACAAGCTCGCGGCGCGGCACAAAGTGACGCGCTGTGAGCTTGTAGATCTGCTATTTTTGAATAGCCAACGCAAAAAAAAATCTAAAATGACACACACGGACGCTTTCCCGGTTTTAATGGGTTGTATATATATCATTGTTTGACATTATTAAACCGGCCATTTCCATCTAATTATTAATTATTCTGTTAATTGTACACACAAAGAGTACCAATTTGCCCCTGATTCAAGTCATTCAAGCCCCTGCTTGTCTGTGTGTGTGTCTATGCATCTACCCCCAGCTGTCTAAAGGGGGAGGGATGGGTTGGAACAATAGGCGCCATTTGTCCTGCTAAAAGGTGACAGGAAGCATTGATTTCAGTCTGTTCCAGGCATGTAAGCCATTCCAGAATTGGCTAATAGGAATATATATTCCACTTATTAAATCGGGAAATATCAAGCGAATGCAATTTGCAAAAAAAATTTGCACCGTGATATGGAGATTATCTTTTTGATTCAAGGACACCAAAGCCATGTCAATGTAATTGAGTTGCTAATTACAATAAACCCCTCTTCTTTATTGAATGAGAATCCCAATAACGTTTAATGAGAGCATGTGTAAAATGCTTGTTTACTCACACACACACACACACACACACACGATCACAAATATAGACCAAAAACAAAGGCAACAACAATCAAATCACAATAATAACTTAGCTTAACGATTTGCGGTTAAATCAGCCCACCACAGCCTGTATCCAAGAACAGCGGGGGCTGTGCCATTAAAAACTGAAAATTCAAAGAGATAGGTGCTGATAATGAACTAAAACAACATTTTTAACAGAAATATTAGCTCCCTGTCAATTCAAGGTCTAAACATTTTGTCATACGCATAAATTGACATCTAACAATCTATTAAATGCCTTTCTTGAAGTCCACCTACGTCACATATTTGAAATTTCAAGTTACACGCAAATGCATGTGTGTGTGCGTGTGCGTGTGCATGTGCGTGTGCGTGTGTGTACATGTTAATTTAACACTATGAGTTATATTAACACTCTGGATTATTAACACCCTGGAGAGTTGACAATATTGGGAACAACCCAGTGAAATCTGTGGTTATGTTATATTGTTCACTGACATGGTGTTAAGTCAGTATTGTCTGACATGCTGTTTGAACATTCTTAGCACATACTGTATGTGACTACAGAGCAGAGCATCTTGATATTATGTCTTCCGACATTTCAGCTCCAGTATAATAGCAGAGGGGGCATTTTGTTGTTGTCGGGCAGAAACCTAAACCTTGCATCTCCATATTTCTACTTTTTATGTTGTTGTTTTGTTTTGTAGATTAATGCCCTAATTCGTCATACCACAGTGCTACACAAAAGCAGCAAAAATAGCCGACGCATCGCGTTGTGAGCTTGTAGATCTGCTATGTTTGATTTTCCTAACAGTTTTCTGAAACACTCATGTTGCTATAATATCAGTGGTTCTCAAACTTTTTCATGTCAAGGACCCCCAAAATTATTATTATTATGTATTTGGCCGCGGACCCCCATCTCAAAATATGTAGTCCCAGGGACCCCCAGAAGCAAAGATTGGAGTTACAAATGTTCGCTTTAAACAAATATATATTCAAAGATTTGCACACATTTTCGTGATTTTTCAAAAATAGCAGATCATAGCGCGGCACTCGGTGCCGCGCTATGTGCTTGTAGATCTGCTATTTTTTAACAGCCAAAGTATAAAATAAAGATTTAAGTGAAAGTGGTTAAGTCTGTCTGTGAGTTTTATAAATATTAAACAAATGAAAACTAATAGCAGGAGCTCGTGACTAAACAAGAACTACATTGCGTCTATTGAAACAAAGGTTATTTTTCCCTCCATTTCCTGATAAGTAACAGTTTTGGACATACAAGGTTTTCCCCGGGACAGTGACTTGATTTGCTTTCACTGTGAAGAGGGGACTGACTGACTGACTGTGTGGCATCATCATGACATTCTCCCAGATGTCAGACCTGTGTGTGATCACAGTGTTGTAACACCTTCGCTCTTGAGATGATGATGATGTGACGTTAAAAAAAAAAAAAAAGATGCTCTAGCCTATACCGTTCTGTTGCACAGGGGGCGCCGCACCACTGGTCCAAATATAGTGGGGAATGTTTCCTCCTTATCCACTGGGTTAGAGACACCAGATAAAACAGCAGTATGTATTAACCCGGGAACTCATCTGTGTCATTTTAGATTTTTAGCAATAACCATTATTTTATTTACTTTGGGCTATTCGCTATGAGCTTGTAGATCTGCTATTTATTTATTTTAAATCTTGAACATTTGTGCAAATCTTTGAATACATATGTTTTTTTAAACACATTTTTTTACTCAAATCTTTGCTTCTTGAGGTCTCTGGGACAAAATATTTTACAAATGCAATGTAAAAAATATATATTCAAAGATTTGCACACACGTTTTTTCAAAAATAGCAGATCTACAAGCTCGTGGGGCGGCACTCGGTGCCGCGCCATGAGCTTGTAGATCTGCTATTTTTGAATAGCCAAAGAAATCTAAAATGACACAGATACTTTTCCGGTCTTAATGGGTTAATTGTGTGAGAATTGGATTGGGGTAAAAGGGCAAAGAATGAAAATAAATAAAAGAATACAAGTTGAAATGAGTAGGTCACGGTATTACCTACGTGACAAAGTGACAGTGGTGGAAAGTAACTAAGTATGTTTACTCAAGTGCTGTACTTCAGTACAACTTTGAGGCAAATATTATACTTTTGCTCCATTACAATTATTTGAAAACTAGTTACTAGTTACTTTGTAAAACATACATTAACCTGTTCAGACCTAAAAAAATATACTTAGGCTATTTGAAAATAGCCGATCTACAAGCTCACAACGCAATCTACTAGTTTCAAAGGATTTTATTAATTTGGAAACTTGTGAAATGGGACATTGTGCATAATGAGTACTTTTACTTTTAGTACATGAGTATATTTTGATGCCAATACTTTTGTACTTTTACTCAAGTACATTTTTAATACTGGTACTTTTAGTTGTAACTGAGTATTTCTACATCACTGTATTGATACTTTTACTTAAGTAAAACATTTGTACAATGACCTTTTTTGTCACCTACACTCTGCATATATCCTGTCACGTCCTCTATAGTCTCACGCTATCTGATTAAAACAGCCGGCGCAATTAAGACGATCGTTCGGGAAAAATCTGGCCCGTAAGGCACACACCTCTCCGTATAATATCGACTACACGAGGCCACTAATGGCGTAGGAAGGAACGCCATGTGCTGTATTTCCTCTGTTAGTGCAGTCCATAACATTTACTCAGACCAGCACCCCCTGCACTCTCACACACAGAAATCCTGGGGCCAGATGGCTGCCAGGAAGATGGATGGACTGTATGGGGCTCCACCAGCACTCTCTCTCTCTCTGGCTCTCACATTATGTTCAAGGGTTTTGGTGGGCAAAATCAAGAGGTAAGAGTGAGGTTAACCACTTAAACCCCCCTATATACTTTGTGGGGTCCCCGCGGGGTCCCCCAGGGGGCTTACACTTCATGGCCCCCTTTCCTTTTTTTTTTCTTCTACCTCTACACCAGTGGTTCTCAAAGTGGGGTCCGGGGACCCCCAGGGGTCCTTGAGATGGGGTCTCCAGCAAAATGTGTTAATATTGCATCAGAGTAATTTTAACCACTTTAACCTTTTGTACTTTGGGCTATTCAAAAATAGCAGATATACAAGCTCATAGCGCGGCACTCTATGAGCTTGTATATCTGCTATTTTTGAAAAATTGTGAACATTTGTGCACACCTTTGAATATATATATATATATTTTTAAAGCAAACATGTGTAACTCAGATCTTTGCTTCTGGGGGGTCCCTGGAACAAAATATTTTGAGATGGGGGTCCTTGACATTAAAAAGTTTGAGAACCACTGCTCTACACCAGTGGTTCTCAAACCTTTTAATGTCAAGGACCCCCCCAAATGAATATGTATTTGGCTGCTGGACCCCCATCTGAAAATATTTTGTGCCAGTGAGTGACCCCCATATAAGATTTTTTGTTGTTTCAAAAATATTTTTCATATTTTTTCAACGTTATTGAAAATAGCAGAGCTAGATCGTCTATTTTCAAATAGCCAATGTATAAGAGGATAAAGTGGTTAAACAGATTTTGATGATATATTAACTAACTATTACTTACTATATATAACCCCCACCCCCCAAGGACCACCGGAGGTCCCCGGAGCCTCACTTTGATAACCAGTGCTCTACACACAAAATATATCTTTGCCGATCTACAAGATCACAACTCGTTGCAACAGATCATGCTATTTTTGTCGAACGGTTGCCTGTTATGAAAAGCCCAGAATTGGGACGCAATAGGTTCATGGGGTTAAACACTTAAACCCTGAGCATCCCTATTCGGGGGGCCGCCGTTCGCCCCCAAAACTATTGTTTGTCAGCTATTTTCGGCAAAGCGATTTGGTGTAGAGGGGGGAAAAAGAGCACACCAAGTGCAGTGCAACTCAGGTCTGTTTTACTAAGCATTGTTTATTGTTTATTTTAGATCCCCATTAGTCACTGCCTCAGCAGAGAAGTATAGTGGTCATGTAGTGCTGTTACCAGGATCAGTTTAACCTGGTGTTGTGAGCTATTCCCAAATTCTAAATATTCAGATAAAACATTATCGAGAGTTAGGGCTATTAAAGCTGATCTATTGATTATATAACGTTATTGCAAAGGAGGAAAAAAAGAGTATCTAATGTCTATCATCTGTCTGCGGGCCGAAATTGAAATGATGAAACTTTCCATTTGTATGCTACTAGTCGTTTAAATATTTCGGAACATAGCAGTTTCTGTTCAGATTGTCGCCCGCTGAGTGTGTGTGTGTGTGTGTGTGTGTCTGTGTCTGTGTGTGCATGCGTGCCTGCATGTAACGTGTGTGTGTGTGTAGTACTTGTGAGCCGTGTTTGTTATTTGTTTTACCGTTCGATGCCTAAATGTAGATGCAACCATTTCAGGGAAATGAGAAACGTATCTCTAATTCTGGACCTCGCTCGACGACACAACTTCTATTGCTGCTTGCATATAAAAAAAAAGAGAAAAAAAAGAAATAGCACAAGCACACAATGTGAGCTTTCAAACTGTTGGGGAGAGAGAGAGAGAGAGAGAGGGAGGGAGAGATGTCTGTGTTTTCATTTACAGTTCCCACCTGGTTTATGAATGAACAAACCGCCAGGCTCCAGAGACCGGCCCACATCCTCCAACAACCAACCAACTGGCTGCGTTCCAGTCATAATGTTCTCTGTGCACACTTGACTATGCAGTGGATAGAAGTCCGCAGCCAGACACAGCCCAGCCAGCCCAGCAGGAGCTGAGCGTCCACACAGGCAGTATGCTGGACAACGTTTATTATATACTCAAGTAAATACCAGTGGTGGAAAAAGTACTCACATTTTTGTATCAATACTGCTGAGGGGGCTGAGGGTCTGAGAGAGGGGCTGAGGGTCCACAGGCAGTGCTGGACAGTGGTGGAAAAAAGTACAAAAAATGTTTTACTTAAAATACTTAAAATCAATACTATAGTATCAATACTACAATGTTAGAAATACTCTGTTACCAAGTAAAAAGTCCGGAATTCAAAATGTTACTTGAGTAAAAGCACAAAAGTATAAAGCGTATTTAAAGTACCAAAAGTAAAAGTACTAAAATATTTGAAAATAGCAGATCTACAAGCTCAAAACGCGTCGCGATGCGACACGTTGTGAGCTTGTAGATCTGCTATTTTCAAATAGCCTAGGTATTAAATAGGGCTAAAGTGGTTAATGTATGTTTTATAATGTAATAATTTATATCTGCAGTAAGTAATTAGTAACTTAAGCTTCCAAAAAATTGTAGTGGAATAAAAGTAACGCAACGTTTATATACTCAAGTAAGTATTCAAAAGTACAAATTACAACGTTTTTTATTTTTTGATAATATCAATGCATTAACTGTATTGAAACGTATAACATTTCCCCCACACAAATATTTTAAAAAAACTCGCAGAAAATAGCAGATCTACAAGACATATAAATAAATATATTTTTGTACGTTTTGGGGAGTCAAAAGTACAAAGAGAAACAGTCCCGTTCACTCAAGTAAATGTACTTAGTTACTTGTCCATCACTGTCCACAGGTTGGGGAAGAGGTGAGAGGGACAGAAAGAGTGAAGGAGAAAGAGGAACAGTGTGTGAACGTGAGATGTAGATAGAGGAGAGAGAGGGAGGGAGGGGGGGGGGGGGGAGAGACACAGAGAGAGAGACAGAGAGAGAGGAACAGTGTGTGAACATGAGATGTAGATAGAAGCAGGGACGTGCACAGATAGACTCTAGGTGGTGCTAGAGCACCTGCCCTTTGCCCTCTTGACCAGAAGTGCCCTTTTTCAGTTTACAGCAGGGGTCCTCAACAGGGGGTCCGGGACCCGTAGGGGGTCCTCAGAGTTACTACAGGGGGTCCGCCAAATCTTTATGTGATAGGATTTTTCTTTTTACCATAACCACTCGAAACCTAGCATCCCTTTTCTGAGGAGAACTTTAGCCAAAAATAGCCGATCTACAAGCTCACAACGCCTCGCGCTGCGAGGCGTTGTGGGCTTGTAGATCGGCTATTTTTGGCAAAGAGGTATAGGTGTAGAGGGAAAAAAGAGCAGACCAAGTAAACAAACAAAAGTATAATTTACTTGAGCACCTGCCCCTCAAAATGTCTGTGCACGCCACTGGGAGGGGGAGAGAGAGAGAGAGAGAGGAGAAATAGTGCTGGAAGCCTAATAATACCCAAGTGACTACTTACTACAATGTTCGAGAGCAGTGTTGGCATATTTTGCCTCACTTTCTTTAGCTTACACTTGGAATAAGTATAATATAATAAATGGAATAAGACATGAGAGCTACAAGATTCCCTTTGGCATGCAGTCAACCATATACCAGTGTTCTCTCCATCCACAGCCAGCCATTCAGCTTCAGGAGAATTCCTATAACTTAACGGGACATTTTCATGCTCCTTGCCCACTTTTAAAAAACAAACTTTGGCGATTAGTGGGATTTGTTATGTGGTTTACGGGACTGTGAGCGCGTGTGCCTGTGCCCGGTTAGGGCTAAGCCAGTGGTTGGAAAAAAGTCCTCAGAATTTCTTATGCATAAAAAGTACAAACATGTTGGCAATGTGATATTGGCAAATATACTCACAGTACGAAAGTAAAAGTACTAAAATTTGTCAAAATATGTCAAACCTTTTTGCATTTATTTGCGACGCATTATGAGCTTGTATATCGGCATTTTTTTTTACCAGGTTGCCAAACCTGGTCTATATCTACACTCGCTAGTCCTGACTTGTTTGCTAGTCGTGACCTTTTCCTCATTGGCTGGTCCTTTAGCCAATGAGGCCTCAATGTCCTCTCAGAATATGGGATCTAAAGACGACCCGCAATACTGTGTTTGGCCACTGTATGTATCTCTATGAACTGTGGCGCTGTTTCTCATTTCCAATCAGAACCAATCAGGGCCCAGTATGCAAATATAGAGCTTGTATAGATTGGCTATTATTTTCACTATGTTTGCATGACACTGTTGTGCAACGAAGTATAACATATCTTGGTTATGTTAAAAGAGTGGTTAATCAATTTGTTGATGTATATATTTGTAAAAATATTTAAAAAACAAGCTTCTCTGTGGCGTCCGCTGGCCTAGCGGCCCGTCCAGGCGTATATCACATAGGCTCTAATTCAGCCTGACGGCACGTCGTGGGTTCGAATCCTTTGCTGCGTGTCACGCCCCATCTCTCTCTCTCCCATTTCCATGATGTACTATCAATAAAGGCAGAAAAGCCCAAAAATATATATATATAAATAAAAAACAACAAGCTATTCGATTAATCGAAAAAGTAATCGATAGAACAATCACTAACAAAACTATCGATAGTAATCCCCCCCCCCCCCCCCATATCAGTTATTTCCCCCTCTTGCGCCCATCTTTTCATGTGGACAGAGAGGGCGCCACACCACCGGCTACAAGCAGCAGCCAGTGTTTTGCGAGAGAAACAAGCAACCAGGTCTATGAAAACCAGCCCAAAAGAAGCGACATGGCTACAAGAGCACCTTAAACTTTGATACAACAGCTATTTGAAAATAGTCGATCTACAATCGGCTATTTTCAAAACAAATATTGTTTTTTTTTTAAAATACATATATCTTGTATGGGGGTCCCTGGCACAAAATATTTTCAGATGGGGGTCCGCGGACAAATACATATTAATTTGGGGGTCCTTGACACGAAGATGTTTGAGAACCACTGGTTTAAACAACATTAGGGAAACAAGCCCAAATAAGCAACAACATTTTAAACGAACAAGCGCAAAAAAAAATCACAACTACCAATATTTACAAAATACTTTACAGCAGGGGTTTTCAACCAGTGGTCCGGGGACCACCAGTGGTCCTTGACGGGGTTCCAGGGGGTCCCCAGCCAAATTAATAGTTAGCAACCAAATTGACCCTTATATGTCTGTAACTCTGAGAGTGTACAAATGGAACCAAATGGACCCGTTAGGGTCCATTTGGTTCCATTTGTACACTCTCAGAGTTAAATGAACACTGATGATGGTGATACAGTGTAGATTGGGACCCCCAAGAAACCTAAATGGTTGAGTCCCTGGCATATCTTTTCAAATGGGGGGTCCGTGGGCTAATATGTGTCAATTTGGGGGTCCTTGACGCGAAAAAGGTTGAAAACCACTGCTTTACAGGAAAAAAACAAGCGCCAAGTCGCTTATAATAAGCAGACATGGCAACAGTGGCAGCAGCAGCAGCAGCAGGCTGCCTTTCCTCTGCCCCCATGCTGCTGGGGGAAGAGCGGGGCAAGCCAATCACTGTGTGTGTACGCTCACAAAGGGGGGAAGAGCATTCAGAAAGCCAACTGTTCCCTCAGGCCATGGGCAAAGACAAGGGGGGGAGGGGGGAAGGGAGGGGTGGGGGGTTATAGAGAGGGAGCATGAAAAAAGGGAAGAGGGGGAAGGAAGGAAGAGGAAGGCATGTTTCCTTTTGCAACTGTGTGTAGTGAGGAGAATGCTGCTGTCACCCTCACCCTGCACGCTGCAGAGCTGACATCCAGCATGTATACTGTTAACGGCCACCAGGCGAACACACAGCCTTGTTCCTTCTGTAAACCGGAAACAGTGGGCCTCCAGAGCAGTGGTTCTCAAACGTTTTCATGACAAGGACCCCCAAAATGATACGTATTTGGCCGCGGACCCCCATCTAAAAATATTTTGTTCCAGGGACCCCCCAGAAGCAAAGATTTGAGTTACAAATGTTAGCTTTAAAAAATATATACTCAAAGATTTGCACAAATTTTCAAGATTTTTAAAAAATAGCAGATCTACAAGCTCATAGCGCGGCACTCGGTGCCGCGCTATGAGCTTGTAGATCTGCTATTTTTGAATAGCCAAAGTATAAAAGGTCATAATTATTCTGATGCTATATTCACACATTTTGCTGGGGACCCCCTGGAACCCCCTCAAGTACCCCTGGGGGTCCCCGGACCCCACTTTGACTACCAATGCCCCCAGAGAACACTGGGCATTTATTTATAGTTTGATATTTGATTTTCACTAACTTAGCTCTAACTGATTTATTTCACAAATGAGAGGCAAAAATAATACATTTAATATATTTTCTATTTCATTTAAGGCCCAATATTTTGAAAATGCTGAATTACGTGGTTATATATTTTTGTATTAACGATCAAGATTTGAATAGTAATTAAATAATTCTAGTGGAGTAAAAAGTTCAATATTTGCCTCTGAGTAAATTGAAACGTAAAGTTTATACCTTCTTGTGTGCTTAATGGACTCATCGGAAGATAAATTTGTAAATAAATTCAATTTAGTAGTATGAAAATTAATCAACCAAATGATCAAAACTGAGTTATGACAGATTATTTGTCAGAATATTGAGTAAAATTGCAGAGACCAGTCCTGGATACTAAAAATTGTACTTTAAGTTGGCCATCAGTCTTTGAGTAAATGTACTTAGATACTTTCCACCACTACAACCAGCCTGCACAAATCAGAAACCCGGAAACCAGCACTAATAACAACAATAAGCACTATATGTCAACGACTAACACTCGGGGGCGTCTGCGAGATCCTGAATTTTTGACATCAAACGTTTTGCTTTTTCTTCACAAACACCACTTATTATTATTCTCTTTATTAAAGCGGGTGTCGTACTGCTGAACCATATGTACAGGGTCCTAGATGTTTTGTCATGCTCCGGGAATTATGTATAATTTGCGTCAAACAATCCCCGCACGGCAGATTGAGCTCACAGTGGGGGTTCCACTTAATAAAATCACTTAGTGTAACATTTCCCTACCTTGGCATCCCTCTGTTCGTCTCAGAGAGAGAGAGAGAGAGAGAGAGAGAGGCTAGGTTAGCTTACATTGTTGTGAAGACTTTGCCTCTTTGTTTTGCTTTTATGTATTACCTGACACAAGGTTAACTAGTTATTTCCATATCCCTCATTATTCCCCTTGTAACTCCAGGGCGTAGAGTGTATATAAAGTCAATTATAGTCAAAGCGTGACATCGTTGCGGTCGGATTGGAAACCTCCTATGTCCAAGATAGGAAATGGTAAGAAAAAAATCGAATGTGTTCCGATGGGTTCAACGTAGTCATTATTTAGTCTGTGGCAAATGTTAGATTTCGTTTTTACATAACATTATAATGTTCTTATTTTGACCATAAGACCCAATTACTGAATGCCAGTCTCCAGGTTTTCCTCTTACACTTATTTACTATGACACTATGGCACATTATGACACATTATTATTATATTATGGCATATTTGAGAACCAGTGGTTCTCAAAGGTTATATTTGCAAGGACCCCCATAACTCTGAGAGCGTACACCCTCACGGGTCCATTTGGTTCCATTTGTACACTCTCAGAGTTACAGACCTGTAATGGTCATTCAGGGCTAGCTCTTTGTGTTTCTGCTAATATTATTGTCCACTAATTTTGCATGTCCATGGCCAAAAAATAATTTTGACAAAAATGTCCACCACAAGCCAGCATGGCGATGACACCTGGTCACAAGCCCTTGTTAATAATTTTCTTTGGTTAAATATTTATAAAACCCACGGACAGATTCAAACACTTTCACTTTAACGAACATGCAAATGCAAATAATAACCGATTCTAGAAGCTCACAAGGTGTTAGGTGTCACATCGCAATGTGTTGTGAGCTTGTAGATCGGCTATTTTTGCTATACTGGCGAAGAGTAGGGCATAAAAAAGTTGAATTATGGAGATACAAGGTTTCTGCTCCGACAACAGCGAGGTCTTGCTGTGTTTGCCGGGATGACTTGAGATACACTCAATCATTTTCAGCTAAATGTGAGCCTTTAATTATTAGCAGCAAGGCATTACAGGACTTTAATGAGACACTGCCACAAATTGCCTTGTAGTTTCTTAAAGGCTTTTTTCCCCCTCTTTTTTTCTCTTTTAGGTATCTCAGTTAATCCATTAAGACCAGGAACGCGTCATGTCGTGTCATTTTAAGATTTCTTTGGCTATTCAAAAATAGCAGATATACAAGCTCATAGCGCGGCACCGAGTGCCGCGCTATGAGCTTGTAGATCTGCTATTTTTGAAAAATCTCGAAAATGTGTGTATATATATATATATATGTTTTAAAGCAAAATAAAGATTACTCCAATCTGTGCTTCTGGGGGTCCCTAGAACAACATATTTTGAGATGGGGGGGGGGTCCGCGGCCAAATACATATCATTTTGGGGGTCCTTGACATGGAAAAGTTGGAGTACCATGATATAGCAACATACTGTTAGGATTTAGAAAACATTTTTAGATATGTATTTGGCCGCGGACCCCCCCCCCCCATCTCAAAATGTTTTGTTCCAGGGACCCCAGAAGCAAAGATTTGAGTTACAAACGTTCGCTTTAAAAAAATATATATATTCAAAGATTTGCACAAATGTTCAAGATTTTTCAAAAATAGCAGATCTACAAGCTCATATGAGCTCTATGAGCTTGTAGATCTGCTTTTGAATAGCCGGAGAAATCTAAAAATGACACAGATGCGTTCCCGGTATTGAATGGGTTAAGGACAGCCATTCCACAACGATTCCAGAGGTATTTTGTCTAATGCCTTGACATTTAAATGAGATACTCTCCTTATCATGTGGAAGATGGGTCCACAGCTACTCAACTAACTGGTAAATGTCACGTGTGTTTAAAGGTCAGGACAAATCTCTCCAGTTATTTATTATCAGAAGGAGATTAGCGGACCCCCCCCCCCCCCCCCCCCTTATGTTAATATGGTCAGCCTGGTTTGCCTACATCATGTCAGAACAACCCTGGTAATAAATGTTAACATGTGATTTATGATTAATATAACTAGCCAAATAATTAGTATGATTCCTTTTGCTAAATATGGTTCATTCAGAAGAACTTGGATCCATTTTAAAGCGTCAATCCTTCCTTACCTCCCATCGCAGGAGTGATCGCTATAATAAACTGACTGTCTGTTATATGTCATGCAGAAATAAATAACACGCGCACACTGTCTTCTCTTAACCTTGCCTAGTAGCTTCCTTGCGGCATCAGTCTCTGTGTCACCTCAAAGTCTGAAAGGAAAACATTTGGACGAGTTGCAACAGCTTTTGAAGCCCCATGGAGGGCAGCAGCAGTCCCTGTTTGCACACACACACACACACACACACACACACACACACACACACACACACACACACACACACACACACACACACACACACACACACACACACACACACACACACACACACACACGCTCACACTGACACTGACACACACACTCGTGTGACACCATCCACTTCTAGCGAGCTTTACAGCTTTCCACATCCAGCAGTCTCTGTTTGGCAGAGGTTGCCGGGCAACAGGCTGCACAAACACGGCACCTGACATACTGACAGAGAGAGAGCAACAAGCCTCTCAACCACATGTCTGCATAGCTCTGTAGTCTCACTTAACGTTCACTACACCAAAATACATGTTCACAGCACACACAAATAGCCTCTTTTTTTCTCCTCCTCTTTACACAAACGTAGGCGTGTACTCAAGACATAGGTTTATATGGAACCCGAACAGGGCTGCAATGCAACTATCGATTATTTACTTAGCGGTTATTCTATCAATTACGTTTTCGATTAATCGAATAATCAATTAACCGCGTAATAGGGTGTGCCGATACACTAATCTCACGATACGATACACGATATTGGGCTCACGATATAGATACGATACATGGCACTTTTTTATTATGAAAATGTATAGGGGGGAAAAAAGCTTATGAAAATATATGGGGGGGGGGGGGGGGGGGGAAGCAAATGCAAACAAATAATGTTTTTGCATTATTATTGCAAAAAAAAAAAAGGTGCAAACATAATTTGCGTGTAAGCTTTGTCTATAAGCTTACAATGCAACACGATTTTCAATATTTTTCGTCTCTTTGAGATTATTTTTACACTTTGCCTGTAATGACATGCCCAAAAGAAGGACTGATTATTAATCGATTATTCTGTTCGATTAACTGTTGTATCCTGAACCCGATGTCTTTGCTATGATATGGGTTACATTTTGAACAATAAAAGGACAGTATCTCTCTCCCGGTCTCCCTAAATGCTGGTTTTGAAAACAGGAACCTTATCAGAAGGCATCTGAATCATCACAATGTGATTACATTTACCAGGCGGGTCAAAAATAAACACAGGAAACGATGTTAGTACTTTACAACAAATGCCTCCTTTTGACTGACATAGAAACCACATTAACCCTGGAGTCCCTATTATGGGCAAAAAAAAAAGAATTCAAACATTTTCAAAGATTGCAAAAATAGCAGACCCTGCAGTACATGCCCACGACAACATGATGCGTTGTGAGCTTGTAGATCGGCTACTTTAGCTTTTCATATAAGAAGGTGGACTTATAAGTGGTTGAAATCCAGCAGCAATAGCTGACTGTCCGGATGCCGCTGACACATCTTCAGATGTTTGGTATGGGTCGTGTATGCCTTTACTACATGTGCCAACACCCTTTGAGACCTGGAACTGTGTCATTTTTTGATTTGAGCTAAAAAGCATTATTTTACACCTTGGGCTATTCAAAAATAGCAGATCTACAAGCTCATAGCGCGGCACCGAGTGCCGCGTTATGAGCTTGTAGATCTGCTATTTTTGAAAATTCGTGAAAATGTGTGCAAATCTTCTGAATATATATATATTTTTAAAGCGAACATTTTGAACTCAAATCTTTGCTTCTGGGGGGTCTCTGGAACAAAATATTTTGATGGGGTCGGCGGCCAAATACATATCATTTTGGGGGTCCTTGACATGAAAAAGATGGAGCACCACTGATATAGAAACATACGTTTTTCAGAAAACTGTTGGGATTGAGGAGACATGTAGAATCGGCTTCAGGTCTCAATGGGTTAACCCATTCAATCCGGGAACGCATCTGTGTCATTTTAGATTTATTTTGGCTATTCAAAAATAGCAGATATACAACCTCATAGCGCGGCACACATTTTCAAGGTTTTTCAAAATCATTTGGGGTGTTATTGTTACCAATTCAAAAGATGCTTCCTTCATTGATCTGGACCCTACAATGGACAGAGTTCAGACACCAGATGGATTTCATATTATCGTCTCCGTCGGGCGAAAACCTCATATGTCCAAAACTGTTACATTTCAGCATTCAAATTCAAAACCAGCAAAAGTAGTAGATCTACAAGCTCGAATGTGGATCTGCTACTTTTGATGCTTTTGTGTGACGCTGTGGTATGATCAATTTTTAGATTTCTTTGGCTATTAAAAAATAGCAGATATACAAGCTCATAGCGCGGCACCGAGTGCCGCACTATGAGCTTGTAGATCTGCTATTTTTGAAAAAAAAAATTGAAAACCCCCAGAAGCAATGCTCTCAATAGTGCGTTGATTTGCGAGAAAACACAAAAAGTTAGAATATGGAGATAAGAGGTTTCTGCCCGACGACAGCAACGATATATTTTACGGGACTCCTCCTTCCTAAGAGGATATGGATTTTGTGCCACCGATCCGAGGAGTTAAGGTGGGGCTGAGGCTCTCCCCTTCCTGCATCAAACGCTTATTGTGGCCAGTGGATTTTCTCTGTTAGGGCAGCAGGATAGCACCCCCCAAAAGGAGGTTGCATCACTGTATGAACCCCAGGGCTGACATTACAGCTTATAATACGTTTATCTGTGGAAACGCCGTCGTCGCTACAGCACCAACACACAACGTCGTATTAGCAATTTCCGCTGTTGTATTATTTTTCACGTAAAAAAAAATTCTAACCGTGGAGTTCGGCAGCGTTTTTTTTCTTCCCCCGGCCACAAGCGCCGCACACACACAGCGTGAACGGCACCACACCTTCCTTTTTTTTATAGCGTGTGATCTCTCCATCTGGATGCGATGGTTTTCCTTGTCTCGTTTTCCACCCACAGTAGCATTCTGCAGCCACACACAATGTGGACAGCATGCAGAGTGTTATAGCGCGCTAGAGCTAGACTGTCCGCAAATCATCTGCCTTTTTTTAAGTCCCTCTGCACCACCCTAACCAGACTCCCTCTGCGTTTGGCTGGCACTGATAAGGCCCCAGTGAAATGACCTGAGGGGGAGTGGAGGGGGGGGGGGGGGGGGAGGGTGGAAGGGGAGGGGAGGGGGGGTCACGATTTCACCACTGACTGAAGTCAACGGAAGAGATAGACCACTGTGTCCATCAAAGTGTAACTTCAGGCTGCATCTCTGCGGTGTTGTCATTTTCCCAGGCAGAGAGGGATGCTTTGAATTAATGTGAAAAAGGCAGAGTGAAAGATAGTTCAGACAGTTGTACGGTCTCTGAAACGCCTCTATTCCTATAGGACGCTGTCAAAGACAACGCACAGGGGGTGGCTTGAGTTGTTGCAATTCTGTGGGACTGATCACAATGATTCCTCCATTATCTGTCAAGATGAAAAATGTCTATAAGCCATCCATAGAAGAAATAGTCTGAAACAATACCAGTCAAAATTAGAACGACGTGCATATAAGTACAGGCTACAATTTGCTCAGCGGTGGGGTGGGTTACTTGCAAAACGACATGTATTATTAAAATAAGCGTGAAATAGCTCTATATTCTGATGGTAATCATTGCTATAGAGTGTTTGTTCGGTAACAGTAACTGTCTCTCCATCTCGTTTGTAAACAGAAAACACATTTACAAATTTCATCCGGAAAGAATTCATACAGGATACACAAGGGAAATTGGAAGTGATGAAACAAACAAATGTGCAGACAAAATGTGGAAGTGGAACACTATAAAACTGAAGCTGGTTTCTCTCTCCTGACTGGATGAAATTGGGGTCCGACCTGAACATTTATTTTCTGTTTATTAAGCAGTATTGTGAAAATAGCCGATCTACAAGCTCACAACTCCTCGCAAAGAAAGGCGTTGTGAGCTTGTACTGTAGATCAGCTATTTTTTACATTTATTTTAGGTATTAAAAGTCCTTAAATTGTCACTTTGCTGTCATCTGGGGACCCACAGGTTGAGAACCACCACTGCTACAGAGAAGACAGACAATCCGTTGTGTTTGGCCATCGGGTTGCCAACATACAGTATTTCATGTCATGCCTTGTTCCGTAGCATGTTCATGTTCTATTGGCAGTTTACCTTGACTGGAGTATGGTCTGACCACGGCGACGCTCCCTGTTCAAGTGCCGTAAAAAAATGAAAAAAGAATTGCATGCGGGTGTTGCCAGTTCTGCTGGTTATTCTAAGCGACTTTGGGCTTGTTTTTCTGAAAAGTAGTTTGTAAATATTGGTAGTTGCGGGTTTTTGGGGGGTTTGTTTTTAAAATGTAGTTGCTTATTTGGGCTTGCTTCCAAATGCCGTTTAAACCAGTAGTTCTCAAACATTTTAATGTCAAGGACCCCCTTCAAATTAAAATGTATTTGTGCCCCCCCATCTAAAAGTATTTTGTGACCCCTGTACCAAGATTTCTTTTGAAAATAGCCGATCTACAAGCTCACAACGCGAGGCGTTGTGAGCTTGTAGATCTGCTATTTTCAAATGTCCGACACATAATAGGTTTAAAGTGCTCACGTAGCCTACAGTTGCTTCTTTCGGACTTCTTTTCATAGACCTATAGTTGCTCATTTCTCTCGCAAAAACCTGGCAACACAGATTTGACGCGGCTGAGCGAGGATGAAGTATTCTCTCCTCAGTGCCGAGCCGGGTTGCCAGAGAAGAGGTCCCAGGGTGCTGAAGCACCAGGGCTCGCCCGTTTATCCACTGCATTAAATGGATGTGTTGGGGTTCAAGGAGGGGTCAGGGAAATATAGGGGACAACATACGTCAAACAATACGTGTATAGGAAGAGAAAAGTAGGATCATAAAAAGCCTTTTATATCGTCTGGCAAAACTGGCCTCTCGTTTGAAGAGGGGGAAAAAAGAGAAAAGCTCCTCTTGGATTGAGGGGTTTGATCATCATTATATGGAACAACAAGAGCTACCTCTGACAGTTTGGCGCCGATAGAACGCTCAAATGAGAACACTTTGGCTGTACCAAGGAGCCAAGGTTGAGATCATCTCTGTGCGTGTACGTGTGCGTGTGTGCGCAGTGGTGTAAAGTAACTAAGTACATTTACTCAAGTGCTGTACTTAAGTACAATTTTTTGGTATTTGTACTTTACTTGACAATTTCCAATTTCCACTACTTTTACTTCTACTCCACTACATCTCGCATCCAAATATTGTACTTTTACTCCACTACAATTATTTGATAACTTTAGTTACTAGTTACTTTGCAGATATAAACTATTATATTATAAAACACACGTTAATCACTTCAGCCCTATTTTATACATAGGCGCGTTGTGAGCTTGTAGATCTGCTATTTTCAAACATTGTAGTACTTTTCCTTTTGCTACTTTTTTTAAATTTTATTTAGAGTAGCCAATTATTTTTTTACTTTACTTTTGCTACTTTAAGTATATTTTGATGCCAATACTTTTGTAGCTACTTTTACTCAAGTAACATTTTGAACACAGGCCGTTTACTTACGAGTATTTTTACATTGTGGTATCGCTACTTTTACTTAAGTAAAATATCCGAGTACTTCCGAGTACCAGACCACCACTGTGTGTGTGTGTGTGTGTGTGTGTGTGTGTGTGCGTGCGTGCGTGCACATGCATGTAAGGATGCACGTGCCTGTGCTTTGGCTGTCGCAGTGCCCTTAGGATGCCCTTGTACAGTGTCAAGCGTTCCTAGCTGTATACAGAAGGGTTCTTGCCCGCAAATTGCTATTTAGGTTTCATAACGTTGACCCTCTCAACACATTGTCCTTAATTAAATGTCAGCCTCTCTTTGCCAAATCCCCCTTCTCTTTTTTTTAATGTTCAGTGAGGTTAATGTGTTTGTGCATCATTAGCTCTGTGTATGGAGGAGGAACGGAGGTGAATCTTCACAGTTGAAACGGTAGAACATGGTTTTTGACCTTTGGGGGATATTAACCCATTAAAGACCTGAGGCTGATTCTGCAAAATGTCTTCTAAATCCTAACAGTTTTCAGAAAAAAACCTATGTTGTTATAATCAGTGGTTCTCAAACCTTTTCATGTCAAGGACCCCCAAAGTTATATGTGTTTGGCCGAAGACCCCCCCCCCCCCCCCATCTCAAGATATCTAGTTCCAGGGACCCCCAGAAGCAAAGATTTGAGTAAAAAATGTTCGCTTTAAAAAAATATATATATATCCGTGCTATGAACTTATAGATCTGCTATTTTGGAAAAGCCAAAGTATGAAATAATGGTTAAATACATTTTTGCACAAATGTTCACGATTTTTAAAAAAAATAGCCGATCTACAAGCTCATAGCGCGGCACGAAGTGACGCGCTATGAGCTTGTAGATCTGCTATTTTTGAATAGCCAAATTATAAAATAATGTTGTTGTTTTTTTGCCTCAAATCTAAAATGACACAGATGCTTTCCCGGTGTTAATGGGTTAAAATAGGATCTGATTCTTGCAGCTGAAGGTATAAAGCTTATCATCATAATACACTCTCAATACTCATAGGCTCCCTACTGTACAGACCCTGAACCAACGGCGAGCTGGTGATACCGTTTTAGGAAAACTGAAAATGTGTCCACGTCGTCATTATCATGTCTAAACTATGTACATGACGTTATAGGGCAGTATTCATTGAGCAGTTTGTTTTTTAGTAAATGATCTTTGAGGGTCATATGTAGTCTATATACGACTGTATAATCTCATGAAATCTCTGAGTCTCTTGTGAGTCTCTGTCGGGGTGGAAAACCTCATATGTCCTCATAAAACGGTTAATCTTTCAAATACAAGTAAAAGTAGCTGATCTACAAGCTCAAACCGCTTTGCTTCGCGCCACGCGTTCCAGCTTGCAGATCTGCTACTTTTTTAGGATCAAGTAGGGCGTTAATTTACCAAAAAAAAAACACAAAAAGTTAGAGTATAATGGAGATAAGAGGTTTCTGCCTGACAGACTGTGACGCTATGGTAAATATGATTAAGTGCTTATAGATACAGATTGAGTACCATATGTTACTGTACAGTACACACATCATAAAGCTCTATAATCCTGCTTACTGTACTGTAGGTAAACCACCACAATGCATTGTGGGGATCAAATGTTAGGATGCTATATAGAAGCTGTTTGTTTATCGACCAATAGAATCGCAGCTCTGATCTGTGTACTTTAACCTTTTAAGACCGGGAAAGCATCTGTTGTTTTAGATTTGAACCACTTTCAACCATTATCTAATACTTTGGCTATTAAAAAAAATAGCAGATCAACAAGCTCATAGCGCGGCCGCGCTTTGAGCTTGTAGATCTGCTATTTTTTTTAAATCATGAAAATGTATGCAAATCTTTGAGTATACAGTATATTTTTAAGGCAAACATTTGTAACTCAAATCTTTGCTTCTGGGGGATTCTACAAAATGTCTTCTAAAACAGTTTTTTGAAAAAAACTATGTTGCAATAACCAGTGGTTCTCAAACCTTTCCATGTCAAGGGCCCCCAAAATGATATGTATTTTGGCCGCGGACCCGCATCTCAAAATATGTTGTTCCAGGGACCCCCATAAGCAAAGATTTGAGTTAAAAATGTTCATATATATTCAAAGATTTGAACACATTTCACGAATATGATTATTTTGGGGGGTCGCGGCCTGAAAATGTTAAGAACCACTGCTCTATATAGCACAGAGGTTCTCAAAGTGGGGTCCCCAGCAAAATAAGTGAACATAGCATAAAAATCACTACCCTAACCCATACATACAGTACTATTTGAAAATAGCAGATCTACAAGCTCACGACGCGTCGCAATGCGACGCGTCGTGAGCTCGTAGATCTGCTATTTTCCCAAAAGAATCTAGAGAAAATGTGACAAACGTAGAATATTTCTGAAACATTTGAACAACATAAATGTTGTATGGGGGGGTCCCTGGCACAACATTATTTTCAGATGGGGGGTCCGCAGCCAAATGCATGTTAATCTGGGGTTCCTTTCACATGAAAAAGTGTGAGAACCACTGCTCTAGCAATCACGGTGTTAATCATAAACTTCCTCTGTTTCTCTTCCCGTGCAGGAAGGAACGTTCAGTCACTTGAGCATTACTACCACGATTATGACACCCACCCCCACCACCCCACCACCCCCCTCTCACCAAAAGGCAATTACCATGACAACAGCAGTCAGGATTTTTGCACCAGAGCAATTAGTGTGCTTTGAAAAGCGAGGGAATTATGCATCTTTGTCTGCGAATTGATATGACACACATTACGGTGTAAAGGTACAGCCCCCCCCCCCCCCCCCCCCCCCCCCCCCCCCCGAGAACCCAGACCACCTATGGGAGAACCCATAGGTTCTCCCCCCCCCCCGGGGGGAAGAACCTATGGGTAGCAGCGAGGTGGTAAAAGTATGAATAAAAGTATCAATACTGCAATGTAGAAATACTCTGTTACGTAAGTAAAGAAGTCCAGAATTCAAAATTTGCTTGAGTAAAAAGTACAAAAGTATTGGCATCAAAATGTACTTGAAGATAGTATATTTTGTAAAACCCATTATGCAGAATGTCCCATTTCACAGGTTTCAAATGTATAAAATGTATACAAACGCGTATGCAACTCGTTGTGGGCTTGTAGATCTGCTATTTTCAAATAGCCAAAGTTTTTAATAGGGCTGAAGTGGCTAATGTTTTGTAATAATAATCCAAATCTACAAAGTAACTAGTAACTAAAGATTTCTAATAATTGTGATGGAGTAAAAAGTACAATATTTGACTCTGAGACGTAGTGGAGTAAAAGTAAAAGTATTCAAAAATTGGAAATACTACAGTAAAGTAAAAGTACCTCAAACCTGTACTTAAGTATTTACTTACTTCTATTTTTGCATCCTTTTATATAGTGTTTTGTTTTCCTTGCTTTGTTTTAACCCATTAAGACCGGGAACGCATCTGTGTCATTTTAGATTTCTTTGGCTATTCAAAAACAGCAGATATACAAGCTCATAGCGCGGCACCGAGTGCCGCGCTATGAGCTTGTAGATCTGCTATTTTTGAAAAATCGTGATTTAAAAAAAAATATATATATATTTTTTAAACTTTGTAACTTCTTTCGAAAGGTGCTATATAAATGAAGTTATTATTATTACTTAGTTACTTTTCACCACTGCAAACGGTCAGGGAGAGAAACACAGATAGAGACAGAGAGCTATAGAGGAGAGAGAAACGATGCTCATCTTCAGCTTCCACACAGAGACAAGCATCAGGAGGCTTAACTGTGTCAGGTGGTACAGGCCCGCTATATGAAGATGTCCATTAATCACTGTGATGCAGCGGAAACCCGTATGACTGGAGCAGCCTGTCTCTGTGGAAGTGATGTCCAGTGTTGCCAGGTCCGCTTATTATTATTATAAGCGACTTTGGGGCTTGTTTTTCCTGTGAAGTCGCTTGTAGATATTGGTAGTTGTTGTATGTTGTGTGTTTGTTTTGGGTAGTGTAGTTGTTGCTTTATTTGGGCTTCCTTCCTTAATGTTCGTTTAAGTTAGTCGCTCTCAAACATTGTCTTGTCACGGACGCCCAAATTAACCCATTAAGACCTGGAATTGTCTCATTTTTAGATTTGAGCTAAAAAGCATTATTTTACACTTTGGGCTATTCAAAAATAGCAGATATACAAGCTCATAGCGCGGCACCGAGTGCCGCGCTATGAGCTTGTAGATCTGCTATTTTTGAAAAATCGTGAAAATGTGTGCAAATCTTTGAATTATATATTTTTAAAGCGAACATTTGTAACTCAAAATTTGCTTCTGGGGGGTCCCTGGAACAACATATTTTGAGATGGGGTCCGCGGCCAAATACATATCATTTTGGGGGTCCTTGACATGAAAAAGATTGAGCACCATTGATATAGAAACATACGTTTTTCAGAAAACTGTTGGGATTTAGGAGACATGTAGAATCGGCTTCAGGTATTAATGGGTTCATTTGTCAGTGGAACTCGAATTTGTGTAGTTAAAATGCTTAAAAGATACATATTTCACTTTTTGATTGTTTGAAAATTCAAGCTCACAACTTAATGCTATATTAACTAATTTGGTTGTGTGTGTGCTCATGTGGCCTTGCTGCTTCCTTTGGTCTTATTTTCGTAGGCCTTGGCGCTTGTTTCTCTTGCAAAACGTCCACCACGTCTGCTGTAAAAAATGATAGTGGAAGAGAGTCTAGTGCCCAGTCCTGACTTCAGCTGCACTACAGAACAATCATAAAACACTGGCCGATGAAGAGACTGTATCTTCAAGTATGTAAACAGTGGACAAGAAAAGGCAGGAGACTATTTGTTTTCCCCCATTTCTATCATACTTGTTGAAAATTCCCGGTCGTCGTAGTTCATCCTGAATCTCATTGCCCTGGATAGCACAGCCTTGTCGCGTGTGAGGTGTGTGCAAGAAAAGAGCCAACCTCCAGCTGGCTCAGCCCTCTGCTGTAATAGATGTGTTTGTCGCTAAGTGGCGGTTGTAATGGGGTGCTTGTTTGCCTTGCTCGGTGCACTTTCATCCCTCACTGTAGTGCTAATGCCACGCAGCAATTTGTCTCAGACTTTACCGCGGCTGATCCAGAGTGGGGGATGGAAAAAACAAAGGCATGCATCTTTGCACGATACGCACGACTCCCGACTATGCATTGTACACGAGGGTTGTACTTTTTTGTATTAATTTGTGTTGGGGTTAACAGATCAAATCCCTCACATACTGTACGCCTACTTTATATGTTCAGGCGTACGACAGTGTCCCGCACTGAAAGTAGCAGATATTCAAGCTCTTATGAGATCGTATATCGGCAATTATTGTATAAGTACGAAGCAGGCTTTTTAGATCGCAGCAACCTTCACTGTGGTAGAACAGGTGGGTTGGACTGAAGACACTGCGGTAGAAGAACAGGTTGGTTGGACTGAAGACACTGCGGTAGACCAGGTTGGTTTCGACTTTAGAAAAGCCCCGTACTGGCCGTGGTCCCGTACTGAACTAACTGCCACGTTCACTGCAAAGCCCCATAAATAGAGTGAGAGAGAGGGAGCGGGAGACAGAGAGAGAGAGAGAGAGAATTGGGTGGCAGTATAGAGGTAAGGGCAGCACCCGGGTGTCATCCCACATACTGAAGACCAGTGAGACTGTCACTGGCCTCAATAAATCATTGCCAGGAAAGAGAGGGCTTGAATACAGGCTTTCCGACGACAGGCTCCCCACCTCTTATATACCTCCGCCATCGCCCGTGATGCATTGTCTCGCGGTCTTCTCTCTCCGTGGGCGGATGCATGCCGATGCGGTGGTGGCCTGTTAGTGTCTCGTACAGATATAGCTAAGGTCAATGCATCATTTATGTGACTAAGTACAGTATCTTGACCCGTGCTGCTGGCTTACACGGGGCGAAGTAGGGGACACGCCGGTGGCGTCATGAAATATTCAGGACCTCTCCAAAGTGGCGTGCAGGATATATACTCTCGGTTTGGTTTGCGTTGAGAGACGCAACGAGAAACGCGGTCTTTGTTACCGTCGTCATGTTCAGCGGTGGAAAAAGTGCTCAAATGTTTTACTTGAGTAAAAGTAGCAATACTTCAATGTAGAAATAGTCTGTTACAAGTAAAAGTCCAGAATTAAAATTTTACTTGATTAAAAGTCCAAAAGTATTGGTATCAAAATGTACTTAAAGTAGCAAAAGTAAAAGTATTAAAAGATTTTAAAATAGCAGATCTACAAGCTCAGATCGGCTATTTTCAAATAGCCTAGGTATAAAATAAGGCTGAAGTGGCTAATGTTTGTTTCATAATATCATAATTTACATCTGAAAAGTAACTAAAGTTTTCAAATAATTGTAGTGGAGTAAAAGTACAATATTTGCCTCTGAGATGTAGTGGAGTAGAACTAAAAGTATTGGAAATTCGAAACACTCAAGTAAAGTACAAATACCTCAAAATTGTACTTAAATACAGTACTTAAGTAAATGTACTTAGTTACTTTCCAACACTGTCGTCATGTCATATTATAATAAAATAATTCATGTTGCATGCAACTGCTTTATTATTGCAGACTTTGTTACTGTACAGTGTACTGTGTGTGTGTGTGTGTGTGTGTGTGTGTGTGTGTGTGTGTGTGTGTGTGTGTGTGTGTGTGTGTGTGTGTGTGTGTGTGTGTGTGTGTGTGTGTGTGTGTGTGTGTGTGTGTGTGTGTGTGTGTGAGAGAGAGAGAGCACGTGCGCGCGTGCATTAAAACGCCTGTATGTGACATTGAACTTAATTAGTCTTAATCATCAGATGACGTGTCCTTGTGAACTGTCGCTATGACCTGGATATGTGAATATTATGTGAACTACATCCTTGTTTGTGTAGGAAAATGTGCAGTTCATTATGTGCACTCTGGCGTTAATAAAGACCTGGGTAAAGAAGAGATACTGACAGTTTACTGGTAATGATGATAAGGTTTCATAACATCTAAGAATGTCAACAATACAAAGAATCGAAGTTCAATTTAACCTATAATTCTTTCAAATCATAATGTAATAATATTGCTTACAATACGGAGATATACTGTCCGTTGGTTGATGCTCAAGGATTCTTGAACATACTGTAGCAAATGAAAGAAAGATACCTGAGTTTTCAACATTACTTCTATTTGACCGCAGCATAAAATCCATATGTGGTTGGGGGGGGGTGGGCTTCAAAAAATCTTTCATCATCCTTTTCACTTTCATCTTAACCCATTAAGACCGGGAACGCATCTGTGTCATTTTAAGATTTCTTTGGCTAATCAAAAATAGCAGATATACAAGCTCGTAACGCAGCACTCGGTGGAAGATCGTTTTTGCGAAATCTTGACATTTTATAATATACAATTTTTAACTCAAATCTTTGCTTCTGGGGGTCCCTGGAACCAAATATTTTGAGATGGGGGGTGTCCGCGGACAAATGCTTATCATTTTGGGGGTCCTTGACATGAAAAATGTTTGAGAACCACTGATATATAACAAAAAATATATCATTTATTGTTTTACTGTTTATGATTTAGAATCCCCCTGAAGCAAAGATTAGAGTTAAAAATGTTCCCTTTGAAATATATATATATTGAAAGATTTGAACAAATGGTCACGATCGAGTGCCGCGCTACGAGATTGTAGATCTGCTATTTTGTAATAGCCCAAAGAAATCTAAAAAATGACAAACGGATGCGTTCCCGGTCTCAACGGGTTAACGAGAGCTGGACTGTGGCAATGGTTTCACCATCTTTCTATTGAATGGACCTTTATATTACACGAAGTGACATGAAACATAGCCAGTGAAGAGGCTTAAGTGGATTCCATGCTGTGTTTTTATAACTAGGTAGGGATACAGTCTTCACAGAAAGAAACCCAGAGGAGGCTCTGATTTTGTGTGAAAATGGAACCCAGCTGTTTGAACGCGGAGGCAAGAAATCAGATCCCTTTTCAACACATTTCTCTCTTCAGCAGTGGTGACACACACACACACAGGGCCATTACAACAAAAGCTTGGTGGCAACGTATTACCGAAAGTGTCACGTTTGTGTTTGTTAATAATAGACGGCCATACTTCAGCTGTTGGCAAAGCTGAGAAAAATGTTTTATCAACAAACCAAAAAATCAAATAAATTGTTATGCATCATTAATAATAATGTTGAATGGTTCATGAAATGTAAGTTAACCCATTAAGACATCTGTGTAACCACTTAAACCATTATTTTATACTTTGGCTATTCAAAAATAGCAGATATACAAGCTCATAGCGCGGCACCGAGTGCCGCGCTACGAGCTTGTAGATCTGCTATTTTTGCAAAAAAACGTGAAAATGTGTGCAAATCTTTGAAAATATATATATTTTAAAGCGAACATTTGTAACTCAAATCTTTGCTTCTGGAGGAGTCCCTGGAACTAAATATTTTACAAATGTTCTCTTTAAAGATATGCATCATTAATAATAATGTTATTATTTGCAACAAGCAAAAACAATTATTTGCAACAAGCAAAAACAATTATTTGCAACAAGCTCATATTTCAAACAATTGAAATATGAGCTCAAACAATTATTTGCAACAAGGTCATATGAGCTTGTAGATCTGCTATTTTTTGAATAGCCAAAGAAAATCATAAAATGACACATGCTTCCCGGTCTTAATGGGTTAATAATAATGACGAATAGTTCATGAAATGTAAGTTAAAAGGGAAATTAAAAAGCGGCAATGTGAGATGATTTCCCCCAAAGCATCCTTATAAGCTGTGTTTATTTATTTACAACAGATCTTGTTGGACAGCGTCTGAATCCAGCACAGCAGCAAGCACGCCGCCTCTGCCGGCTGCTCCACGGGTAGTCTAGTTTAGCCACGGATGTATGTATGGTCCCCGCCAGTCTGTTTACCATAACGCAGAGAGAGAGTCCATATCTGAGATTCAAACGTTGTTGGCGCCCCAACATGCAAACGGTAACTTATCTCCAAAATGGTGCTGTGCTGTGTGGGGGGCCATGGGGCTGGCGTAGGGAGGCAGAGGCAGGATCATGGACCCGCTGTGGTAATTAACTGTGGCAGCGGTGTGGGGTTTTGTGCTCACCAAGGTTGAGAGACGTTCCATCCCTCAGGGCCCACATGGTGTGGTCAGTATCTGAGCCCCCCCACCCCGTCCCCCCGTCCCCCCCCGTCCCCTCTGTGCTTGGGTACTCCATAAACCGCACCACACTCCGCCAACCCCAGTGAGAGCTAGAGCAAAAAACAAGACGCTAGAGTCTGACCGTCACGAGAGACGGTTCAGACCGCAGAGGGCATACGGCCCCAGAGAGCTAGCTGCAAAAGTGGCACGGTTTTGCATTGCACAGCGTTAACCTATTCGATCCGGGAACGCATCTGTCATTTTAAGGTTTCTTTTGGCCGAGTGCCGCGCTACGAGCTTGTAGATCTGCTATTTTTGAAAGAAACTTGAACATTTGTGCAGATCTTTGATTTTTTGTATATTTTTTAAAGCGAACATTTGTCAAATATTTTGTTCCAGGGACCCCCCCAGAAGCAAACATTTGAGTTACAAATGTTCCCTTTAGAAAATATGTATTCAAAGATTTGCACGAAAGCTTTTTTTAAAAAAAATCTGATCTACAAGCTCGTAGTCGTAGCACGGTACGAGCTTGTATATCTGCTATTTTTGAATAGCCAAAGTATTAAAATAATGCTTATATAGCTCAAATCTATAAAATGACACAGATGCGTTCCCGTTCTTAAAGGGTTAAACACACGATGGGAGCTGGCCTACATTTTTTCTACGGCTGACCTCTGCGACTGTTGGAAACGTTGAGGTATATAAAGGCTTCGACTTGGTGGCTTTAGCATAGTAGGGCTGCTTATAACAAAGAGATACTACTGGAGCTCATTTGGAGCTCTCTATAAAGCTGGTGAATCTTTACATAGACACACTACACTACGATAGAGCAAGTGCTAAGGATGAACTCCTGAATGTAGCGCTCAAGGGCATGAGAGAACAATCCGGTAGAGAAAAGAAGGCATAATCTTGCCGGCGCTGACACCGTGCGCTGACCCACGACTGAGGGGCTGATGGGATACAATTTCAATCGACAGGCTCACTCATTGGTAGGTACAGACCTGAAGCAGCTCAGGTCATATTTCTCTAGCCTTCATTAATCCATTGAGACCGGGAACTAACGCATCTGTGTGTGTCATTTTCCAAGACTTCTTTGGGTTATTCAAAAAATAGCAGATATACAAGCTCATATGAGCTCATCTATGAGCTTGTAGATATGCCATTTTTTTTGGGGGGGGGGGGGGGGGGGGGGGGTCGTGAAAATGTGTGCAAATCTTTGAATGTATATATTTTTTTAAAGCTAACATTTTTAACTCAAATCTTTGCTTCTGGGGGATTCTACAAAATGTCTTCTAAATCCTAACGTTCCTAATGTTGCAGTCCTTAACGTTGCTATAATACCAGTGGTTCTCAATTTCTTTTCATGTCAAAGACCCCCAAAATTATATATGTTTGGCCCCCGGACCCCCATCTCAAAACATTTTGTTCCAGAAGCAAAGATTTGAGTTCAAACGTGTATATATACATATTCAAAGATTTGCACACATTTTCAAAAAAAAAATCCAAAAAATAGCAGATCTACAAGCTCATAGCGCGGCACTCGGTGCCGCGCTATGAGCTTGTATATCTGCTATTTTTTTTAAAATAGCCACGGAAATCTATATAAAAATGACACACGACGCGTTCCCGGTCCGAACGGGTTAATTGGTATTTTGACTATAGTCCTCTCTCTTGTGGTAGACCACCCGTCCCACCCACACAAAGTCCTTGAAGTGTGACATTGCAATTACACTCACCGTGACACATGGGAGAAAATCCCAGGGCTGCTAATAGAGATCTGGCAGAGCCTCCTCTTCTTCCCTCTCTCTCTCTCTCTCTCTCTCGCTGCACTGAAAAAGGAAAAAGAGAATTTTCTAATAGCATAGCCATTTATTATCGTCTGCAACCACACACGGCACATAGTAGTGACTAGAGAGGGAACTATATTTTTCCACTATTGATGGTTGTATAAATGCTAATGCTTTGGCGGTCGATATCGCATTACATTGCCCCATGCATGGTAAATAGAATTATGATCTTGGCTAACAACACTGTGTAAATGATTACGTTGATTGATGTGTAAAAAACAACAAAGAAGCATATTAGGAGGTTTTTGGGCCATAAATTCAACAAAGACAATATTAGTCAATGAAAATGGAAAAGATAACAAAAAAACGATTAGATTAACCCGTTGCGACCGGGAACGCATCGTTTTGAGATGTCTTTGGGCTATTCAAAAAAATGTACAAATTTGTGCAAATCTTTGAATATAATCTTTTTTTAAGCGAACATTTTTAACTCATGTTACAACTTCTGGGGGGGTCCCTGGAACAAAATATTTTGAGATGGGGGTCCACGGCCAAATACATATAATTTTGGGTGGTCACTGACATGAAAAAGTTTGAGAACCACTGATATTATAGCAACATACTGTACGTTTAAAAAAAAAAAAAAAACTGTTAGGATTTAGAAGAGATTTGTAGAATCCCCAGAAGCAAAGATTTTAGTTTTTAAAAAATCGCTTTAAAAAAATGTATATATTCAAAGATTGCACAAAAATTCCACGATTTTTTTCAAAAAATAGCAGATCTACAAGCTCATAGCGCAGCACTCGGTGCCGCGCTATGAGCTTGTATATCTGCTATTTTTGAATATAGCCAAAGAAATCTAAAAATGACACAGATGTGTTCCCGGCTGGAATGGGTTAATTTGATAACCCCAGTGTGACCTTATAGCCTAACAGTTCTTAGCGTAAAGCTAACGTTACCCCAAAACATTATTCATTCATCGCCAATGGGTATCATTTGCATCCGATAGCTCCCCCTTTTTTAGGATCCATAATGAAAAAACACACGTTCGCCTGTGATCAGCAAAATGAATGCAAAGCAGGCTGATGCAAATGCTGTTGTCATTATTCAAATAATATGGTGATTACCTATAGGACAAACTGGCGTACCAGATGTGACGAAAGCACCAAAAAATGTGTGAAACATGCCGTCTATAATGACCAAAATAGGGACTCCAGGTTGAAAGTAGATAAGAGGATTAATTTGTTATAGCTCTAAACCCCGCCCCCCCTTTGCATTGATTGGCTGAGATTGACGAGCGGAGGGAGCGGTTGTTTTGGTTCACGTCAGTGGTGGAAAGAATACTCAGATGTTTTACTTGAGTAAACGTATCGATACTGCAATGTAGAAGTATACTTTGTTACAAGTAAAAGTCTGGAATTCAAAATGTACTTGAGTAAAAGTACAAAAGTACTGGTATCAAAATGTAATCAAAGTGCCAAAAGTAAAAGTTGTCATTTATGCAGAATGTCCCGTTTCAAGTTTTCGAATGTACAAACATCAGGGGACCGATGGATCCCCTGATGTGTGTGCGTGTGTGTGTGCGTGTGTGTGTGTGTGTGTGTGTGTGTGTGTGTGTGTGTGTGTGTGTGTGTGTGTGTGTGTGTGTGTGTGTGTGTGTGTGTGTGTGTGTGTGCGCGTGCGTGTGTGTGTGTGTGTATGCGTGTGTGTGTGTATGTGTGTGTGTGTGTGTGTGTGTGTGTGTGTGTGTGTGTGTGTGTGTGTGTGTGTGTGTGTGTATGCGTGTGTGTGTGTGTGTGTGTGTGTGTGTGTGTGTGTGTATAACAAAAAGAAAATATAAAAGACAGAGTTTTTACATTTCAATTTGGGAATGATTCTTCTTGACAAAAGTAGAGAACACACACAGTACAAGTGAACGATAAATAAATAAAAGAACGAGAGAAAGGGAGCGAGCTTGAAAGAAAGATTAACAACAACCCCAAGAGAGATTCTCATCTCTTCATTTCTCCTGTTCAAAAACAGGCTGTTGTTATCAGGGCCTCATGCTTGGGGCCTGTAACACATGCGTACATGCATATTTATTTAATAAATTGCCTGCTCTATGAGAATGATTTACAGACAAACAATATTCTCTCATGGTCATCAGGGACTTGCAAAAAATAACTAAACAAAAAACAGACATAGATGTTTATCCTTTGTATAGAGAGGCACTGAATTCAAGTATAAAGACTACAAAATTGTATGTTCCTCTGGGTCTCTCTGAACTGTTTATTAATTCTGCGTCACCATCAGCACACAGTATAGCATGGGTCTTCTTCAGCAAGGGGGTCCGGGACCCCTAGGGGGTCCTCAGAGTTGCTAAAGAGGGGGCCACCAAATCTTTGTGTTTTTTAGGATTTTTTTTTGTACATTTGTAAATGGGTCTTTTTTATTTTATTCTGAGGGGAACATTAGCCGAAAATAGCCGATCTACAAGCTCGGCTATTTTCAGCCACGTTGACACATTGACAGTGCTGTCAAACAAGTCTATGAAGCTATCTATGAAATCTATGAAAAGGTTTCATCTGCAACACAACTTTATACAATATGTAGTGGAGGGGTCCCTGCTTCATCTGTCTCTCAGCAAAGGGGTGAAAAACGTTGATGACCCCTGCAGTATAGTATCGTTGCTATTAGGGGGACACCTCATATCTCCATTATATTTAAAGTTTTTTATGCCGATTTCCTCTCTCTGACACTGTGTGAGAGAGAGAGAGAGAAGGCTCCACACGAATTAACTTTGGCTCGGAGGCACAGCTTGAATTGCATGACTAATGACATTTAATGACCGAAAAAGATAAACTGTCCTCTTATGCAACTCAGAATAATTAATTCCTTTGTAATTAAGGCAAACTGCAGTCCACATACATGTATAGGAGCGGTATCATTATACCACATCTGCACTCTCTACAGATAGCGGTTGACTTGTCACTCCGGGGCTATTGTTTTCTGCAACAACAACATTGCGGTATCTTGTTGACGTCAAAATGCTATTTTTGGCTATAATGTTCCCACAGAATAGCGATGCTAGGTTTCAAGTGGTTAATGTAAAAAAAACAAGAAACATGATCCAGTCATATTATACCAGCATGCCCAGTGAATGCTTTGGGGGGGTCCCCAGACCCCCTTGTAGATCGGCTATTTTCAAATAGCTTAAAGTGATCATGTGGCCTATAGTTGCTTCTTTTGGGCTTTTTTTCCCTAGACCTGGTTGCTTATTTCTCTCACAAAACATGGCAACATTGAAAGGCCAAGTGAGGAACAGCGCCATTTACCATAGAGATACATACAGTGGCCGAACACAGTATTGTGGGTCGTCTATAGATCGCATATTCTGAGAGGACATTAAGCCCTCATTGGCTAAACGACCAGCCAATGAGGAAAAAGTCACGAAAAAGTCACTACTAGCTGACGTGCATCTGTAGACCAGCATTAGCATGCTGGTAAAAAAAAAAAGTACTATCATGCAAACATTTGGCGCCCCCCTGTAGTAACTCTAAGGACCCCTAGGGGTCCCGGACCCCCTGTTGAAAGCCCCTGCTGGTATAGAGGGTTTAAGTGGTTAACAGAAGCCCTGGCTCCCGGATGGAAGCCAGGGTGAAGAGGTCAAGAGGTCAGGGAAGCTCTGCAGTGTGCCTGCAGTTGACCGTTCAATTGGATGAGAGCAGGTTCAAGCTTGTATTCTGTATTCTTGTATTTTGTTGTTGTAAGTAGGAATAAACACAGAAGCACCCCGGAGCAAGTGGACCATGAAAGGAGCCAAACCGAGTTCCTGTCTCTATACACAAAAAATGAGGTGGTGCCCCTGAATGGGTTCCCACTTCCCAGATTGCTCAAAATGTGATGAACGTATTTGTGCAAAACCTTGTGGAAAGATCGGGTCAAGGAAGACATGGCAATTGGTCAAAGTCGAGGGCATGGCCAGGGTTCGATGAGGGGGGATCAAAGACTGTGCGTTTGATACCCCGCACTTTTGGGAAATGTAGACTGATAATGTGAATAAAACAGTCAAATGTTTTAAACAATGTATGTTAACCACATTAACACTGGTGTACCTATATTTCGGGCAAAAAAAAAAGAAGACATTATTCAAAATAGCAGATCTACAAGCTCACAACATGTCACGATGCAATGGGTTGTGTGTGTGAGCTTGTAGATCGGCAATTTTCACTGCCCTGAAGGGGTGATTAACTTTTGGGTGGAAGAAGGGCAAGGTGATAATCATGGTCAAAGTCAATATTATCTAATCTGTCGTATGTCATGTGGAAAGGACATTTCTTGACAATTCCATATACTTTATTATAAGATTTAATGTGTGTTACCATAAAGAGTATCCCTAATGTCCCTACGGCTGTGTCGTACGACAGTGGCATGTGGCTAGATCCGCTGTTTTTGACGAAGAGATTTTGTATGGACGGAAAAAAAGTGGTCCAAGTGCAGTTGTAACTCAGGTCTGTTTTACTAACAATAGTGCAGTGATGGAAAGTAACTAATTACATTTACTGAAATACTGTACTTAAGTAAACATATGAGGTACTTTTACTTCTACTCCACTACACCTCAGAGGCAATTATTGTACTTTTTACTCCACTACAATCATTTGAAAGCTTTAGTTACTAGTAGAGAGTTAGTATTTTGATTATTATTACAAAACTTACATTAACCACTTCAACCCTATTTTAACTTTGGCTATTTGATCTACAAGCTCACAACACGTCGCAAGCTTGTAGATCTGCTATTTTCAAAAGATTCTAATACATTTTATACCGTGCCCTAAAAGAGTATTTCAACATTGCAGTATTGCTACTTTTACTTCAGTAAAAAAAAAAAAAGAAGTACTTTTTCCACCGCTGGAATAGAGGGTTTAACAGACAGTGATGAACCCTTTGGAGAGACCACAGCCTCTATGAAAACAACCAGCCAAACAACGCATCCACTAAATCAAAGCCATCACGCACATCCATTGTTCTGGACCCAGCCTTTTATCTGCTATATGCTCATAGACCACTTAGGCGCGCAATAAAATGTGTAACTACCATTAAGATGCTATCATTGAGATTTATTAATGTGTCTCTCTCACTAAAAGATGACAAAGAACAGCATATGAGCATGTACGCAATATGTTTTTTTTTCTACCACTATGCAAATGCCATGCATGTGTGACTTTAGCTTTTAACCACTTTCAAACTTACTTTGACAGTAAATTATTTTGATTTAGTTAGTCATAGTCTTTTGAATACAATTTTCTTTAGTTTTAGTCATATTTAAGTAATCTGAAAAGTTTTAGTTTTAGTCTAGTTTTAGTCGACTAAATACACGATTTTAGTCGACTTAAATCTACAGTCGATTTTGTTGACTAAAATGTATTTTGTCCGTGCCTTGATGGCGTCGTAATGCCTGATTTTACACTTGGTTGCATACTGAAAATAGCCGATCTACGCGTTGTGAGCTTGTAGATCTGCTATTTTCAGAGCGCAACACAACATAAAATGACTTGTCTTATAGTTCTACTGGATCTCTTCTCCACTCGTCCCTCCCTAACATTTTAGTCTAGTTTTTATTCGTTTACGAAATTGCCGATATATTTAGTCTTAATTTAGCTTTGTTTTTCATTTAGTTTTGATCTAGTTTTCGTCAGTGAAAAAAGGTAGTCAACGAACATTTTTCGTCATAGTTTTAGTCGACAAAATCAACACTGCTAGCGTCCCAATTTTGGTCAAAAGTCATTATGGTGAAACTTTTCCAAACAAAATCAAATACGGTGTAAGTGGGAGATCTACAGTACAAGCTTGAAGATCGGCTACTTTTGAAATAGGGCTTGAAGGGGTTAATGCGATGCTTTTTTGGTCATAAATATGAATTAATGCATGCTTCCCAATAGGTTCCTTTATGTGTCACAACAAGCATAACATGCAGGTAGATCCACACAACCTCACCGTGGTACACACCATAAAGATTCTACATAATTTCACCTCCATCTTCTTCACAAGAATTATACTCTCCACACACAGTGATTCCCTTTTTCTCACAAGGATGGGTATGGGGTTATGGGGGGTCGTTTTTCTTTTTTTCTTTCCTCTTTTTTTTGGGGTGTGGGGGGGTTTTGGGGGGGGTGATCCCCATTTCTCTCCACCTCCTTATCCCTTAAATCCAAGCCGGTTTCCATGAGAAACCATGAGGAATGTGTTTCATTAACATTCTTTGGGGGAATGCATATGCACTTTCTTGTTCAGTCACATCTGAAGCAGTCCCAGCGCCTGCTAATAGAAAGCAGCCCATGACGCCTTTAAAGTGGGTCTCAAGTGTCCTCAAAGAAGCAGCGTGTCCATATGAACGCCACAAAATGACCACATGCTGCAAGGCTGTTGATACCAGTGCTGGAAGATGTACTCTAATTTTACTTTTTTTCTTTCTTTTTTAAGTAAAAGTAGAAATACCACAATGTAGAAATACTCTATTACAAGTAAAAGTTCTGTATTTAGAGTTTTACTTGAGTAAAAGTACAACGGTATTGGCATCAAAATATACTTAGGTACCAAGGTAAAACGACTAAAATAAAATAATAAAATAAATGTTCACACTTTTTCAAATGTACAAGCCTTTCCAAATCTACAACCTCACACCGCATTTGCGATGCAACGCGTTGCGAGCTTGTAGATCGGCTATTTTCACAAGCGACCACATGCTTCAGGGCGTTGATACACAATGACTGGATGTGATCCATCCTCCCAGGAAAGAGAGAGGAAAATACGGATGCAATCCATTTATCTGAGATTATGTCTCCAAAAAATGATAACAACAGAAATACACGCCTGTGTACCGTCAGCTTTTAGAAGTTTTAGAACAGTGGTTCTGAACGTTTTTCATGTCAAGGACCCCAAAATTGACACTTATTAGCCTGCGGACCCCCATCTGAAAAGATACGCCAGGGACCCCCAAAAGAGAAGATGTTTACGGCTCTAGCAGTGATTCTAAACCATTTTAATTTCAAGGACCCCCAGATTGACATGCATAAGGCTACGGACCCCTATTTTAATGGCATTTCTTTCTCTGAGATCCCAATTTATATTGTAAAATCAGTGTTCATTTAACTCTGAGAGTGTACAAATGGAACCAAATGGAACCAAATGGAACCAAAATGGAACCAAAATGGTACAAATGGAAGCAAAATGGAACCAAATGGACACTAACGGGTCCATTTGGTTCCATTTGTACACTCTCTGAGTTACAGACCCATGACAGAGATGTGTTCCTGGATTGAATGGGTTAATGTTGTTGTGTTCCTTCAAGCCACCTCTGTTTGGTTCAATGTTGTTGTTCTTTTTACCAGCCAGAGTGGTGTTTCACAATACAGTCGAGAGAGAAAGCCCCCAAAGGTCAATGGGGACGGCTACACTGGGTGTGACCTCTGGGGGCAACGGGGCCAGAGTAGCAACGCAACGCACACACACACACACACACACACACACACACGCGCGCGCGCACGCGCGCGCGCGCGCACACACGCACAGACACACACACATCTCTCGCCAGCAGTGTGTCGTGGCTAGGGACCCCCCTGTATCAAGATGCAAGGATGTTTCAATGACAAGGAGAAGTGATGAGGCTATTATGAGGAGGTAGATTGTTTTACCCCAAATCTAATGGGGGAGGAACCGCTAGACAGCACAGCATCTACAGGGGATGTCAGGTGTTTAGTTCCGGGTCATTTACATTTTTTTATTGGTTATTTTTAAGACAATTTTTTTTTTCAAGACAAAGACCTGTTTTTTTTTATTGAATTTTGATTGAATGTTGGAATTTTTATTGGATTTTGAAGTTTGACGGTCGAAGTTGTTACATCCCACCACCCTTGAGAAAATCATATCACTTATATAATATACATGGAATTATTAATAATTCATGATAAGGCTTTGACTCTCACCAGGTTGAAGTCTTGGTCTGCAACTACCGATTATTTTCTTAGCGATTATTCTATTGATAACTTTTTCGATTAATCAAATAATTGAGAAGTGCGTTCTTTAAATATTTGTCAACGAATGATTAAGCTTGTTTGACCTTATTTCATACTTAGGTAGGTCACACAACGGTGTTGTGCAAGAATTACTATTGTTGAACATATTCATAAAATAAAAAATAAAAACAATTTTACAACGATTTTAATTGTTGCACCCCTAGAGAGGTCACTCAGTTACAGGAAACGCAAGGCGGACACAGAGCGAGGGTCTGGCTGTAGACCTGTGTGGTCTCTTTGTTGAAGCATCAGCCATGGCAAGAGAGAGAGAGAAACGGAGGGAATTCTGAGGCCATGTTTTACCTCCTCCAAAATCAGACAGAAACTCATTGATTTTCCCATGACATATATACACCCCACCCGCCCCTATCCCCACCCCCTGAACACACCCCTTCAGAAGAGTCAGACGGCTGGCCCAGCGCACACTCGCAGACACAAGACACGTGTCCGCATGCACGCGCGCGCGCACACACACACACACAGACACACACACACACACACACACACACACACACACACACACTACAGAGAGAGAGAGAGAGAGAGAGAGGGAGAGATAGTGCCCGGTGCACCATTAACCCCTCGATGCGGTGAAAAAATAGCAGATCTACATGATCTCAACACTCATAGATCTGTAAATCTGCCATTTTTGTCAACAACAACACTGGCGATGCGAGCATCAATCAAGCGTTTCATGCATACAAACACACTCCTCCTCACCCGATCTGGCCTGCCCCCCCCCCCATCCTTGCCAGAAGAAACAGCAGATCTACAAGATTGAGCGCCGCTTTCGTCGCAATCTTGTATAACTGCCATTTCCCACCGCACGACACTGTCGTGCGACGAGAGAGCATCAATCGAGCGTTACACACACACAAACGGGCTCCTCCAGAGCCGAGCCGATCCTGCCCTGCCCCCCATCCTTGGGCCCATAATACCCCCCACCCCGTCTCTATCCCCTGTCCGTCCGCCCCCCCCCCCCCCCCCCCCCCACCCCCCTTGTCTCATTTATGCCTTTGCGGAGCAGCTGCTGCCCAGAGAAACGGAGGGAGCGGCATTCACATCTGAGCACATTAGTCACCAGATGTCACCTTTTGCTGCCAGCCCATCGAACATCCAGGCAGACAATGCCCCATGCATTCTGAACATCTGACTTACGACGTCTCCTACAAAAGGGGGAGGAGGGGAGTGGGGGGGGGGGATCTGGGTGGATGGTGGATGGAGGTGGTGGTGGATGTGGTGGTGGTTGGTGCTCTGGACCGGAACGGCTAGGACAGCTCAAAGCCATGTCTACAGTGACACCTACAGCTCTGTCCACAGTATTAATATCACTCACAGTCCACACGTTGAGACAGTGGTTCTCACAACCTTGTTTGCATTTCACGGACCCCCGCCCTCCCCTCCCTATTTGATACACATTTGGATGTCTGGGGCCCCCCGATCTACACTGTGAAATGTAATTAATTTAAAGGGATAGTTCACCCCCAAAATGACTTTTTTTTCCTATTGATTAGTCACCCCATGGAGACTTGAATTCATGGAAATCTTTTAGTTTTTATCGCATCCATAAGCCAATAATTTGATGACCTCCTTTGAGTCTCCGGAACCGCTGCCTACCGGTCCGCTGGTCATCAAATTATTGTTTTAGGAATGCGACAAAAACAAATAAATATCCATGAATTCAAGTCTCCATGGGGTGACTACTCGATAGAAAAAAAGGAACTTTTTGGGTTAACTATCCCTTTAACTCTGACAGTGTACAGATGGAACCAAATGGACCCTTACGGCTCCATTTGGTTTCATTTGTACACTCAGAGTTACAGACCCATAAAGGGTCTATTTGGAGAGACCCCCTGTCTCGCATCGCAACGCATTGTGAGCTTGTAGATCGGCTATTTTCAAATGGCCGAAATGTATATAAGGCTGAAGTGGTTATGTATGTCTTGTAATAATAAGCATAATCTACAAATCTACTACTTGCATGAACCTGTACGTATGTCTGGTTTTGTTTAACCAAACACTTCTCTTCTCTATCCCAAAAATATGTGTGAGCAGCTTCACATTATTGAAGTCATATGGTGAGATGGATTGCGACAATAATCCGGCTGTTATAATGCCTCCAACAGCTGCAGACAGCTCTGCTGGCTGCTGTCACCTGGAGGCTATCAAACCTATGTTCAGGCTCACACTGACTCGCTTGTGCTTTGCAGTGGAAGTACCGGTACTCACTTAAGTTTTACTTGAGTAAAAGTATCAATACTGCAATCGAGATATTTGAGTAGAAGCCCCGTATTAAAAATAAATAAATCTGTAGTAGGTTATATATTTTGATGCCGATACTTTTGTATCGGCATCAACGTATACTTAAAAGTACCGGAAGTAACGGTACTCATTGTGCAGAATGTCCCATTTCACAAGTTCAAAATATATACTTTTTTTTTAAATAGCTGAAATACAAACGGCTAAAGTGGTTAGTGTGTTTTGTAATAATAATAATCAAAATCAACAAAGTAATTAAAGTTTTCATATAATTGTAGTGGAGTAAAAGTGCAAGTATTTTCCTCTGAAATGTAGTGGGGTAGAAGTAAAAGTATTGAAATTGTAAATACTCAAGAAAGTAAAAAATAGCAAAAAGAATGACTTAAGTACAGTACTTGAGTAAATGTACTTAGTTACTTTACAACACTGGTGCGTTGCACTACACACATAAAGCAGTTTGCCACAGTATGTATTGGTAGAGCAGAAGGTCTCAGTCACACAAGCACACAGTGGTAGAAGCCTTCAGAATAGCAAAAAAAAAAAAAAAAAAAAAGCCTACAGGCAGAAAAATGTATGAATTCCAGAATTCCATTAACTGGCACATGTACTTTTCAAGCTTGATGTAAAAGTTTACCGTTGCGGAAATATGCATGTCTTTCTATAACGGTTTCCCTCGCAGTTTTCAATAATTCATGGCGGTGGTGTGAGTGCCATGGTGTCACGCCTCTATCACTCGGGTGATGGTGATAAAAATACATACTTTTTTTGCGTGAAATTCTTGGAAATAACATCCGTTTTCTTTAAACAATGTCATGCAACCTCCTCTAGCCCAGTCAGTGGTTCTCAAACATTTTCATGTCAAGGACCCCCAAATTCGTTTTTTTTTTACCCCGGACCCCCGTTTTGTGTGAGGGACCCCCATAAAGAGCCGTTCACACTGAGCACTATAACAATAATGATACCTATAATAACTATATCGTTCACCATTGTGTTTTTTTAATAGTTTGTGTGAACTCTGTCATCCACTTATAACTATTTATTAAACTACATTTTTATAGTTACAGATAGTTATAGTGCTTAGTGCAGGGGTCTTCAACAGGGGGTCCGGGACCCCTAGGGGGTCCTCTGAGTTACTACAGGGGGTCCACCAAATCTTTGTGTGATAGGATTGTTTATTTTACCTTAACCACTTGAACCCTAGCATCCCTTTTTCTGAGGAGAACTTTAGCCAAAAATAGCCGATCTACAAGCCCACAACGCCTCGCGCTGCGAGGCGTTGTGGGCTTGTAGATCGGCTATTTTTGGCAAAGAGGTATAGGTGCAGAGGGAAAAAAGAGCACACCAAGTAAACAAAAAACGTTTAATCTAAAACACAATTGTATACAATAGAGGGTCGGGGCGCTGCGCGCCCCTCCCCCCTAGCCGCTGCGCGGTGCTTTGTGTTTGTTGGTCTCTATAATATATAAAGCCATAATAGGAGATGTTCCCAATGGAGCTATGCCCAAATATGGAGTGTGTTGTCTGACCTCACTTGGGTCTCGTTGGGCGGTTATATAAAGCCATAATAGGAGATGTTCCCAATGGAGCTATGCCCAAATATGGAGTGTGTTGTCTGACCTCACTTGGGTCTCGTTGGGCGGTGGTCGGCGATGACGCTAAGGAACAACATGGCCGACTGTAATGTTGTGAGTTTGTGTTGGCCGCAATTAATTATGCTGCGAGGGGGCAGATGTGTGCTGAGCAGTATGAAGTGGCCTACAGACTGCGCGTAGTAATTCTGCACGTTGTGGCGTGTCTTGTTAGTGACATTGATATGTTGTTTTTGTGTTTAGTCCCACACAGTGGCAGGTTTTTTTTGGGGGTTTTGGGTTTAGAAATGTATATGGGTCCCTGCTTCATTATTCTCTCAGCTAGGGGGTCCTTGGCCTGAAAACGTTGAAGACCCCTGGCTTAGTGTAAGAAATGATTTGTATTGTGAAAAATTCTCACAATTATTCAAGATAATTAAAAAAAATGTAAATAGCAGATCAGCTTATTTTCGAGTATAACATAGGGTTAAAGTAGTTAAACTGATCTCGATGCTATATGGAGCCATTTTGCTGGGGACGCCCTAGAGCCCCCTCAAGGTCCCCGGACCCCACTTTGAGAACCAGTGCTCTAGTAGGTCCATTAGAACTATGTGGACATCAATCTGATGAGCCAGTGCGTCAAGTGGGGTAGTTACGTGTTCACGGGACCACTGAGGTCACCCGCAGTGTGGATGATGCACAGTCTAGTTGACAGTTGCATCATCTAATATGAACAAACTCCTGATGCAATTAAACACTCAAACGACTCCATTCCACCTCTCTATTCCATCCCTTGGCTTGACACCGCGCTCATATTTCCGCAGATCCGGGGCAGAACGACAGTTTTAAGTACTCCTTTATTACACCTTCATCACGACATGGACGGCAATTCCGTGTAGTCTGACGGCTCTCCCTCTCTCCCATGTCTCTCCATATATTAAACCATGGGTGGCACTTTTTTCAGCAAAAACATAATCGATAATCAATTGTTGGGGGAAAAGTTGAAATGTTCCTTTTTTTCTTTTGAGATAAAAAAAAGTACACGATCTACAATAGCCGTAGAGCGGCAATTCTTGCTACTTTTGTGCTTAAGTGTTGTACAATTAAGTATAACATATGGCTTGTGGTTAATCAGACTAATCCATTTAGTAGATTATAAAAAATCGAATTGAAACTTTCCGAATCGATTCAGTCACATTTGTTGCTCCTTCGTACAACGCCGTCTCACACCGGCAATAGCAGATCTACAAGCTCACGATACGTTGCATCCACAAACGTTCTCACCACCCATTGTTTATCACGGAAAAGACCTGATTGGTGTGGTACGACGCTCTCATTCTCCCTCCTCCACCCACATCACCCCTTACCTCCCCTCCCATGTCTCTCCATATCGCTGTTGTCAGGTAGAAACCTTGTATCTCCATATTTCAACTTTTCATGTTATTTTAGTAAATGAATGCCCTACCTCGGCTTACATCAGTGTTGCACTAGAGCAGTGGTTCTCAAACTTTTTCATGCCAAGGACCCCCAAAATGATATGTATTTGGCCGCGGACCCCCATCTCAAAAATGTTGTTCCAGGGACCCCCAGAAGCAAAGATTTGAGTTAAAAATGTTCGCATAAAAATATATATATTCAAAGATTTGCACACATTTTCACGATTTTTCAAAAATAGCAGATCTACAAGCTCATAGCGCGGCACTCGGTGCCGCGCTATGAGCTTGTATATCTGCTATTTTTGAATAGCCAAAGTATAAAAGGTTAAAATTATTGTGATGCTATATTAACACATTTGGCTGGGGACCCCCTGGTACCCCCTCAAGGACCCCTGGGGGTCCCCGGACCCCACTTTGAGAACCAATGCACTAGAGTAGCGAAAACAGCCGATTTACAAGCTCACAACGTGTGGCGATGTGCCGCGTTGTGGGCTCGTAGATTTGTTTCCGGCTATTTTTGAAAAAAAAAAGGTGGAAGTGCATTAACAAGAGCTTGTGACTAGATAATAATTACATTAGTTCGTCTTTCCATTTCCTGAAATTAACGTTTTTTTTTGTTTTACATACAAGGTTTCCACCCGACATCGACGCTGTATTAAAACGACGGGTGGCACTTCTTTTCCCTCTCCCTCACAGCGCTATCTGCTAACGTCGAGTCACCTCCAGACACATTAGCATATTTATCATCAGGCTCGCAGACTTCAAAGTCAGAGCCTAGCGCCGCGTCTCACTGAGGAAGATGGGGAAGCGCCACCAGGAAGTCGGGTGCAGATTGCTAAGCGCTAGGTTCTCCCCGGGGATCTAATATCCTTTTAGGTGGTGGTGGGTGGTGGGTGGGTGGGTGTGGGGGGGCCTATAAGCGGGGAGTTCAACTCATTTATTTGCAGTGGTGATGATGTCTTTAGCGAGCGACTTTAAATATTTGCTTTTAGTGCTGCTAACCAGAGCTGCTAAATCGTCGCGCCGCCAGTTTTGTCGTGTTAACACTGTGGCTAATGCTACGGGGGAACATGGGGAAATCTTGCAGGGGTTTTTAAGGCTATGTAGCATAATAGAGTAGGAGGATGCAGCCAAGAGGATTATTCGGTCCATGCGATGTCGCATGCCTTTGTGTACATGACAAATGTACTATTTATTTGCATGAAATAAAAGTTATATTTAAATCAGTCACAGCCTCAAAATGTCTCCTCGAGGTACACACATGTTTTACCGTTTTATGCTAATAATAGACCTACTTTAAACGACATAGGTTTAAAGCACTGGTTCTTAACGTAAAGTCTGGGGACCACCAGTGATCCAAAATGGACCTTTACGGGTCTGTAACTCTGAGTGTACAAATGGAACCAAATGGACCCGTGCGGGTCCATTTGGTTCCATTTGTACACTCTCAGAGTTAAAGGGATAGTTCACCCATAAAATGACATTTTTTCTATCGATTAGTCACCCCATGGTGACTTGAATTCATGGATATCAACAAATTATTGGCTTAGGAATGCGACAAAAACAAAACAATATCCATGAATTCAAGTCTCCATGGGGTGACTAATCGATAGAAAAAAAGTCATTTTGGGGGTGAACTATGCCTTTAAATTAACACTTTTTTACAGAGATAAACTGGTGCGGGGGTTATAGGGGGTCCTTGAAATTGTGTTGTGTTGTGTTGTGTTGTGTTGTGTTGTGTTGTGTGTGTGTGTGTGTGTGTGTGTGTGTGTGTGTGTGTGTGTGTGTGTGTGTGTGTGTGTGTGTGTGTTGTGTTGTGTTGTGTTGTGTTGTGTTGTGTTGTGTTGTGTTGTGTGTGTTGTGTTGTGTTGTGTGAGCGAGTGGAGAACTGGCTGAGGTCAGCCTGCGTTTGTCCTCTCTGAGTGCACACTTGATGGACAGCCTGTCCCAGTGTGTGGTCCGTCAAACAGCCACTCAGGTTAAAGCCAGGTCACTGAGCAATGGATTTGCCACTGCATTACTGTACACAGCTCTAGTGTGTGTTACACACACACACACACACACACACACACACACACACACACACACACACACACACACACACACACACACACACACACACACACACACACACACACACACACACACACACACACATAAACACACGCGTGCGCTTCCAGCTCGCCACTGACCTTTTCACACTGCCTTATACCAAGACCGTAAAATGTAGACACCGAAGGTAATGGCAGAGTCCTATTTTTGCAAACAAACAAAAACATCCCGCCCGGCGCCGCACGCATGCACACATACACGCATGTTTGTATATAATATAACATTTTTGATTCTATGAATGCCCTTTTTTCCAATTTATTGCCATTTTTAAAAGTAACCACAAAACCGAAAATAGACGGTCTACAAGTTACAAACTATTTTCGGTGTGCGACACTGGGCGCGCAACTACATTATAAAAACACCAACCCTAACCTCTAACCCTATACCCTAAGTGTCTAATCCTAACCCCATTTTGAATCTTTTCCTATACCATATTTTTTATTATGGGATTATGTGAGCTTCCCTTCCTCCAGGAACTGTACAAGAAGAGGTGTGTGGTCAAACCTCAAACGCATCATCAAAGGACAGGCACCACCACCCCCAGCCACAAACTGTTCATACCCCTACCACGACCGACCGCAGCCAGGCTAAGGCAAGGAGGCCTACCGTAGTATATCAAGGGCAAGAAGACCACCAGGTTTCTGAACAGCTTCCACCCAGCTACCATCAGAACAAGGCCTGAACACCGCCTGTGGTCAGGCTGGCCTTGGAATTAACTTTTCCCTTGTGGATCTACCAAGTAGATTTTACCTGTGGAAGTTACCGCTCTATGTGAGCCTCAGAGCCTGTCAACAGGCTGAACATGGACTTTACTTTTCCTGTGGATCTACAGTACCATGTGGATTTTACCTGTGGAAGTTATACAGCCCTTTGTGGACTATGTGGTTGAACCTGACAACACTCTGTTTGCACTTTACCTGATGTACAATGCACTGAGATTCTTTCGCACCTTAACTCCCTGAGTGCCAGGATTGCCAGAATTATGTCAGAATTGATTCTGAAAAGTGCCAGAGTTTTTTTCACAGAAAACAAAAAGTGCTTAGGAAGCGAGATACAGTACAGCCTTTTTCAGTTCTAAGTTAAACAAGGAGTGGATGGAGCTGCACATCTTCAGATGATGATATCTTGGGTTCTGAACATGTTTTTCAAAAAAAAAAAAAACACGTCAAACACGTTAATGGCACCCAGCGCCATAGCGGTAAAAACACGTGAAACACGTTAATGGCACTCAGTGAGTTAATGTCTAATCTAGTCTTTTTTAATTATGTTTATGATCCACAGCAGCAAACAAACGGACGCGTTTCGGCCTTCGTCAGTGTTAGTGGTTACATACAGGCGGAAGTGAAAACCAGGACCTCACAATATCTATTTCTCTTCTATTCTCCTATACGTAACACACTACATATAGAGACGTATACGTATAACACACACACACATGCACGCACGCAGAATTCAAAGATGGTTCATCTTAGTTCCTTACGTACTTGTATTAGTACACTGTATCTACTGTATATCAAGCAAACACCGTGTGTAGGTTAACTGTTGACGTGTGAAATAAATACATGTATCCTCCTACAGTACATGCTCTCACACTTTGTATTCATACATGCACTGCTAATACTGTGAATTGAATCATTAATCAACTACATAATACACCCCTATTATAATCAGAGAATTAGTTACAGCGGTGTCTAAATGCTTTTCTCCAACATTAACGCCAGCCCCTCTCTCTCTGTGTGTCATCTAAACCCCATCATCACCGTCGGGACAGAAACCTTGTATCTCCATTTTATGTGTTTCTTTTATGAATTACTGCCCTAATTTGTAGTACAAGAATGTTGCGCAACAGAAGCGAAAATAGCTGAACTACAAGCTCACAAAGCATCTCAATCGATACGTTGTGAGCTTGTAAATCGCCTGTTTTGGAGAAAAAAAATGTAACATTGAAAGTCTATCTGTGGATTTTGTAAATATTAAACGTAAAATATTCAAATATTAACAAGAGCTTGTGACTAAAATAATAACGGCACTGGGTCCATTGGAACATAGGTTATTTCTCCCCCCCCCCCCATTTCATGAGAAGTAACGTTTTGTTTTTGTACATACAAGGTTTCCACCTGACAGCGCGACCGCTATGCTAATGAACGCTAGGCCCACAACAACATGCAGGAGGTTGAATATCAATTTAATCAGGGCCCTTCTCCCTGCAGGGGCTTTTTCAGAGAGAAATGACAGCCAAAGTGCATTAGTAATTCTACCGCTGTCACTTCTCATAGCTGCTTACCTTGCAAACAAACCGCTCTAATGGCACCTGCCTGCTGGGCAATTTAGGCACAGTGGAGGCAAACGGGACATGTAATGGAGCGGGAGACCACTGACCTAAATACTAGAAGAGGCCAACAACCACCACCACCACCACCACCAACCAAACAAGAAGAAGAAGAAAGTGGCCGTCTTATCTTTTGAAGTGGAAAACACGTGTGTTGTGTTCAGGGGGGCAATTAAAGGGCTCGCTGAGAGAAGAATCTCAAACACGCAGACGGAGTGGAAAAGAGATGCTTTGATATCTTTTTCAAATGGATTAATAATCGATTAAACAAATAATCAGCAATCGATTTTAATAACAATAATATTTTTTTTGCTACTTTTTGATTCCTTGATATTATAAAAAAAAGTCGCTCTTATCCAGAGCAGAACATACTGTATACATAAAATTTGCAGAGACTAAACCAAGAGCCTAAAGGGATAGTTCACCCCCAAAATTACTTTTTTTCTATCGATTAGTCACCCCATGGAGACTATTTTCATATTTTGTTGTTTGTTTGTTTGTCGCATTCCTAAGTCAATAATTTGATGACCGGCAACTGTTCCGGTAGGAGACACAAAGGAGACTAATTGTGTCTCCTACCGGAACCGCTGCCGTCAAATTATTCAAATCAAATTATTGGCTTAGGAATGCAACAAACACAAAAAAAATATCCATGAATTCCAGTCTCCATGGGGTGAGTAATCGATAGAAAAAGTCATTTTGGGGGTGAACTATCCCTTTAAGCAACAGATCTTCAAGACTATAATGAAAGGCATTTTCATCCAAAACGTCTGATGGCGTGTTTGGACGGCCCCGAACCGTGTCTAATAAGTGAGTGCCCTCACGTCTTTTGATTAACATTCACAGACGACTGACGCAAATAAATACTTGCATACGCAAATGAGTAGATAAAAGGACGAGTTCATTACCTCCACTCGTACAATTGAATTGCTTTTACATAATCCCCTCTTTATGCCTCTAGGGTGGGGAGACATGTCAGGATGGATGGGGGTGGAGGGGGTGGAAGCTCATTTCAGTGGCATGTTCTCTGCTCACAATGCGTTGTAAAGCGTTGTGAGCTTGTAGATCTGCTATTTTCTAAGCATTTTTATACATTTGGAAACTTGTGAAATGGGACATTGAGCATAATGAGTACTTTTTAGTACTTCAGTATATTTTCATGACAATACATGTGTACTTTTACTCAAGTACATTTTGAATACTGGTACTTTTACTTGTAACAGAGTATTTCTACATTGTAGTTATATTTCTACTTTTACTTAAGTACTGAATGTGAGTATTTCTTCCACCACTGCCACGGACCCCCATTTAGCTGGGGACCACCCTGGGACCCCCTCAAGAGAACCATTAGTCTCTAAAAGGACTTCATAATGTGTTCTTTCTCATAGTTTATTTTTATTTATCTATTTTTAATAGCCGATCTACAAGCTCACAACGCGTAGCATCACTATGCGCTGTGAGCTTGTAGATCTATAACTATAAAATAGGGTTCAAGTGGTTTAATGTGTTTTTGATGCCACATTAAACACATTTTGCTGGGGACCCCCTGGAACCCCCTCAAGGACTCCTGTGGGTCCCTGGACCGCACTTTGAGCACAAACAGTAACATACCGTCATCTTCTCATCACATTGATGATACCTCACATTTTACACTGGGTCAAGGGCCTGTTCTGACCAGGATGACTGGTGATATAGCGCCACCTGTTGTCGGTATCTATTTGTGACAATTGTTTTTCCATTGTTGGGATTGTTGGCAGCAGTCAGTGGTGGAAAAAGTACTCAAATGTTTTACTTAAGTAAAAGTAGCAATACCACAATATGAAAATACTCTGTTACAAGTAAAAGGCCTGTGCTCAAAATGTTACTTGAGTAAAAGTACAAAAGTATTGGCATCAAAATATACTTAAAGTTTTAAGTACCAAAAGTTAAAGTGCTAAAATGTTTGAAAATAGCAGATCTACAAGCTCGCGAGCTTGTACTGTAGATCGGCTATTTTCAAATAGCCTAGGTATAAAATAGGAATAAAGTAGTCATTGTATGTTTTAATATAATATAATAATAACTAGCAAAGTAACAAGTAACTAAGTTTTCAAATGCTTAATAATATTTGCCTCCGAGACGTAGTGGAGTAGAAGTATTGAATATTGAATATACTCCAGTAAAGTAAAAATAAATACCTCAAAATTGTACTTAAGTAAAGTACTTGAGTAAGTGTACTTAGTTACTTTACACCACTGGCAGCAGTGAAATAATCAATACATCATGACAGCTGCTGATATGCATTGTGGTGAGGCATCATTTTGCTTTCATATCCATATGCAGAGATTTGACACTATACAATGTACACAGTCAATCATGTTAGTCAAATATAATAGAATAGAGAGGACACACTCGGTCTAAGGCAGTGGTTCTCAAACTTTTTCATGTCAAGGACCCCCAAATTGACACTTATTTGCCCACGGACCCCCATTTGAAAAGATAAGCCAGGGACCCCCATAAGAGAAGATCTTTACGGCTCTTTGATTGATTCTCAACCATTTTAATTTCAAGGACCCCCAGTTTGACATGCATTAGGCTACGGACCCCATTTAATGGCATCTCTATCTCTGGGACCCCAATTTATATTGTAAAATCAATGTTAATTTAACTCTGAGAGTGTACAAATGGAACCAAATGGACCCGTTAGGGTCCATTTGGTTCCATTTGTACACTCTCAGAGTTACAGACCCATAAGGGTCCATTTGGTTCCTATCCCTCATTTAGCTGGGGACCCCCTGGAACCCCCTCAAGTACCCCTAGGGGTCCCCGGACCCCACTTTGAGAACCAATGGTCTAAGGTGCAGGAAGTGATTTTGTTAAAATAAGTGTTAAATAGCATTCTGATTAATCATTGCTATAGAGTGAATGGGTACTCTCTCTCCTGATTGAATGAAAATTGGCACCCCACCTCAAAACGTATTGTCTGTTTATTAAAGAGCTGGAGAGGCGGTGAGACCCCCGTTCCTGCACAAACACTCAATAGCAGTGGTTCTCAACCAGTGGTCCGGGCAACCACTTGGTTCATTTTAACCACTTAGCTTTGGCTATAAAAAAAATAGCAGATCTACAAGCTCATAGCGCGGCACCGAGTGCCGCGCTATGAGCTTGTAGATGTGCTATTTTAGAAAATGTGTGCATATCTTTGAATATATATTTTTTGAAAGCAATTTTTTTCAAATCTTTGCTTCTGGGGGTCCCTGGCACAAAACATTTTCAGATGGGGGTCCGCGGTCAAATGTATATCAATTTAGGGGTCCTTGGCATGAAAAAGGTTGAAAACCACTGCTCTAATAGCAATGATTACTACCAGAATAGAGCTCTGACTTTTTCAAGTCAGAGCAAGTCAAACTGAAGTACTTACTTACTTACTTACTTAATGCAATTATCATTAATTATTATTAACAATAATGCACAAAACACTTGTGGATAAAACAATGTTCCTCTCATATGCGCAATTCAAAGAAAAACAAATCTGTGACTTATTTATGCCTTGTTATTATGAGCGTGAGCCAAGAAATGACAAGAATCCATAATTCTATCATTCTGGGAATGCCTTGCCTTCTCTACGTGTTAATTGTATTTAATCAATGTTAAATTCATTACAATTCATCAGGTTCATTTCATGATGCCATTAGAAGTGTGACTTATTTAATCTATCTGTACACTGTAATCTAATAATGTTACAATCCTCCTCGTGTCTCTGCTTAACCCTCAACAAACACTGGTGCACGAAATATACAAATAACATTTCCACAGTTCAGAGATTCAATTCAGAGAGGAAAAAAGTGAACCTACATACACGACAACAACATTTTGGCAATGTCCAATTCAGTGGTTCTCAAAGTGGGGTCTGGGGACCTCTAAGGGTCCTTGAAAGGGGTTCCAGGGGGTCCCCAGCAAAATGAGAAACAGTTAGTTTAACCACCTTATTTTATACTTATGAAAAATAGCCAATCTACAAGATCACACCGTGTCAAATCTTCTATTACACGGGCCCCTGGCACAAAATCTTTAACAAGAAAAGTGTGCTTCTATTAACAATCAATTCCTATTTTGGGCATGTATAGAGTACAGAAGTCCTGACGTCACTCGTCATCCCCAGGTTCGTAGAGTAATTTCGCTATCGAGAATAACATTGGGCTATCATAGAATCGTCTCATATAAGAATTGTGGTCCAAAAATAAACAAACTGTCTCGCCGATATTGTCAGGGAGGAGGTTCTGTATCGTTTATATTTGATACAGTCTGTTTCTGGCGAAAATGTAACTACTTCGGCGGAAGTAACATTAGCGTTTTCTCACCGTCAGTTGATGCTTCATATCCATAAGACTAAAACCGCCAGGGTCATTTGTTTATTTTTGGAACACAGTTCTTATTTGACGCGATATTAAATACATCTATGGGGATTCAGAATGGGGGTGGAAAACCGCAAACCAGGTAGACAAACCTAGGATGTGTAAATTACGTCAGACTTCGGTGCTCTATAGGCAAAAAGTAAAATATTCACCAGTGTTCAACCTATCTTCATATAATTGGTCCTGACTAATGCTCATTATAATATGGTTACCCTTTTTGTTTACTCACTCTGTGCCTCAGAGGAGGGCTGTGGGCAGTTCAGAAACCCCTCTATACCGTCATCATCATCATTAGGCAGGGTTTTTTGGCTTTCCAGGAATAGAAAGCCTGCAGTTTCTATTAGCTTGGATTCGCCTTCGATGATGTCTGATGGTTTGTGAACTGTCCACAGCCCTCCTCTGAGACATGGTACTATTATGGTACCATATTATCATGAGCATTAGCAGTGGTGGAAAGTAACTGGTACATTTACTTAAGTACTGTACTTAAGTACAATTTTGAGGTATTTGTACATTGAGTACAAATTTCAAACACGTTTACTTCTACTCCACTACATCTCAGAGGCAAATATTGTACTTTAACTCCAGTACAATTATTTGAAAACTTTAGTTACTTTTTACTTGAACTTACATAAAGAATATGAGTACTTTTTTCCACCACTGAGCATTAGTGAGGACCAATTATATGAAGATAGGTTGAAAATGAGTGACATTGTCCTTTAAGTGGTTGGATCGATTTGTTGATATATCAAAAAATATTACATTAATCGAATAAGTAAGACAGAATAACCGCTAAGAAAATAATCGATAGTTAGCAGCAGGCCCTATTCTATGTCTAATTTTAGGATTCCTTTTCTCTTTCTGCCGTATAGCGCTGCCTGCCCGGGTTGCTTTCTGAACGACTGCGTGCTCAATCTGCCGTTGCCAGATGCCTCTTAGCAGCCAGGCCCCTCTCTTCACGTCAATATGTCAGGTCAATAGCGTTGGGTGGTATTGACTGTGTCAGAGGAAAGAACTCCACCAGGGGGGGAAGAGGATCCTGTATTTTCTCCGGTCGGGCAGATCCATTCCAAAACCACAGAGACAAAACAATGCAAACATCGCTGTGGCTCTCCCCCGGTGTTTGACTGGGCATGAGTAAGTAGGAATTTGTTCAGGAGTATACAGACAAGTCAAGTAGCACAGCGTTCAGCTCCAGCCATCAGATCCATACACAGTACTGTCATTCCCTACTAATACAGCAGTGATGCTACACCTTTTTCATTTCAAGGACCCCAGTTTGATATAATTTAGGCCACGGACCAAAATTTGATAACAAAGAAATATATATATATATACATATACTGTATATCTGAGACACCTATCTACACTGTAAAATCCTCAGTGTTTATTTAACTTTGAGCAGTGGTGTAAAGTAACTAATTACATTTACGCAAGCACTTAAGTACAATTTTGAGGTACTTTTACTTTACCGGAGTATTTCCAATTGTCTATACTTTTACTTCTACTCCACTACATCTCAGAGGCAAATATTGTACTTTTTACTCCACTACAATTATTTGTAAACTTTAGTTACTACTTACTTTTCAGATATAAATATTACATTATAAAACATACATTAACTACTTTAAGTTTATCCCTTTTTTATACCTAGTCTATTTGAAAATAGCAGATCTACAAGCTCACAACGCGTCACACTGTTTTCAAACATTTTAGTACTTTTACTTTTGGTACTTTAAGTACATTTTGATACCAACACTTTTGTACTTTTACTCAGGTACATTTTGAATTCCGGACTTTTACTTGTAACAGAGCACTTCTACATTGCAGTATTGATACTTTGACTTAAGTAAAACATTTGAGTACTTTTTCCACCACTGAGAGTGTACAAATGGAACCAAATGGCTCCGTAAATAAGGGACCATGTGGTTCCGTTTGGACACTCACAGAGTTACAGACCCATAAGGGTCTCAATTTGGACCCTTGGTGGTTGGGAAACAGTGCTGTACTGTAGAGACTAGAGAGGATGCAGGAGAGATCGTATTATGACAGCTGCTTCATAGTTCCACTTATACATGTATGTATGTGTAAGAGCAAACAACTCCTATGCCATGAGGTTGTTTTCTTTCTTTTTTACAGCGTGGTCCGTGGCGCCAAAGGAAGGGGCCAGCCAGCATGTCTGGAACAGGGTTTGTCTGTATCTCTGTCTTTAGACCAATGACAGTGAAGCACACAGCTCAGCTGGGTGAGGTTTATTGTACTGATAATACTGTTGACACTGTATCGATATCAGTGCATTCTGTTGATGTCGTAACCACACTGTGGTTGTGTGTGTTTGTTCCTGGCTGCACAGTTCAGGACACTGTATCGGGTGAATATTGTCATATACAGTATACTGTCGTTCATTGCAAATGGTGTTTTCTTGTGGTGTTAAGTAACTAAGTACATTTACTTCTGCAGAGGGAAGCCATGACGTTATTAGAGAGTCTGTCTTGTTTTTTTTTTCTTTCTTTGATGATATAATGTAAGAGGATGAGATCTGAGAATCTCAAACATCACAACAGCCTTGTGTGTCTGAGCAGAACACACGGAAATCCCCCAGTGGTGGAAGAGCAATAGCAATACCACAATATAAAGATACTCTGTTACACGTAAAACGGCCTGTGTTCAAAATGTTACTTGAGTAAAAGTACAAAAGTATTGGCATCAAAATATACTTAAAAGTACCAAAAGTAAAAGTACTAATGTTTGAAAATAGCAGATCTACAAGCTCACAAGCTGTGCCTACACACAACTATTTGTGCCTACACAAATAGCCTATGTATAAAATAGGGCTAAAGTGGTTAATGTATGTTTTATAATATAGCAATTTATATCTGCAAAGTAACTAAAGTTTTCAAATAATTGCAGTGGAGTAAAAAAGTACAACATTTGCCTCTGAGATGTAGTGGAGTAGAAGTAAAAAGTATTGCAAATTGGAAATACGTCTAGTAAAGTACAAAAAGTCACTCAAAAATTGTACTTAAGTACATATAATTAGTTACTTTCCACCACTGGAAATACCCCCGCCCTCCCTCACAGAAGCCCTTGTAGGGGACCCTTTGTACACTTGTACATTTGTTCCAGTAGGATGTAGTGTTACACCACTACTCTGTGCTGCTCTGGTGTTTTACATGGCTGAGTAGTGGCAGAGAGACACGACGACTGGGGGGAGCTCTCCCAGGCATTACGTAAAAAACCTTATAATGAGCAGAGCAGCCGGGGCGTGATTAGTATTGTCTTGGGCGCGTATTTAACCCATTAAGACCGGGAAAGCACTTTAACAATTATCTTATACATTGGCTATTCAAAAATAGCAGATATACAAGCTCATAGCGCGGCACCGAGTGCCGCGCTATGAGCTTGTAGATCTGCTATTTTTTTGAAAAATCATGAAAATGTGTGCAAATCTTTGAATATATATACTTTTTTTAAAGCGAATATTTTTTACTCAAATCTTTGCTTCTGGGGGATTCTACAAATGTCTTCTAAATGTTTCTATATCATCAGTGGTTCTCAAACTTTTTCATGTCAAGGGCCCCAAAAATGATGTTTATTTGGCCACGGACCCCCATCTCAAAATGTGTTGTTCCAGGGACCCCCCAGGAGAAAAGATTTCAGTTAAAAATGTTCGCTTTGAAAAAATATATATATTCAAAGATTTGCACAAATTTTCAAAATGTTTCAAAAATAGCCAAAGTATAAAATAATGGTGGTTTCACAGATGTGTTCCCGGTCTTAATGGTTTAAAACCTGATTGGACGAACACGGAGCAGCAGCGAGAGAGAAGAGGCTGAAAACATTCCTCATCCGGGGCCTCGCCGCTGCTGTGACTATACTTTGCTCATTTTAACCACGGCTCACGCCGAGGCGAAAAGGGCATCCTGTTTGAATATTATGCACCGTTTTCCTTTTTCCCTTAACCCGTTAAGACCGGGAACGCATCTGTGTCCCTTTAGATTTCTTTGGCTATTCAAAAAATAGCGCACCGAGTGCCGCGCTATGAGCTTGTAGATCTGCTATTTTTGAAAATTAAAAAATGAAAAAAATCTTTGAATATATATATATATATATATATACATTTTTAACTCAAATATTTGCTTCTGGGGGTCCCTGGAACAAAATATTTTCAGATGGGGGTCCGCGGCCAAATACATATAATTTTGGGTGGTCCTTGACATGAAAAAGTGTCACCGTGAACCACTGATATATAATAGCAACATACATTAAAAAAAAAGTAACTGTTAGGATTTAGAAGACATTTGTGGAATCCCCCAGAAGAAAAGATTTGAGTTAAAAATGTTCGCATTAAAAAAATATATATATATATTCAAAGATATGTTCAAAAATAGCAGATATACAAGCTCATAGCTTGTATATCTACTATTTTTGAAAAATCGTGAAAATGTGTGCATAGCCCAAAAAAAAAATTGTGAATAGCCCAAAGAAATCTAAAAACGACACACGTTCCCGTGCGTTCCCGGTCTTAATGGGTTAAGTAATACATGAATATTCAAGGTGGTGCACGAGAGAGAGCGCACGGGGGGATGTGTGACTTTGTGAGTTCATGTCATGATGATACTACCAGTGATTGCCTGTTTAAGCAAGAGCAGCTGCTTTACAATGGAGTCCGTTCTCTTCTTTAACTACTAGCAGTTGGCCCCGGTGAGAGTCTCCTTGAACACGCAATTGATTCACACTCATCTATCTCTATAGCCAAGGGCTGGGTAATCATATCTAGAGAATCGAATCTACCATACTCCCCTCTTTCCACTAGGGATGAGAGACAGTAATGAAATAACCCCCTCTTCTCTGCCTTAATTGTCTTTTTGGCCATTGGCATACCGATTCCTGTAGTTGTATTTAGTTTTTTCTCCCCCCACTCTTTAAGTGAGGGGAGAGGATTTAATAAGGACATGTATTATCAAGTATCTGATAAATCAAGTCAAATCGTGCAGGGCTTGATGTTGACAACATTGAATTGACATGTCAGATTGGTACCAAGTTACTGACCAGGACAAATGATGTTAGCACACTGGCTGAGAAAGACATGACGCTCCTTAGCAGGCGTGCAACAGTTAATCTAACTAATTATGTTTAATCGATTATAAAGCGACACGTTGTGAGCTTGTAGATCGACTATTTTCAAGTAGCTCAAGTATAAACAGGGCTGAAGTGGTTAACGTAGGTTTCGTAATAATAATCATAATCTACAAAGTAAATAGTAACTACAATAAAAGTACAATATTTGCCTCTGAGATGTAGTGGAGTAGAAGTAAAAAGTATCGAAAATCGGTAATACTCCAGTAAAGTAAAAATACCGTAGAATTGTAACTAAGTACAGTACTGAGTAAATGTACTTAAGTTACTTTCCACCACTGGGTAAGAAGTGGTTAATATGGCTGCCGTCCATATTAAGAAACACTTCTTACACTTCCATTCAAAATTAACAAGTGGAGATGCAAGGGAAACAGATGGTACAGTAATGACTCATTTATACTTTCTCTGAAAAGAACAGATTTTCAACCGGAAAAACGTGATGCATGGATGGCTTCACGTAAAAATCTGTTATTTTCACAGAGAGACGCAGCCGAAACACTGAAGTATAAATTGGGCTTTAATGCAGACACACATGCATATGCACATGTACACGCGCACGCGCACAGTCACACACACACACACACACACACACGTTCTCAACCCACACATTTTAACCCATTCAATCCGGGAACGCATCTGTGTCATTTTGCCGAGTGCCGCGCTATGAGCTTGTAGATCTGCATTTTTTTTTGTATCGTGAAAATTTGTGCAAATCTTTGAATATATATATAATTTTTTTTAAGCGAACATTTGTGACTCAAATCTTTGCTTCTGGGGGATTCTACAAAATGTCTTGTAAATCCTAACAGTTTTTTTTAAACATATGTTGCTATAATCAGTGGTTCTCAAACTTTTTTCATGTCAAGGACCCCAAAATGTCATGTATTTGTCCCCCCATTTCAAAATATTTTGTTCCAGGGACCCCCAGAAGCAAAGATTTTAGGAAAAATGTATACATATATTCAAAGATGTGTGCAAATGTTGCACGATTTTATTATCATCATTTTGGTTTTGAATATCCCAAAGAAATCTAAAAAATGACACACAGATGCGTTGCCCGGATTGAATGGCTTAAAGCTCTGATCTCTCAGATTGTGTGCAGTAATATGCAAATGTTTTGCCATCAACTTGGTCTACTACCAGCCCAGAATGACAGAAACATTTGATACGGCGGCGGCGGGGAGACTTTCTAGTGGAGGAGTCCCTGCAGAAAGCTATTTTCACAGGATGTTATGTATGCATTTTTCAGACAGATTGCTGCAGGAGACAGGAGGAGAGAGAGAGCTTGGGAGGGAAGCAGCAAACACGACTGGAATGAAACACAAGCTCTCTCTCTCTCTCTCTCTCTCTCTCTCTCTCTCAGTCTGTGGAACTGAAAGCAGCCACACACTGCGGGCCATGGAGCAGCAGACTGCATACATCACATTGTGTTTCTTTCTTTTCTTTTTTTTTGTTGGTGGTGTTTTGTGCGAAAACAAAATAACACGTTCAATAATTGAGAATCTGTAGGATAATGTCGTCGGTGTGTCGCCGGCTAGGGTGGATGAAAGCTTGTATGTCCACACAAAACGCTTACTTTTCTAGGAAATGTAATGTATACGGTTAGAGCATTGGTTCTCAAAAGTGGGGTTCCGGCGGGGACCCCCAGGGGTCCTTTGGGGAGGTATACCAGGGGGTCCCCAGCAAAATGTGTTAATATAGCTTCAGAATCATTTGAACTACTTTAACCATAATTTTATACTTTGGCTATTCAGAAATAGCAGATCTACAAGCTCATAACGAGGCACCGAGTGCCGCACTCACAGCGCATCGCAGCGCGTTGTGAGCTTGTAGATCAGCTATTTTGAAACATTTTAGTACTTTTACTTTTGTTACTTTAAGTATATTTTGATGCCAATACTTTGGTACTTATACTCAAGTAACATTTTGAACACAGGCCTTTTACTGGTAACAGAGTATTTCTATATTGTGGTATTGCTACTTTTACTTAAGTAAAATATCCGAGTACTTCTTCCACCACTGAATTTATGAAAGAATAGTTTAAACATGGAGATACAAGTGCTCTCAACACATCAAAGCTGACCTTTAAAGCAGAGATCTTAAGTCAAAGGCACAATACTTTAAGGCAGTGCTTTGTGAAATTAAAGATTTACTCTCAATACATATATTGTATAGGCTACATTACACGCCGTCCATTACTTATTCACACAAATTAAAACATAATGCCTGTTGATTTATTGCATACATTATTCAACCAATTATTTTACAAACCGTGAACACCAGGCTTTTCCCTGAGTTATTCCCAGAGTCTCTGGCTTGCCGTGTACATATTTGCATAACATATTGTAAGGAAATATGTATCTAAGAGCCTTTCGTGTATTGTCAATAAGGAAAACTACTGTACATGCATTAACCACTTAACCACAAACATTTCCTAAATGATTTCCGGAAACAGCTGATCTGCCAGCTCACGACGAGTCGCGCTGTGAGCTTGTGGATCTGCTATTGTCAAATAAACTTTTTTAAATTCATTTATTTAAAGCATTGGTTTTCAACCTTTTTCATGCCACGGATCCCTAAATTTATATACTTTTGGCCGCGGACCCCCATCTGAAAATGTTTTGTTCCAGGGACCCCCAGAAGCAAAGATTTGTGTTAAAAAATATATATATATTCAGACTTGCACACATTTTCAAGATTTTTTTTCAAAAATAGCCAAAGCTAAGTGGGGATGCCAGGGTTAACGTACTTTCAACAGACCTGTCTATTCCTCCTCTCAGATTGCATTGCAAATCACTTGAACAGAATAAATAACGACATGCTTCAAACTGATGCCGTAATCGTTCATTAAAGGACCACTTCTCACATTTTCAACCTGTCTTCATATAATTGGTCCTCACTGATGCTCAAGATAATATGGTACCGTTTTTGTTTGCGTCTCAGAGGAGCACTGTGGTCAGTTCAGAAACCCGTCTACCAGTGACATCATCGATGGGGAATCCAAGTTAATAGAAACTACAGGCTTTCTATTCCTGGAAAGTTAGCATGCTATAATGGAAGCCATTGTTCTCACGTTGATTAAGATTTAAATAAAAAATAAAAAATAAATAAAAACCTTCCTAAAGATGATGTCACTGGTAGACGGGTTTCTGAAGTGTCCACAGCCCTCCTATGAGACACAGACTGAGTAGAAAACAATTACAGCATTTTATCAGGAGCATTAGTGAGGATCTATTATATGAAGATAGGTTGAAAATGGGTGAAGTTGTCCTTTAATCGTAATCAAGGCTTGAAATAATGGTTAATGGTGGTATTGATTTTTGAAGTTCTATCAACCAGCCTTATTCTTCAAAGCCAGGTAAACGGCTAAAGAAAAACGCAGTGTGTTCTTGCATGCCTTTCCCTGGAGGTGCTGTGTGACCCAGCCTGGCCATCTGGTACTTCCATCCTGGAAGAGCAAAGCCTCGTATCGGTGAAAGAAAGACCCTACAGAACCCTGGTGGTATAACAATAGCACACAAGAACCACCTACCACCATCTTTACTCTGACTTACACTGACTGGCCTGTCCTTATAGGACGGTTTACAAGCTTAAAAAAAACTAAAAACATGAACACAGTACTTGCACAAGTGGCAATCACTGTCACTGTTAACCCACTAAGACCAGGAACGCATCTGAGTGTCATTTTTAGATTCCTTTGGCTGTTAGAAAAATAGCAGATATACAAGCTTGTAGTGCGGCACCGAGTGCCGCACTACGAACTAGTAGATCTGCTATTTTTGGGAAAAATCGTAAAAATGTGTGCAAATCTATGAATATATATTCTACAAATGTCTTCTAAATCCTAAATCCTGTTGCTGTATCAGTGGTTCCCAAACTTTTTCATGTCAAGGACCCCCAAAATGATATGTATTTCACCGCGGACCCCCCCCATCTAAGATATTTTGTTCCAGGGACCCCCCAGAAGCAAAGATTTGAGTTAAAAATGATCACTTTAGAAACATATATATTCAAAGATTTGCAAAAATGATCACGATTTTTTTTTTAAATTGCAGATCTACAAGCTCATAGCGTGGCACTCGGTGCCGCACTATGAGCTTGTATATCTGCTATTTTTGAATAGCCAAAGTATAAAAATATGGATAAAGTGTTTACACAGGTGCGTCACCGGTCTTAATGGGTTAAATAATCTTGGCAAGGGTCTGGTTTCCTTTATGAGAGATAGAAAGAGATTGAGAGAGAGGGAGAGAGAGAGAGAGAGAACTGGGGGGGTGGTCCTTGGAGGGGGTTTCAATGCTTCTGAGAGGTGCCTCATTTTCCAACACCATCTGTTCCTGGTTCTGGCGGAGTTGGAAGCCTCATTTGTGTCAACCCTCCGCCCACGCGCTCTCCCAAACACCCACAGACAGAAAGCACAGTGAGGAGGACAACATCACCTGTTTTCAAAACAACTGCACCAATGTGACCCCGCACCACGTTCTCTCTAAACTATACTAATCATACCAGGTGTTTGATGATGATGTTGTTAACCCATTAAAGACCGGCGGGAACGCATCTGGGTCATTTTAATTATTTTAATTTATTTGGGCTATAGAATAGCAGATATACAAGCTCATAGTGCGGATCTGCTATTTTTGAAAATGTGTGCAAATCTTTGATTATATATATTTTTTAAATCGAACATTTGTAACTCAAATCTTTGCTTCTGGGGGATTCTACAAATGTCTTCTAAACAGCAGTTTAAACAACAACAAAATACTTACTGTACGTTGCTATGATATCAGTGGTCCTCAAACTTTTTTCCATGTCAAGGACCACCCAAAATGGTATGTATTTGGCCCGCGGACCCCCATCTCAAAATTTGTTGTTCCAGGGACCCCCCCCCCCCCCACAGAATCAAAGATTTGAGTTACAAATGTTTGCTTTAAAAAATATATATATTCAAAGATTTGCACAAATGTTCACGATTTTTCAAAAATAGCAGATCTACAAGCTCATAGTGCGGCACTCGGTGCCGCGCTATGAGCTTGTATATCTGCTATTTTTGAATAGCCAAATAAATCTATAAAAATGACACACAGATGCGTTCCCTGGTCTTAATGGCTTAACCTGTGCCACGAAAACGTTCGCTTTCCGCCAACGGTCCCTAAAAAAAGTCCCCCCGCCCCCCGGACCACCGCTAATCTGGGTCTGGGCAAAGAGAATCACAATGAATAGGAGGATTTGGAAAAGGAAGAAGAGGAGGGCGAAGAAGAGGAAAGAGTGGACCGACCGTGGTGGGCCCGAAGGCTAGGAGTTTGCCCTAGCCTTCCCAGGAGGATGGCGAGAGATAGAAGAAGGAGGAGAGACACACACACATCGAACGAACAAGGCCACGTTCCTCCATTTCAATCAGCTCCTGCCTGCCGTCTCACACGGTATAGCAGAGCATCCAGGGGGGGGGGGGGGAGGCACTGTCATGCATTCTAATTGCTCCCTTCTCTCCACGTTCCAGGGTGTTTCTATGCAAATCTGTCCAGAGAGGTATCTAGTTTATCCCGTTTAGACCGGGGACGCATCCGTGTCACTTTAAGATTTCTTTGGGCTATTCAAAAATAGCAGATCTACAAGCTCATAGCGCGGCACCGAGTGCCGCGCTACGAGCTTGTAGATCTGCTATTTTTTGAAAAATCTTGAAAATTTGTGCAAATCTTTGAATATATGTTTTTTAAAGCAAACATTTGTAACTCAAATCTTTGCTTCTGGGGGGTCCCTGGAACAAACCATTTGGAGATGGGGGTCCGCGGCCAAACACATATCATTTTGGGTGGTCCTTGAAAAAGTTTGACAACCACTGATATTATAGCAATATCAGTTTTTACAAAAAAACTGTTAGACTCGTCCAAATTGCGCAAATCTTCACCATTTTTCAAAAAATAGCCAAAAAAAATGGCTATTTTGAATACCCAAAGAAATCTTTAAAATGACACAATGAGGCGCGTTCCCGGTCTTGATGGGTTATGCAAGGCCAACTGTATGAACTGAAATGTGAGCGGGAATCACACGCAGACAAAAGCCTTGGTGGGGAAGATACTGGCATTATAATTCATCTGGATAAATTATTCATTTTGCACATGGCTCTCCGGAGTGCAGGACAGTGCGTGCGCATGCTTTACGCACACACACACACACACACACACACACAAACACACGCATACACACGTGTGCGCACACACACGTGTGCGCACACACACAGAGCTAATGTTTTGACATGTATGTATTCCAGCGCGTTGCCCTGAGCCAAGATGTATGGATTTAATAAGAGTGACGAAGATGCAAAATAATGAGTTAGTGTCTTGGAGCACTAGCGAAGTGTCCACAGAGAGAGCAGCAACGGGAAAAGAGAAAGAAAATTCCTACCGTGTACAGATTTGTGGTGCGCATTACGGGATTGTGTAGCAGCAAATTATGCCCCACATTTCCCTACCTGTCAGGCTAGTGTCCGATTATTCAAATCGTACAGGATGATCATTAGCACAAGCATCACTCTCTATAGGGACAGTTTTTTCCCCTGCAACAAATTCAACAGCCTGGTGTTTATCCGTGTGAAAGATATACGGGCCGGTGACAACTGATAGCTCAACACGCGCGGGGTGACAACTGATGAACAATATCTGTCAGGTAATAATTCAGAGACGGACCTGTCTGTTCCCGCCAATTACAGGCATTAGACAGACACTAAAGAGGTACACCGCGTCGTCAGGAGTCCTTCAGGTTGTCTCCCTCCGGTTTGCGTGTATAGGCTTGGACAGGGAGCTGTAACTATGAGCAGGGAGCTCATTATTTTTAAGCCATTAAGAACGGGAACGCATCTGTGTAACCACTTTGACCATTATTTTATGCTTTGGCTATTCAAAAATAGCAGATATACAAGCTCATAGCGCGGCACTGAGTGCCGCGCTATGAGCTTGTAGATCTGCTATTTTCAGAAAAATCGTGAAAATTTGTGAACATCTTTGAATATATATATATTTTTAAAGCTAACATTTTTGACTAAAATCTTTGCTTCTGGGGGTCCCTATTACCTAATATTTTGAGATGGGGTCCATGGTCAAATACATATCATTTTGGGGGTCCTTGACATGAAAAAGTTTGAGAACCACTGACATAGAAACATACGTTTTTCAAAAAACTGTTAGGATTTAGAAGACATTTGTAGAATTTGAGATTTGAGTTACAAATGCTCGCTTTAAAAACCTTAACGATTTTTCAAAAATACCAGATCTACAAGCTCATAGTGCGGCACTCGGTGCCGCACTATGAGCTTGTATTTCTGCTATTTTTGAATAGCCAAAGGAATCTAAAAATGACACACAGATGCATTCCCGGTCTTAACGGGTTAAGGTAATGTAAAATTGAATGCTGTACGGAGGCAGAAAAATGACTTCCAAGTCAAGATTTAAGACTTCATTTATGCTCCGTCGTACCACGGTGTGTCAGCCTGCCACGAAAACAGCCGATCTACAAGCTCACAGCGCGCCGCGTCCGCGGCGCGCTGTGAGCTTGTAGATCGCCTGTTTTCGCCGCCGCCCGCCGCTGCCCTACGCCGAAGTATAAATGGTGGCTTAGCGTTGTGCCTGATGCCTGTGGGCGGATACAGTTGCATCCATTATAAATGCTCAAGGAGTGGTGCAAATCCTAGGCATCTCAGACAAGCCGTGTGCTGATTGATGATCAACTGTGTGTGTCTCTCTCTCTTCCCCCGGAAAACCTGCCAAGAATGGCTGTGCATCCAATTTTAATGACATCAGCTGTGAGACAAATACCACGAGAGCCTGTGCATGTTGTACTGGCTAACATACTGAACACACAGACAGACGACGGCCCCGGCACAGGGCACTTATACTACTACAAGCCCCGTTGGTCACAAATGACCGTAATCAGTATTCTTTGACCGAAATGGCTCTCACAGGAATGCGATCCTCGTATCGTTTTCCCCCTCTCATATACCCCCCCACCTCCTCTCTTTTTCATCTGATTCGCACTAATTCGAGGCTGCTAAATCCAAATGTGAGGAGACAAGGAGCCCCGCTGTTTTGACAAGTTAAACGAGTACAGGCAACGATGTGCTTCCCTTCACCCAGCCAGCCCAGTCTGTAGGCAGCCCACGTCGCCACAGCCAGCCACCACCTCGTGTGTGTTTTGCGTATAGTGGGGTGGGTAAGTGTGTTAAAAAGCACGCACGGAAGCACGCAAGGGAGTGCACGCACACACACACACACACACACACACGCACGCTCATTGACTCCACGCCCCCCACAAACCCACTGCAGCATCCTTTTGAGGTTAAATTGAAATGGATTGTGTAGTTCAATATTTTATTGACAGCAACTTCACAGAATGTTGCTACAGTGACACCGGGGATAATTATTTCACCACAGATTTCTTCCCCTCTATGTTTTCTCTCTCTCCCCCCCCCACCTCTCCCTCTCCCTCTCTCTCTCTCTCTCTCTGCCTCTCTCTGTCTCTCTCTCTCTCTCCCTCTCCCTCCAAGCCCTTCCATTCCTGTAGAGAATTAGTTCTGCATAAATTACCCAGTGGAATATTGAATCAGTCTCCAGCCACCAAAGGCGAGTCTGTGTGGCTGATTACTGAGGAGTGCACACATGCAGACGCACACAGAAAGAGAGAGAGAAGGAGAGAGAGAGAAGGAGAGGAAGAGGAAGAGTGAGAGAGAGAGTGAAGGGGTGGTGGGGGGGCGAAAGAGAGAGGCAGAGAAGAGTGAGGATATACAGTGAAGGAACAGAGCCTCCAAGCGAGGAGCTGACACCATTGCAGGGGAACTAGAGGAGGAGAAAGGAGGAGGAGGAGGAAGGAGAAGAGGAGGGGGGTGGAGAGGAACAGGCAGGAGAAGCGTGTTGGGGGGGGGGGGGGGGGGAGTTCAGCCAATCAGGAAAGGGAGATTGAAAGCGGCGTTAGCCAGCGAGGCTACACACTATCTCCTCATTACTTAGTCATTAGAAGGGAGAATGGTTTTAAGAGAGGGACGGATCAATCAATTGTCATGGGTCAGTGTTTCACAGCCCCATTATGAACCTTGGGTGGCTCTGCAAATTAAGCACCGCAATTACTCATGTTAATTACACAAAGACGGCGGTCACATTGATCTGCTGTTATGTTCTGCATAATGCATTAATATACAGTAAGTAAACACACTATAACTGGCTGGGATGTGTTGTGGAGGCTAGTAGTACAGATGTCAGGAGATGGATGGGGATGAGATACTGCTCTGTATGCCGCAATTCAGTGGTTCTTCTCAAACTTTTTCATGCCATTGACCCCCACATTAATATGTATTTGGCCGCAGACTCCCATCAGAAAATATTTTTTGAAAGACATTTTTTGACTTTTTTCGTCACATATACTGTATATGTACAGTTAGAGTGATTAAACTGATTGTTATGCTATCATTTATCTGGGGACCCCCTCAAGGACCCTTGGGGGTCCCCGGATTCCACTTTGCCTTTACCACTGCCATGATTCATTCATTCATTCATTCATTTGTTATTCTTTCTTTCTTTCCCTATTTTTTTAATTTCAGGGCCTCTCACCATGGCTTTGACTGTAATTTCTAATCAATTATTTATTCTTCATTAGGTGAACCATGCCATGTCAATACAGTTAAAGGAAGTACCCGGTCACCAAACAAACCCCAGGGATTGCAACACAAATGTTAGAGATGCACGGTCAGAGGACAGGACACCGAGTGCCGTGCTACGAGCTTGTAGATCTGCTATTTTTGAATAAAAATAAATTTGGGCAAATCTTTGAATATATATATTTTTGTTCAACCCAAATCTTTGCTTCCGGGGGGGGTCCCTGGAAAAAATATTTTGAGATGGGAGTCAGTCCGCGGCCAAATACATCAATATGGGGGTCTTTGACCTGAAAAGGTTTGAGAACCACTGCTATGAGAGACACCTGCACATTTGCAGCACGGCCAGATCTATGTGGTCTGATATGTAGGTTTAATTTCTCCACAGAGAATTCCCTGTGTGTGTGTGTGTGTGTGTGTGTGTGTGTGTGTGTGTGTGTGTGTGTGTGTGTGTGTGTGTGTGTGTGTGTGTGTGTGTGTGTGTGTGTGTGTATGTGTGTGTGTGTCCAGATGATTAGACTATAAAGGCTCCTGTGTGTGTGTGTGTGTGATTTAGTGTTTCACAGACAGAGGGTGATGGTGGTGACGCTGGTTTCAGGGAGGATCATATAGAGCTGCTACTGCAGAGCATCATTAGCAACAACAACACGTCCTTCTGATTTACTTTGAAGGGAATATGAGCATATTATCTTTACACATAATTACACCGCGTGCCACCATACGCTGCAAAATCCTGAGTGTTAACTAATTAACACAGAGAGTGTAAAAATGGACCCTCGCGGGGCATTTTTTAAACACCTTCTCTCCAATTTTGGGCATGGCATTATGGGGGTAAATGTTGTCATTTTTTAAAAATAGTTTAAGTTAGTTAAATTAACACTCTTTTACGGTTCATAACCCCTTTCAAAGAGTATAGAACATGTAAGATTGGTCGCTGCGCTCAACCTACGGCATGTGTAAATGATAATAATGTAGACCTTATTAATCCCACGGGGGAAATTAAGTTTTAGCTTCACCCCTCCTGACCTCGGGTGAGGACAAGTTGCAAGTTGAGGAAGCTCTCAGCTCTGAACTCTCCAAAATCCGTACTTGGCTTACCGATAACAAACTGTCACTACCTACACCTTGGGAAAACCGGATCCATTCTCTTTGGGACCAAACATTCCCTCAGTAAGATGAATGTAAATGATTTCAAGGTCAAAGTCGACGACACAATCATCTCTAGCAAAGAAGAGATTACCTATTTGGGATGTATTCTTGACAAACACCTGACAGGTGAAAGCATGGCGACAAAGGTGATCAAAAGAGTAAACCAGAGAACCAGATTTATGGGCAGAGTTTCCTCTTTTGTCAACAAGAATGCCCTCAGGACCCTCTCAGGGGCCCTGATTCAGCCCCTTTTTGATGCTTGCACCTCTTGGTGCTCCAACACCTCAGTGTCACTGGAGACTAAGCTTCAAACCTCCCAAAACAAACTGATTCGACTACTTCTCGGACTGGGGCCCATGTATGACCCACCTCTCTCCCACTCATTTTGCCAGCCTAGGCTGGCTCAGGGGTAGAAGACGGACCTTTTAGACAAAGTGTTATAAATGTAATTGTGATGTTTACATTTTTTTGCCTGATAAAATATTCAATCAATCAATCAATCACCCTGCTGATTGCTACTCAGGGGGGGGGCAGTTAGGGTTAGGTGTCTTGCTCATGGACACTTCGGCACATAGCCAGGGCTGGGAATCAAGCCCTCTGTTTGCCCGGACGGCCTCTCTAACCATTCAGCTGTGGCCGCACGCAGGTCGCCCAACAGCTGAATGTCCCGTTCTGGGCAAAATAGGGCATTTGAAAGTGTGTTTAAAACTCCATGTATCATATAGGCTTACTTACCATGTAAGGCCCGAAAAGTAGATATGCTGACCACATCGCTGCAACGATTCTATAGGTTTGATGTCCACTGTGGAACCCGTGTTGCTGTGTTGTTGGTCATCGGCCTCTCGCTCTACGTGCTCCTGTATCAATTAAAAACAAAACAACACATGCAACCTTATTCTGTGGGTTTATTCTTCAGATGGACAATCGGTGCTGAAGCGTCACGACAGCCTACACATGTCTACATTGATGGAAAAAGTACTATTTTTTTTTTACTTAGGTAAAAGTATCTATACTGCAATATACTGTAGAATGTACTCTGTTACAAGTAAAAGTCTGGAATTCAAAATGACAAAAGTACAAAAGTATTGGCATCAAAATAGGCTTAAAGTACCAAAAGTAAAAGCACTCATTATGCAGAATGGCCCATTTCAAGTTTTCAATTGTATAAAAATCTTTTGAAAATAGCAGATCTATAAGCTCACAATGCGTCGCATCGCGACGCATTGTGAGCTTATAGATCGGCTATTTTCAAATGGCCGAAATGTATATAGGGTTGAAGCGGTTAATGTATGTTTTGTAATAATAATCTAAATCTACAAAGTAACTAGTAACTAAAGTTTTAAAATAATTGCAGTGGAGTAAAAGTACAATATTTGCCTCTAAGATGTAGCGGAGTAGAAGTAAAAGTATTGGAATTTGGAAATACTCAAGTAAAGTACAAATACCTGTACCTAGTTACTTTCCACCAATGCATGTCTCAAACTAACCTATTAGACAGCCAGTTCCTGAGTTCCATAAACACACAGGTACCGGTATATGCATTCGGTGTTATGTAGTGCCATCTAGTGGAGAGAGATATGATGTGCTTAAATGAGGAAAGGATAACATGGGATTAATGGAATTTGATACTATACTCACACAAGCGTCATTGCAACACTGTAATACCATTACAATAGGGCAGGGCCCTGCAGAGAGTCCGCTGTAGCGGCAGGTACTCAAAGTTCACGAAGGGCACATCGAACAATATTTTAAAACCCCACACACCAACGTAATTTACAGCAGTGGTTCTCAAACCTTTTCATGTCAAGGACCCCCAAATTGATATGTATTTGGCCCTCATCTGAAAATGTTTTGTGCCAGGAGGCAGGCACCCCCCCAGAAGAAAAATAATCTAAATTATTCAAAATGTTCCAAACGTGACACGCTGTGAGCTTGTAGATCTGCTATGTTTGAATAGCCAACATATAAATGGATAAAGTGGTTAAAATGATTGTGATTCTGTATAGGATTCTGATGGAAAAATCCTATTAAAATCGTATAAGATTTTGGAACAAATCCTACTGGATTATTATCCTATAAGAAGAAATTTGAGAAATGTGGGAGTCCGATAGGATTTGCTCCCAAATCTCATAGGATTTTTAATTGGATTTTTCTGTTGGAATCCTTTGGGATTCTTTGACCAATTTCTTATAAAGAATAATTCATTCTGTTGTAATCCTATATTTTCTTAGAGAAATCTTCTATGTTCCCATTCATCTAGGACAGTGGTTCTCAACCTGTGGGTCGGGACCCCAAGGGGGGTCCACACATGATGCATTGTGAGCTTGTAGATCTGCTATTTTCAAAAGATTTTACACATTTGAAAACTTGTGAGATGGGACACTCTAAAGAATGAGTACTTTTGACTTTTGGTACTTTTACTCATATACATTTTTAGTTCAACAGTTCAGGAATCGGGACTTTTACTTGTAACAGAGTATATTTCTACTTTACTTAAGTTAAAAATGTGCATACTTTTCCCACCACTGTTCAACATCAAAAAGCAAAGAAAAATATGTAGCCTACCATCTCTCTCTTCTCTTCCCTCCAATGGTGAAGTAGTATCTCTGTCAGCCATTGGGCTTGGAATCATGGCTTGTTCCACCTGGGCAATAGTTCATCACATATTCTGGAATTCTGGATAAAAGAAATAGACAGAGAGACAGACAAAGAGAGAGATGGGGGTGTAAAAAGAGAACATTAGGCTGCGTCGCTGAAGCCACACACACAGGCGCACACACACACACCTAGTTTTGGGCGGCATCCCTAGGTCTAAAAAAGGGATGCTCCTCAAAACTCTGGTTTTTGTTTTACAACAAAAAAGCCTCAGTAGGCTGCCCAAGCGCGTTTTAAAGCATTACAATTATCTGCTAATCTTTTTAGTACAATGGCCTATTTTATAGAGACATTAAAATGAATGCTCGTAACTTATTGGCCTACTTAGCTCGAGCAAACAGCTAATTGACTAGGCTACATGTTCATGGCTGTGGCTTCCAGCGAAAAACCCAGAATGAATAAAACACTAATATTAGCCTACTGGCTATAGTGGCTACCTACCTACATACAAACGGTTAATATCTATATATTATATTACTATGGTTAATATAGGCTACTTGAAGAATAACTAGTTTAGTTTTTCACGGTGACTCACCTCTTGACACCTGAAAGGTCCCCTACAACTGTCCTGTCCCAAGCTGCGTCACGTTGTCTCACTGACAGGAGTCAGGAGAGGATTTTAAAAGTGGCGCGAGCCGCGCGACTGAGACCAGAGTTCAGCGGTGGATATTGCTCCGCCTCTCAGGTAGTTTCGAGTCCCTCCGCTGGAGGAAGTAGTCCTTTCTTGTTTACCACAACAAGCGTCTAATCCAGTACCCCAACATTTTGGAGGATGTTTCAGTAGGATTTCTGAGGTGACAGAAATTATAGCAATATTCAGAATCCTATAGGATTATTGGAACATGAAAACTTCTACCAGATCCGAATCCTATAGCAGTTCCATTGGAACACTGGAAAATCCTCCCAGCAAACGAATCTGCCAGCAGGAATTGCCTGACCAAGTGACATGTCTGTCCTATCCAAATACTTTCCTATAGGTCCCCTGCCAAATATAATTAATGATGCATGTCACCACTGGTTGTCAAGCTCGTTTCCACAGACCATTGCCCTTTAGATGTTTTAATTTATTATTAACGTTAAACAGGGTATGCAACGTTATAACGTGGGCTTTATAACTGTTGAGGTGAAATCTGCTCTCATGAGTTGACGGCATACATCAGACTGTATGAGGCTCTTTTCTACACATATGGATGAGCTTGACAAACCATACTCATCATGACCAGCTACAGTTGGTACCAGGAGGCAGACTCGCGGCTGTATTTGCTTTACTGCGCTGCCACCTGAACAGCCATGATGAGCCACCCAAAACCCCATAGACTATACTGAAAGGTGATGGGCAGTGGTGGGAAAAGTACTCACATTGTTTACTAGGTAAAAGTATCAACTGCAATGTAGAAGTAAAAATCAGGAATTGAAAATTGACTCGAGTTAAGTACAGGTATCAAAATGTACTTCAAGTAGCCTATCAAAAGTACTAATTACCACCAATTTCACAAGTTAGGTATAAAAATCTTTTGAAAATGGCCAAAATGTATATAGGGATTAAGTGGTTAATGTATGTTTTGTAATACCAAAATGTACAAAGTAACTAAAGTTTTCAAATAGGAGTAAAAGTAAAATATTTGCCTCTGTGATGTAGAAGTAAAAGTACTGAACACTGCAAATACTCAGTAAAAAATCCCTCAATTGTACCCAAGTACAGTACTGAGTAAATGTACTTAGATACATTACACCACTGGACAAAAGTGAATTGAAACCGAATTATATCGCACACCGGACAAACACCACACTCCGCACGTCACCAATGCAAATACTTTTATTAAACAGACATTCAATAGAGCCATAGTCTTCATCGCCAGGCAGGGGGTATGACCCGTGTGGAGTGGGCACGCACCCAGGTGTGGTTGATGACCTCCTGCAGGGGCAGTCTCTCCTCTGGACGATAGCGCAGCAACCTCGTAATGAGGTCTCTGGCTCCCTCCGTTACGAACGGTGGGAAGCTCAAGTCCACCTGAAAATATCAACAAGTTAAATATTGTCTCAGTTTAGAGCTGCAACCAACTATTCTATAGATTACCTTTTTTTTTAAGGTGAACAGAAACATGTGAGATCACCAATGCACAAGAGGCCGTATACAGGGAAAACCAAGACAGAAAAAACACATACACACATGTAGACATACAAAATGAAAAAACCCAGTCAGACAAGCATAAACTCACAAATGGCTAAGTAAGTGAGATAAGTTAGATAACAAACATGCAAAAATAAGCATGCATACAGGCATTAAATAAAAACATATGAGCTTGTATAGATTACCTTTTCATCGAATAGCCGAGAAGCACGTTTGCGGGGATAATTCGTTTTAAAACATCGATGAGAAGAATGTGAATAGGTTTTGATTGATTAACTTGATGTCACACAAAAATAGTGAAAATAGTCAATCTACAAGCTCAACGTGTCACGTTGTGTCTGTTGGTAGATCTGCCATTTTTACAACATTTTGAAAGGCAAAGTGAAATATGTTGGTACATTTTTTCCATCATAATAATTTGTTCAAATAGACATTTTTTTGCAATTGAAACAATTAGTTCAATTAACCGTTTTATCCTACCCCTCTTCAGGTAGTTCCAATTACAATCATTTGATTTCCTACAACAGCTAGATCTTGCAGAGGCTGTCCATGTTTTTATTTTACTTCAACTTTCATCGCTCAGAGGAATAGAAAAAAAGTGTATATAAAATAAAGAGATGTTAACCTTTCTAATTCTGTTGTAGGTTTCTGCCTGGCCTTTGGTTTCAAAAGGTGGGCTGCCAACCAGGCATTCATAGCAGAGGACTCCAATGCACCAGAAGTCCACCTTCTCGTTGTGGGCGCCGCCCTCGATCATCTCTGGGGGCAGGTAGTCCATCGTCCCACACATGGTTTGTCGCCTGAAAAGGTTAAATGTACATATTAGGCCTTTTAGCAGAGCCCATCTATTCAGCCAGTAACCGCTTCATATACATCATTGCTGTCGGGTAGAAACCTTGCATGTCCATATTTTTACTTTTAATGTTTTTTTTGTAAATTAATTCCCTACTTGATCATACTACAGCGTCACACAAAAGTAGCAGATCCACAAGCTCGAAACACGGCGTGAAGCGACGCGTTTTGGGCTTGTAGGTCTGCTTTTTTTGCCATCTTTGAATTGAATCCTGAGTTTTGCACATATGAGGTTTCCACCTGACAGGGACGATATACAGTATACAGTACTTAAACAGTGATCACTCATCAATATATTCCAGACAGTTAAACACATTAACTTTTTATTAAAGTAATATTTTGGCCAAGTCATGTCACAGTAGCTCGTATTATGGTGTGTCTGCCTTACCTTAAAGAAGGCGCATGGACGGACCAGCCAAAGTCTGCGATTTTAAGCTCCCCCATTAGGCCAAGAAGCAGATTCTCTGGCTTGATGTCACGATGAATGACTTTATTCTCATGGCAATATTTGAGTGCGTCGGACACCTCCTCCATGTACTGACAATTTCAAATGTTAGCATTAGACCACATTGCCATCACCTTGTCAAACAACAAAAAACAGTTAAACCCTCTATACTTGGTAAAACAGACCCAAGTTGGCTGTACTTTGTGCTTTTTTTTTTTACCTCTACACCAAATCTTTGCCAAAAAGATCCGATCTGCAAGCTCACGCGACGCATTGTGAGCTCTACCATTTTCAGCAAATGTTCGCGACCCAGAATATGGATGCTAGGGTTAAAGTACCCTTTTACACAGTGGCCAGGTTAAAGTGGTTAGTTAGGCTATTCATCGTACGGCCAAGTACACAGGGCTTCAATGGTTGAAACATTGAGTCATACCGTGGCAGTGCGCTGCTCGTCAAATCGTCCACATTTCTGCAGCTCCTTGTATAGCTCACCACGCGGGGCGTACTCAAGGATCAAAAAAACTCGTGTACGGTCGTGGAAGTAGTTATAGAACCTCAGGATATTTGGATGTCTGAGGAGAGGGAAGAGTGACATTGCAGGAGTCAAAGTCGGAAGAAATTAAATGATAATTTAATATGCAAACAATGTCACAAATGTGTGCACCTTAAGAGAAAACATCCACACTCACAATTTAAGTTTAAAGCCTTATTTTAATGCACAGCCACATAGTAAGCACTGGCCAGAGATCTGAAAACATGTCGCTTGACTGAGGCGACCAAAGATCGGAAGTGACATCAGATACAATGCATCCTTTTAATTCCAACCTGAGATGTGACTGAATCTCGATCTCCCTTCTGAGCTGATGTTCCATGTCCTCTTTTACTATCTGAGACTTGAACAACACCTTCAGCACCACAACAGCTTTCAGTGACTTCTCCCTCGCAAGGTAGACGTTCCCGAACTGGCCCTTACCCAGTGGCTTACCGATTTCAAAGTCCTTCAGAGTCCATTTCCTGATGAGAAGGATGCACAGACAACAGACGATTGACCAACAGCCTGGACAACACTACTAGTGAAGAATGTACCAACAGGGGACCCAATGACAACTTATTGCTTCCACACCATTACCCACTGGTTCTCAAAGTGGGGTCTGGGGACCCACAGGGGGCCTTGAAGGGGTTCCAAGGGGTCAGCAGAAAAATTAAGCCCCATTTACATTGTGTCTATTCAAAAACAGCAGATTTAGTGTACAAGCCGTACGAGCTCCGAGCTTGTAGACAATTGACTTTGTTAATTTACAACACTGCTCACAATATGCACTGAAGCCAAAGAAATTACTGAATAGAACAGATATTTCCATGCCTAGTAATGATGTGCTTCCGAGATAAACACGGAAGAGCTTGGGTCCCTGAGCAAATTAGGTGGCTATTGGAGCTTGTAGTTTTTTAGCGGCGCTAGCCGCTCTATACCTATAGAGCGGAATAAGCGGATCCTGCTCTATACCTGACTTTGTCCGTGTTCACCGTCAACGTTGTGATTGGTCAGGTCCGTCAACAAAGTGATTGGTCAAGCTTCACGTGACACATATTGATGACAAACCTTGCTCTATATCTGACTTTATCCGTGTGCGTACGGCAACAAAGTGATTGGTCAAGCTTCACGTGACACATATTGATGACGAACAGTATGTATGTTTGAGGCATAGGGCAGTCTAAGACATCAATCTTGTGCCATAAGACAAGATTGATGTCGTACGGGACTCATCAAAGGCGCCGCTTACTTCACACAGGGTGTGATTTTTTTTTTTTTTATCTAGGGAAATCTCTTATGGTGGTCCCTGGCAGAAAACCCTTTCAAATGGGGGCCCGCAACCCAATGTATAAATGTGGGTGTCCTGGACATGAAAATGTTTGACAACCATAACAAAAGTGTCCCAATCATCACTATGCAACGCATTGAGCTTGTAGATCAGCTATTTTTTTAAATATTTGAAAAAAATACTGAAAACTTTTACTTGCAAGTATATTTTGACACCAATGCTTGTCTTTTTACTCAAGAAATGTTTTGAATAGCCTACAGGCCTTTTAGTTATAACAGTATTTTCTATATTGGCCATTTGAAAATAGCCGATCTACAAGCTCACAATAAGTCACATTTGCAACGCATTGTGAGCTTGTAGATATTATTTTGTAAATATTTTTGTATTCATTTGAAAACTTGTGAAGTGGGATTTCTACTTATGGTACATTTTGATACCAATACTTTTACTCAAGTACATTTTGAAGACCAGACTTATTTGTAACAGAGTATTTCTACATTGCAGTATTGATACTTTTACTTAATATATATAATAAACATTTGAGTAATTTTTCCAACACTGCAAATGCAAATATTAAATAGTGCTTGAGTGAATTACTGTTACAATGTTGATGATTAAAGGCACCATCATAACAAGTCATGTCTGAATCTCACATGTCTATTCATTAATGATATTAATAAAACAAATAAGTCTTGGCTGTTTAGCATGAAAGTGTTTGACTCACTTTGTGGTGTATGGGTTCATCCCCATCTTTGTCCCAGGCTTGTCAGCCATCTGGCTCTGTAGGGAAAAAAGTGAATTAAGTTATTCATTCATGTAAACGCCCAATTGAGTGAACCAAGCAATCTGAGCTCAAGTGTGATGGGAATCATAGCTATGAAAATGTATCTCAAACTTAAGCAGTGGTGGAAAGTAACTAAGTACATGTACTGTACTTAAGTACAAGCTCACAAGCTCTACAAGCTCTACAATGCTCACAATGCAAGCTTACAATGCTTGTGAGCTTGCAGATCTGCTATATTCAAACGATTTTTATACATTTGAAAACTTGAAATGGGACAGTCTGCATGAGTACTTTAAGCATATGTTGATGCCAATACTTTTACCTTACTCGTATATTTTGAATTCCGGACTTTTACTTAAACAGAGTATTTCTATATTGCAGTATTGATACTTTTACTTAAGTAAAAACTGTGCGTACTTTTTCCACCACTGATTGAAAAGCAGCCTACACTTGTCCAGCTGATCTTGCCAGCTTTACTAGCCTGTGCTTTTTTTTGCAAACTGCTAATAAAGACAAGTATTCAATCAATCAAAAAAATATTGGATCAAGACTATCATAGATGTGATCTATCGATTCATCCATTTGCATATCTATCATATATACGAAGAAAGTCAGACTCGATAAAAATACATGCATGATAGTCTCTTGATCCAAGACTACTATCGATCAATGACATGGAGACATGGAAATAAAGATTTAAGTTACCTGCATCAAGAATTCCGTAGCAACACTTAAAAAGACTTAAAAACACTTGATAGCAACAGTAGCCTATATTGCGCTAGTCTTCCACACAGGTACACGCACTCTGTAACCTGTTGTGTGATTAATGTGTTTTTGTAACAGCTGAGCTTTTAAAGACCGTTTCGTCACTTCCTTCACAATTGATTGATTGATTGATTGATTGACTGATGTACTTATTTAGTAAGACATGAGAACAACAGTACATGGAAGTACAAATTCACTATTATTCATTCATTATTATTATTTTAACCACTTTGATCTCAAACAACACTGACCGTGATAGTTTGCGCTATGAAGCTAGTTTCCAGTAGATGGCGATAATGCAACACTTTAAATGTCAACAGAAGAAGAAGGAGATGAGGAAGAAGAAGAATAACTACTTCCTGACTGTGTTGCCAGGTCTGCTTAGTATAAGCAACTTTGTGCTTGTTTTTATGTAAAGTTGCTTGTAAATATTGGTAAAGTCGTGTGATCCATTGGCTAATAGGTGGAAAGTTCGGCTCAACTTGTTACATCCGTGGCTCATGGTTATGCACTTTATATTTGCGTATGTACATGTGAGAGTTGAATTGTAATTGTAAATGTAAAACAAATCAAAAACCAGGAACAAGTGGGTCCATCCATGACAGCACTGTTTCAGGGCTAAGGCCTACTACAGGATGCTTATTTCTCTCACACAATCTGGCAAGTCCAACATTGCTTCCTGTATAACCGCTTAAATAACAGTCAGGTGTTCATGCATTGCATGCATCCATGCGTACAGTAGAGTTTTTTTTTGCAGTTTAATAACGTATACGGTCTGTTTCAAAGATGCTGTTGATATCTAATAGGATCAAAGTATGTTCGTTGGCGTTCACCGCAGCGCGCATGTACAGCACTGGTCCTGCTGCAGCCAACAAGAACCCTGTGGTTTACTTTGACCTAGCGGCAGACAACGAGCCTGTAGGCAGAGTCACCTTCGAGGTCAGTTATGAGTCTCTCATTTCTCATGCAGTGGTGGAAAGTAACACATTAGTAGCACATTTACTCAAGTACTGTAATTAATTAAAATGTTGTGGTATTTTTACTTTCCTGGAGTATTTGCAATTTTCAGTATTTTTTACTTTACTCCACTACATCTCAGAGGCAAATATTGTACTTTTACTCCACTACAATTATTTGAAAACTTTAGTTAGTTACTTAGTAGATTTGTATTATTATCACAAAGCATACATCAAAAGTACTGAAAATTGGAAATTCTCCAGGAAAGTAAAAACACCTCAAAAAAGTACAGTACTTGAGTAAATGTAGTAAGTTGCTTTACACCACTGCTCTTGCATATCTAAACAAGCTTTCCCTACTGTCATAACTATTGTTAGGTGCAAAGTCTGTATATATATTTTTTTGTAAAGAATTTAATTTCTTCTAAGTATTTTCTCCAACTTTCTTTCATTATTCTTGCAGCTGAATGCGGATGTTGTGCCCAAAACAGCAGGTAAACACCCTACTAGGCTGCATGGCAGTCATATTGACATGAAAGAGTAAGGTAAACAGATGTTAATGATGATACTTATAATTGAGGTTCAAATGCATTTAGTGTTGCAGAATATTTCCAGTGAGCCAACAAGCACAGCAGCAGCACTCTTGACTCTGTTTTACCTGAATGGAACACAACCCTTATTTAGTAGCATTGTTCACATCTGTATTTATTTATACCCTATATTTCATGTCAAATTGTCTGCTGTGAAAAAGGGTCTTGCAATGCCTGCATCACATAACATCAAGCAGGCTGCAACCTTGAATGACTTCACATCTTACGGCATGTGACAACATGACTATCTTTATCTTAACTATTGTTTTTACTCACAGAAAACTTCAGAGCCCTGTGCACCGGAGAGCACGGCTTTGGTTACAAGGGATCAATCTTTCACAGGGTGATTCCCCAGTTCATGTGCCAGGTAAGTTACATGATGTGTGAATCGTCAATACAAGTTTAAGCCTGTCACAACTAAGTATTACATAATTGTCTAATCGCAATTATTTGAGATTATCGCAATTATTTGAGATTATCACAATTATTTTTGCATAATCGTTTCCATGTTGTTTCCATGTTGTTGTTCAAATATTGAAAAAAGCAGATATTTCTGCTATTTGTACATGTATAAAATGATTAAATATGCAATAGTTTCTTTGTAAGTTATTTGTCATATCTGCCCTGTGCATTTCTTTATTATGAAGCCTAAAAGGCAAACATAAATATATATGTTTTATTCATATGTTCAATGCCAAAAACACAATTAAATCGTTAATCGCAATCATTTGAGTGCCATAAAAGTCTTGTCAACCTTGTCAAAACTACTTCGTCAAAGGGATGTTTTCGTGATTTTTTAAGGGAGGGGATTTCACCAACCACAACGGAACCGGAGGAAAGTCTATCTATGGATGGAAGTTCCCTGATGAGAACTTCAAACTGAAGCACACTGGAGCAGGTACAGTGTATATTTATTTAACCCTTTGCTCACTGGTTAGATGAAGCATTCCACTTGAAGACACAGTCAGTGCAGTGCTGTATATGTTCTTAATTATGTATTATTTGAATGTATTTGGATTTCACAATATCCGCAATTTTCATACATTGCTGGTAATGTGAAATCTAAATGATGCATTAAAATGTTCTTTTAACCACATGAACCGTCGTGTCCCTACTCGGGGGCGAACATTTGGTGAAAAGTCCTACAAGCTCACAATTGGCTATTTTCGGGCAAAGAGGTTTAGCATAGAGTGGGGAAAAAAGGAGGGAACTTAGTATAGAGCCCCGGGGTACCCCGGTCAACAAAGTCTTTAGGGCAGGGGTCTTCAACAGGGGGTCCGGGACCCCCTGTTGTTACTACAGGGGGTCCGCCAAATCTTTGTGTGATATGATTTTATTTTTTACCTTAACCACTTGAACCCTAGCATCCCTTTTCTAAGGAGAACTTTACCCAAAAATAGCAGATCTACAAGCTCACAACGCCTCGCGCTGCGAGGCGTTTTGAACTTGTAGATCTGCTATTTCTGGCAAAGAGGTATAGGTGTAGAGGGAAAAAAGAACAGACCCAAGTAAACAAAAAAAGTTTAATCTGAAACACAATTTTATACTATACAGAGGGGGTCCCTGCTTCATCTCTCTCTCTCAGCTAGGGGGTCCTTGGCCTGAAAACGTTGAAGACCCCTGCTTTAGGGTTTAAGTGGTGTTCATTTTAAACTTGCAGCTGTTGAGTGTAGCCCAGCTGTCTTCGTGGTATTGTCATAGCTCCTGCTCTCCACCAGATGGCAGCGCGGTTGCGAGTATTGTCTCCATGAACCTCTCATCCTGAACATAATCAACTCAGTGTGGTGTGTGTGCGATGACCTATTTTGCCCAAATTGACCATGAGGTTGGGATTTACAAACAAGGCTGTGTAATTTCCCCCATGAATGTTGTTGATTTGATGTATTTGGATTTGTGGCTTGCTATAAAGGATGTTTTATTTATCATTTTTACTAATCGGATTACACCCTTATTGTCCACAGCACTGATATAAAAGCTTAAGTTTGCATGCCGGCTCCATTATCTGGTTCTTGAGATGAATTTGAAACATGACTGGCAGGAAAACTGAGCATTGTTGCCAGTTCTTTTCTTCTTTTTTTTTGCTCAAGTAAAAGTAGCATTACCACAGTGTAGAAATATTCTGTTTCAAGTACTATATTCAAAATGTTACTTAAAGGAGTAGTTCCCCCAAAAAATGACTAATTTTCTATCAATTACACACCCCATGAAGGATTGAATTAATTGAGATTTTTTTGTTTTTGTCGCACTACTAAGCCAATAATTTGATTACCGGAAAGATGCTAATGTATCCGGTAGGAGACTCAAAGGAGACTCTTTGAGTCTCATACTGGAACCACTGCCGGTCATCAAATCTATCCCTTTAAGTAAAAGTACAAAAGCATTGCCATCAAAATGTACGCACAGTACCAACTAGTTAGAAAATAGCTGTTCTACATAGCTCACAATGCACCGCAAGCTTTGTAGATTGGATATTTTAGAGTACCTGAAGTGTATATACACATACATATTTTGTATAATAATCTGCAAAGTAACTTGTAACTATTGTATATAAGTTGTCAAATAATTGTAGTGGAGTAAAAAGTACAGCATATGCTATTTTGCTTCTGAGATGTAGTGGGGTAGAAGTGTACGGTATTAAGAAACTGAAATACTCAAGTAAAGTCAAAGTACCTCGCACTGCTACGTAGTACAGAACGTGAGTAAATGTACTTGGTTACTTTACACCACTGACTGTTGCTTATCCTTGTGTCTTAGGCATCTTGTCCATGGCCAACGCCGGAGCCAACACCAATGGATCTCAGTTCTTCATCTGCACCGCTAAAACAGACTGGTATGTGCTGAGACGCACAACATCGCAAGGGCTAGAGCACCGGCTCTCAAACCTTTTCATGTCAAGGACCCCCAAAATGAAATGTATTTGGCCGCGGACCCCCATCTCATATTAACACATTCTGCTAGGGACCCCCTGGAACCCCCCCCCCAAGGACCCCTGAGGGTCCCGGACCCTACTACGAGAACCAATGGGCTCTAGAGCACCGGTTCTCAATGTCAGGTCCGGGACCACCAGGATTCCAAATGGACCCTTAATAGATCTGTAACTCTTGAGAGTATACAAATAGTACAGAACTGAATGGACCCAGTAAGGGTCAGTTTATAAACTTCTCAAGAGTTACATTTGACCGTGTAGATTGGGGTTCACAGATAAAACAAAACACTTCATCAAAATGGCGGTGGACTTAACGCATACCAAACCGGGGGGGTCCTTGAAATGAAAAAATACTGGAGAAGCACTGGGTTAGAGTAACATGAATTTTGACACTGTCCGGGGCGGTGATAATGATAATAATAAACCTTCTTCATTCTTTCCCTTTTAGGCTGGATGGCAGGCATGTTGTCTTTGGCAGCGTCAAGGACGGATTGGACGTGGTCAAGAAAGTGGAGGCCTTCGGGTCTCGGTCTGGGCGTACCTCCAAGAGGATCACTATCACAGATTGTGGAGAGCTGGACTAGATCTCGAGCCGGAGAGCCGACATGGTCTCGTCGGCCTCGCCACCCCCCTACTGTGATTTCAATGTGAAATGGTCAAGTCACACAGTGGCTCTACTGTTTGGTTCAGGGTGCACTGCGGCACCCCTGGGTGTTGGCGGTAGTTTACCTAACAGGGATACGGTGTCAGTCAGTCAGTACTTTTGTTTTTTACTTTGGTTTTGCCTTAGTAGTGGATTCTTGGGTAGAATTTCCATACTTTACGGGTCGTGTTTGAACAAAGCACTTAACAATGTGAACGTGGGATTATAAAAACAAAAGTGTGAACGTGTACACTGCTTCGTCATGCATTTCATTCAGGGCTACATTTCGTCATATTAAAATACAATAATTTATTTGTGCATTTTGTCTCGTCTGTTCCACACCGTTGAGCAGGGCGATGTGATGAACACTAGACTCAAGGGAAGTATAGTGATTATTTTGACCTATAGTATATCTTCAACTAGTATAGGATTTGTTATTGCCTTTGCCATAATCTGGCCAGAATATTAACACATAAAGACCTGAGGCCGATTCTACAAATGCCTTCTAAATCAATAGTTCTCACACTTGCAAGATTTTTAAAAAATGTTTAAAAATAGCAGATGTACAAGCTCGCATCGCTGTGAGCTTGTATATCTGCTATTTTTGAATAGCCAACGCAATAATATAAAATGACACATACTTTCCCATATGTTTAATGGGTTTTATGAGTTTTTGTATTATATTGTGAAGAAAACAAGTTTGCATGAGTTATAATCTTGCACGCCCTCCCGCAGGATTCACTGAACATAAAGAAAAACAAAACGCGTTAAAGCCAAGAAATTGTTGAATATATTTAATACAAACATTTTCAAATATATAATTAAATCCATTTCATGGGGTACTCAGACTTAAGGCACATAACATGGTGTTTAAACGCAAACAAGAGGTCATATTTTCCCTTTTTAATCTGAAGTTTACTAGACAGAACTTTGTAAAAAAAACTTTAAGATCAAAGCATGCACATCCAGCCTTCCATTATCTTTTTGTGTTGTGCAGTATTGTTCCAGTAAACATGGCTATTGGACTATTGCCAGGTCTTAAAAGAGCACTTTGGTGTTTTCTAGCACTAGGTGTAAGTATATAATCTCCCCACATACACACACACTTGGGAGGGGAAGAGGGTGCTGTGATTTCTTAAAACCTTTGGAACCTATAAGATATAATTGTTACTTGGTTAATAGAGTCCTTCACATGATGCGGTAATAATAATTAAAACGATAATGGCTTTTTCAAATATATATAAAATGGTACCATCTATAACACTGATCATAATACAGATACACAATTTATCCCTTTTTAGTAAAGAACTGTTGCATAATTTTATACAGACAATATCATGGTACACAATGTCTATTTTCCATAAAGTTATTTCTGTAATATACAAGTGGAAACGAACATTTTCAGTCCAAACTCTTGGGTCAAACGGGTTGCCCGTTGAGAAAAGATGTCAACAGATCCACATTTTCTTAATTCACAGTTGATATGATGCACTGTTCAATACTAAGACTTAAAATACCTATTTACATAGTCGTTAGGGTCCATTTAAAAAAAAGACAGAAACAAACAAATGTACAAGACCGCAGCAAACAAAACTACTGGACTCAGCTGAGGTATTGTACAAAAGAATCCACCACAGTGAACTTCTAATATTGTGTCATATTGTCAAGAACCACACATTATAGGGGATAAACAGTTAGATGAAATACAGTACTATAAAAGTTTCTTATCAAGTCTTCTTAGTGACTGAACTAGTTATCCCTTCTTGGTAAAGCTTTTGGGGAGGTTTGTGGGCATAATAAGGCACAAGTAGTGTTTTGTTTTGTTTTTTAAACGTTTTGTTTATTCGTTTTTGTTCTTTTACATACTCATAGGTAGTGCAGACATTTACTGAAGCAAATAGGCAAATAAACAGAGTATCTCCAAACAGTGAATCAGAATCAGAAGACTTTATTGCCATGACATGTAGACATGTTAGGAATTTGGTTTGATGCAGTGGAGCGCAGTTTACAACAGGACTGGTGCAAGACAGGACAAGACAGTGCAAACCACATCATAGTGCAACAAGTAATAAATAGAAATAAATATGAGAAGTGCCAAAAGTGCCAAAAAGATCAAGTGCGCAGTTAGGACAGTCCATATAGCTCTCTGAGGTCAGGTCAGGTCAGGGGGGGGAAGAAAAAAATAAAATGTGAAGAAAATAATTAGGATAGACTAATATAATACCAGTAAGAAAAAGGATAAATTGAGTAAGCTATAAACAACATCAAAACAAAACAAAAACAAACAGACAACACTCACAAAAGAAAACAACAAAAGACAGCAAAACAAATACACAACGTAAAATCTCCAAAAACATGTATGTATATAGAAAACAGTCCATGGTCTCTACACATGCTACATCGAGTTAGGCACAGGTCATAGAAAGCAAATGTACATGTCAGTGAAGTGATAAGCAGGTACACTCCAAGGGTTCATCATACATCAGATTGGTTACTTCCATATATGCAGGTTACAGACTCATTCAGGTTCCGTTGGGGGATCGAGTGCAAGATTATCCACGTGCGGTGCGATAGAAAAGGCTGCCATGCCTTATAGAATTTTGAGATAGAGCCACGCAGAGTGTATTTATTTTTTTCTAATTTTAAAAAGTATAGTATATCACAAATCCAGCGGAATGGGAGGGTGAATATGTTTTCTTCCAATGGGTCAAAATAAGACGTCTCGCCAACAGAGTCACAAAAGCAACAAAGTCTGATTGATATTTGGGCAGAGAAATGGTCTCAGGGAGAACGCCAAAAAGGGACATAATAGGGGATGGATCTATGGGCATCATTAAAACATCAGAAATAGTATCAAATATAGATGACCAATAAGAGTGTAAGGAAGGACAGGTCCAAAACATATGAAAAAGATTAGCTGGAGCCTGGTGGCATCTATCGCACGTTGGCAACATCAGTATAAATCCTGGCTAACCTGACCTTGGTCCAGTACACTCTGTGAAAGAATTTACATTGCAATACCCCGTGTTTCGCACATATTGATGAAGTATGAACACGATCCATAATGGCATTCCAGATTGCGTCAGGAATATCCTCCCCCAAATCTTCGGCAACCACTGCATATAAAGGGTTTTATATGCAGTGGTTGATGGTAAATGAAGATCAAATAATGTGGTATAAAGCAAGGATATCTTCCCCTTAAGGGTAACAGGAGCAGATGCTATAAGCAGACATGCAAAAGAGACACTTTTCAGCTACAGTCACCTTTTTGAACCCAAATAGGGCAATTGTGTGACACCTGACCCGAAAGAAAACAACATGTTGTCACCTTTTTCACCTCGGGGCTGTTTGCATGCCTGTTTAAGTGTGTCTACGGGTGAATTAGGTGGAATAGTCGGGAAACTAGTAAACACGGCGGCGGCAGCAGTAGCCAAGGACTTTGCATTTTTCACACAGGTGTTGAAGATGCACCTTGCTCGGGTCTGACTCATCCAGCCCGTCGGGGTTCTCCAGAGGACGCTGAAATGCAAAAATCACAGTTTGTTAGTCTGTGAGGTTGGTGCCTTGCATGGTTTCCTCCACCATTTGCAGTGGTGTAAAGTAACTTAAGTACATTTACTCAAGTACTGTACTTAAGTACAATTTTGAGGTATTTGTACTTTACTGGAGTATTTCCACTTTTCAGTACTTTTACTTCTACTCCACTACATCCCCAGAAGCAAAGATTTGAGTTAAAACATGTTTGCTTTAAAAATATATATACTCAAAGAATTGCACACATTTTCACGATTTTTTTTTTTTTTTGATAGCCCAAAGTATACAATAATTGTTTAAGCGCAGGTACACAGATGTGTTCCCAGTCTTAATGGGTTAAGGAGCCAGCACTTACTTTATCAACATTATGAGTTTGATTATAGGAACTTTTAGAATGATTGGATTATGGATCATTACATTACCTGTTGGTGAGGGTAAACGTTGATGTTGCACGTTATACATTTCTGTCCCATGTCGGCCCAGGAGTTCCCACTCATCCACTTCCTCTGGCACTCAGGACATCTGTACTCTCCAAAGCACCTGCCCTTTCCTTGATAGGGGGTCAAACCTTTACCGTTTGGTCGAGCCTGTGGAACCAAACAAATTCAATTCAAACAAAAAAAAAGTAACGCGTGATTTATACGTGGTGTACTTGGTTGACACATGGTGCAACCCAGTGGTGGAAGAACTGATTCGATTTTTTCTTTAGTTCACTAAAAAAATACTTAGGCCTATTTTCTATAAATTACACACCCCATGAAGCATTGAATTCATGGAGATATTTTTGTTTTTGTCACATTCCTAAGTCAATAATTTGATTACAGGCGGAAATATGCTATTGTATCCGGTAGGAGACTCAAAGTAGACTCTTTGAGTCTCCTACCAGAAATACACCCGTCACCGTCATCAAATTATTGGCTCAGGAATGCATCAAAAACAAAAAAATCTCCATGAATTCAAGGCTACATGGTGTGTGTAATTGATAGAAAATAAGTATTTTTTTAGGTGAACTATTCCTTTAAGTAAAAGTAGCAATACTACAAGTATTATTATTATTACAAGTAAAACATGCATTCAAGTTTGTATTTGAGTAAAATTACAAAAACCTTTTTGAAAATAGCACAAGTATAAAATATGGCTTAAAAGGCCACGTCACCCATTTTCTTTTTTTTTTTTTTTTGTAATTAAAGTATTTATTCTTTTTTCACAAAACATAACAGACAAAACCAACAACACAACAGTACAGACAATACAAATAATACAAAAAATAAAAATACAAAAAATAAAAAATAAATAGACATAAAAACAAACAACATAAATTAAATACACCTAACACAGGCAGTCATAACACAACTAGACTAAGCGGACAACACCCCCTACCTCCCCTTTGTGATTTTTGATTACACATCAATTGCGATCTGTTTCAACATATGATCAATGCAGCAAACCTTTTAAGTACAAAAAGAAGTAGTCCCACACTAGATGGAACTTCCCTTTAACATTATTTTTTCTGGCAATCAAGTATTCATAAGAAGCGGTCTCAGTCATAAGTTGGGTCCACTCTGCCAGCCCTGGTGTACATGAGCTCTTCCAATTTCTTAATATTAGCCTGGATGCAGTGATAAGTCCTGCAGTTATCAATGCATGTTCACCTTTACTGACACCTTGTGGCAAGAGTGTGCTGTCTCCAAGAAGACAGAACATTGGAGATTCGGGCAATGTCTGCCCCAGCCAATCCCCCATTTTCCTCAGAACCTCTTTCCAAAAAGGTACTACCACAGGGCATTCCCAGAAGGCATGTAAAAATGTTCCAACTTCCCCTTTACATTTCCAACACCTTTTGTCTTCGACCAGACCCATCCTAAAAAGCTTCACAGGAGTGTAGTAAAATCTATGTATGATCTTGTAGTGTGTAAATTTACTTCGAATATCTCTGGTGGCCCAACCTACCTTGGAGACTATATTCAACCATTTCTCTTTGCTTATTTCACATTCTAGATCTCTTTGCCATATTAACCTAAGACTCTCAGTCTTTGCACCTTGTAATTCCATTATAGTTTGGTAAAACATTGAGGCACTATGCATTATTTTTGGCAAATTAAAAACATTTTGTATCATGTTAGGTTCCCCTACACTCCTGCTAAGCCTGAACACACTTCCCACACTACTCCTTAATTGGAGATATTTCCAAAATTCACTCCTCCCTACTTGAAATTGATCCACCAGCTCCTGATATGATTTAAAAGTTGTATCTTCATATAAATCATCAATCACACACATACCCTTCCTCTGCCATGCATCCCAACAATAAGAATGTTTACCTATCACGATACGTGGATTGTCCCATATAGAAGAGTCATTTCAACCTATCTTCGTATAATTGGTCCTCACTAATGCACCATTGCTGTCTACTCACTCTGCGTTCCATTTGTTCGGTTCAGTCGGTTCGATGTCAGCACGTACAGTGTTTACTTTAGCCACAGGTCACAGGTAACAACTCCCTTTATAACCTCCTTATCTCTGTGCGTAACGTCAGACTCTGACGTTCAGAGTTTCGTTTCTCTCCAATGGATATCTACAGTTTCGTTTCTCTCCAATCGATAACAGTTTCGTTTCTATCCAATCGATAACAGTTTCGTTTCTCTTCAATGGATACAGTTTCGTTTTCCATTAAGACCGGGGACGCATCTGTGTCATTCTAAGATTTGTGTGCCGCGCTATGAGCTTGTATATCTGCTATTTTTTGAAAAATCGTGGAAAATGTTTGCAAATCTTTGAATAGGCCTATATATATGTGTGTTTTAAAGCGAACATTTTTAACTCCGATCTGTGCTTCTAGGGGGTCCCTGGAACAACATATTTTGAGATGGGGGTCCATGACCATGGCCAAATACATATCATTTTGGGGGTCCTTGACATGGAAAAGTTGGAGCACCACTGATATAACAACATACTGTTAGGATGTAGAAAACATTTTTAGATATGTATGTGGCTGCGGACCCCCATCTCAAAAAGTGTTGTTCCAGGGACCCCCCCCCCCCCCCAGAAGCAAAGATTTGAGTTACAAATATTCGCTTTAAAAAACACATATTCAAAGATTTGCACAAATGTTCAAGATAGTGAACTATGAGCTTGTACATCTGCTATTTTTGAAAAGCCAAAGAAATCTTAAAATGAACACAGACGCATTCCCGGATTTAATGGGGTAAAGATACCTGAGAGAATGCATAGCAACCCACAGCAAGACCCCAAGTATAACAGTGTATCCATGCATCGACATAACATCATTGGCGGGCTGTGGACAGTTCAGAAACCTTATTTTTTATTAACCCATTAACACCGGGAAAGCATCGGTGTCATTTTAGATTTCTTTGGCTATTCAAAATATTGCAGATCTACAAGCTCATAGCGCGGCACTGAGCTTGTAGATCTGCTATTTTTTTTAAATCGGGAAAAGTTTTGCAAATCTTTGAATATATATATATTTTTAAAGCGAACATTTGTATCTCAAATCTTTGCTTCTGGGGATTCTAATGAAAAATCGTATGTTGCTATATCAGCGGTCCTCAAACTTTTTCATGTCAAGGACTCCCAAAAAATAAAAATAAAAATATTTTGTTCCGGGGACCCCCAGAAGCAAAGATTTGAGTTTGAAAAAATATGTATATTCAAAGATTTGCAAAAAGAAACAATATTTTTCAAAAAAATACAGATCTACTAGCTCATAGCGCGGCACTCAGTGCTTGTATATCTGCTATTTTTAGCGGCTAGCGCCGCTAAAAATCACACCTGTGTGAAGGTAGCGCCGCCTTTGATACATTTTGTCATCAATATGTGTTTATGTGTTTATAGCCATGTGTCACGTGAAGCTTGACCAATCACTTTGTTGACGTGCCTGACCAATCAGAACGTTGACGTGCCTGACCAATCAGAACGTTGACACACACACACACAAAGTCAGGTATAGAGCAGACTATGTATAGAGCGGCTAGCGCCGCTAAAAACGCATGAAAGCCAAGAAATTGTTGAATATATTTTAATACAAACATTTCCAAATATATAATTAAATCCATGTCATGGGGTACTCAGACTTAAGGCACATAAAATGGTGTTTAAACGCAAACAAGAGGTCCGATTTTCCCTTTTATCTGAAGTTTACTTGACAGAACTTTGTAAAAAAAAAACGAAAAAAAGAAACGTTAAGATGAAAGCATGCACATCCAGCCTTCCATTATCTTTTTGTGTTGTGCAGTATTGTTCCAGTAAACATGGCTATTGGACTATTGCCAGGTCTTAAAAGAGCACTTTGGTGTTTTCTAGCACTAGGTGTAGGTATATAATCTCCCCACATACACACACACTTGGGAGGGGAAGAGGGTGCTGTGATTTCTTAAAACCTTTGAAACCTAAAAGATATAATTGCTACTTGGTTAATAGAGTCCTTCACATGATGCGGTAATAATAATCATCAAAACAATAATGGCTTTTCAAATATATATAAAATGGTACCATCTATAACACTGATCATAATACAGATACACAATTTATCCCTTTTTAGTAAAGAACTGTTGCATATTTTATACAGACAATATCATGGTACACAAAGTCTATTTTCCATAAAGTTATTTCTGTAATATACATACAAAGTGGAAACGGAACATTTCAGTCCAAAGTAAACTCTTGGGGTCAAACGGGTTGCCCGTGAGAAAAGATGCCAACAGATCCACATTTTCTTAATTCACAGTTGATATGATGCACTGTTCAATATTAAGACTTAAAATACCTATTTACATAGTTGTAAGGGTCCATTTAAAAAAAGAAAAGAAAGTAAGAAATGTACAAGACCGCAGCAAACAAAACTATTGGACTCCGCTGAGGTATTGTACAAAAAAAAGCCACCACAGTGAACTTCTAATACTGTGTCATATAGTCAAGAAACATTATGGGGGATAAACAGTTAGATGAAATACAGTACTATAAAAGTTTCTTATCAAGTCTTCTTAGTGACTGAACTAGTTATCCCTTCTTGGTAAAGCTTTTGGGGAGGTTTGTGGGCATAATAAGGCAGGTAGTGTTATTGTACACGGCGGCAGTAGTAGCCAAGGACTTTGCATTTTTCACACAGGTGTTGAGGATGCTCCTTGCTCTGGTCTGACACATCCAGCCCGTCGGGTTTCTCCAGAGGTCGCTGAAATGCAAAAATCACAGATTGTTAGCAGTGGTGGAAAAAGTACTCACATGTTTTACTTAAAGGGATAGTTCACCCCCAAAATGACTTTTTTTCTATCGATTACACACCCCATGGAGACTGTTTTTGTTTTTTTCTGTTTTTGTCGCATTCCTAAAACAATAATTTGATGACCGAGGTGGCGGCTCCGGTAGGAGTCTAGGAGACTCAAAGTGTCAACTTTGAGTCTCCTACCGAAGTCATTAGCGTCTTTCCGCCGGTCATCAAATTATTATTTTTTGGCTTAGGAAAGTAAAAGTCCGGAATTCAAAATGTATTTGAGTAAAAGTACAATAGTGTTGGCATCAAAATGTACTTAAAGTACCAAAAGTAAAAGTACTCATTGTGCAGAATGTCCTGTTTCAAGTTTTCAAATGTATAAAAATCTTTTGAAAATAGCAGATGTACAAGCTCCAAATGCGTCGCGATTGCACATTTTCGTATATCTGCTATTTTTGAATAGCCAAAGTTAAGTATGTATATGAAACAATGGTTTAAGCGGGTACACAGATGTGTCCAGCCTCCGGTCTTAATGAGTTAAGGAGCCAGCACTTACTTTATCAACATTATGAGTTTGAGCATAGGAACTTTTAGAATGACTGGATTATGGATCATTACCTGTTTGTGAGGGTAAACGTTGATGTGGCATTTTATACATTCCTGTCCCATGTTGGCCCAGGAGTTGCCACTCATCCACTTCCTCTTGCACTTGGGACATTTGTACTCTCCAAAGCACCTCTTCTTTCCCTGATAGGGGGTCAAACCTTCACCTTTTGGTCGAGCCTGTGGAACAAAACAAATTCAATTCAAACAACAAAAGTAACGCTTGATTCATACTTGGTGTACTTGGTTGACATGATGTGCAACCCAGTGGTGGTGGAAGAACTACTCAGATTTTTTTCTTTTTTTCATTTTTTTTACTTAAAGGGATAGTTCACCCAATTTTGTTTTTATTTTTATGGATTAGTCACCCCATGGAGACTTGAATTCATGGATATTTTTTATGTTTTTGTCACATTCCTAAGCCAATAATTTGATGACCAGTGGACCGGTAGGCAGCGGTTCCGGTAGGAGACACAAAGGAGACTCTTTGCGTCTCCTACCGGAACCGCTCCATGGGGTGACTAATCGATAGAAACTATCCCTTTAAATAAAAGTAGCAATACCAAAATATAGAAATACTCTATTACAAGTAAAACATGCATAAAAAATGTATTTGAGAAAAAGTACAAAAACCTTTTTGAAAATAGCATAGCAAGTATAATATACGTCTTAAAAGGCCACTTCACACATTTTCAACCTTTCGTCTTATAATTGGTCCTCACTAATGCTCATTATAATAAGATGGCACCATTTATGTCTAATCACTCTGCGTCCCATTTGTTTGGTTCAGTCGGTCGGTTCAATGTCAGTAAACCACACACAGTGGTGTCCTTATAGCCACATCTCACAGGTAACAACAACCTTTATCACCTCCTTATCTCTGTGCGTAACGTCAGAGTTTCGGTTCTCCCCAATGGATATCCCCAATAAACACAGCTTCGTTTTCCATTAAGACCGGGCGGGGACGCATCTGTGTCATTCTGTGTCAAAGATTTCTTTGGCTATACAAAAATAGCAGATATACAAGCTCATAGCACGGCACCGAGTGCCGCGCTATGAGCTTGTAGATCTGCTATTTTTTGAAAATTTGTGGAAAATGTGCCTTAAAGCGAACATTTTTTACTCCGATCTGTGCTTCTGGGAGGGTCCCTGGAACAACCTATTTTGAGATGGGGGTCCGTGGCCAAATACATATCATTTTGAGGGTCCTTGACATGGAAAAGTTGGAGCACCACTGATATAGCAACATACCGTTAGGATTTAGAAAACATTTTTAGATATGTATTTGGCTGCGGACCCCCATCTCAAAATGTTTTGTTCCAGGGACTTCCAGAAGCAAAGATTTGAGTTACAAATTTTCGCATTAAAAAAATATATATATTCAAAGATTTGCACAAATGTTCACGATTTTTCAAAAATAGCAGATCTACAAGCTCATAGCGCGGCACTCGGTGCCGCGCTATGAGCTTGTAGATCTGCTATTTTGTGTGATGATGAGTATGTGTGATGACATGAGTACAATGTTTACCACCTTAATTTCATCCATTACAAGCCGTCAACAAACTAGGGCTATATCATTAGTTCAGATGTAATAATATGGGGCAACTTTCAACGTGTAAAAACTCAAAAGGCTTTGAATAAACGTTTGGCTTTTGCTTCTCATCACCTTGTACTGTAGGAGACTGACCTATACGTGGTTTTCTTTGGACGGCAGCCAACTCAAAGCACGGCGTGATTATAAGGGGAACTGATGGCCGCCTTTGCTGGTGGCCAAGTCAAGAGGGAAGACTTTGGAGTGGGAAATGGGACGCTGATATAGGGTTTCTGTCACCGAATGAAGAAAAACAGCCAAATGTACTTTGAATGTTGGGAATATTCCGTGTTGGGAAATTTGTCATTATACTTTTTAATCAGCGGTGGAAGAAGTACGCATATATTTTACTTAAGTAAAAGTAGCAATACCACAATATGAAAAAATACTCTGTTGCAAGTAAAATGTTACTTGAGTAAAATCACAAAAGCATTGTCATCAAAATGTACTTAAAGTACCAAAAGTAAAAGTACTAAAATGTTTGAAAATAGCAGATCTACAAGCTCACAAGTGAGCTTGTGAGCTTGTAGATCGGCTATTTTCAAATAGCCTAGGTAAAATAAGGCTAAAGTGGTTAATGTTTGTTTTATAATATAATAATTTATATCTGAAAAGTAACTAGGAACTAAAGTTTTAAAAATAATTGTAGTGGAGTAAAAGTACAATATTTGCCTCTGAGATGTAGTGTAGTAGTAAGTAAAAGTAATGAAAACTGGAAATACTCCAGTAAAAGCACCTGTGCTACCTGTGCTAAATGTGCTTAGTTGCTTTATACCACTGGAGACTTTGGAGTGGGAAATGTGATGCTGGTATAGGGTTTATCAGTTAGGAAAACAGCCAAATGTACTTTGAATATTCCGCGTTGGGAAATTTGTATATTAAAATTATATTTTAATATACTATTTAAAACAACCACGGGTGTGTAGATGGGAATATCCATTGTACCAGCATGCACACAGTCTCCTTTTTCCAATAAAACTTTAATGGCTTATGTAGGGCAAGGGTGTTGGAATAGCGTAGCAATAGTGGGTTTAATTCACCGGTTCTTAAAGTCATGTCTGGGGACCACCAGGACTCCAAATGGACCCCTTGTGGTTCTGTAACTCTGATATAGCAGATCTACAAGCTCACAACACGTTGCGATGCGAGCTTGTAGATCTGCTATTTTCAAATAGCCTAGGTATAAAATAGGGCTAAAGTGGTTAATGTATGATTCATAATGTAATCATTTAAATCTGCAAAGTCACTAGTCACTAAAGTTTTCAAATAATTGTAGTGGAGTAAAAGTACAATATTTGCCTCTGAGATGTAGTGTAGTAGGAGTAAAAGTATAGAGACAATTGGAAATACTCCAGTAAAGTAAAAGTACCTCAAAATTGTACTTAAGTACAGTGCTTGAGTAAATGTACTTAGTTACTTTACACCACTGCAAACACACAAACAACAACAATAACAACTATGTGTCAAATTAAAAAGTTAGAGAATCCCTGGTTTAATTTATTTATAAGAGAAAAAACTTTCCCATTAGAATTGAGAGAGCTCCCCTCCCTCCAGCTGTGCTCCCCAGAGACCACAAAGGAGGCCCGGGCCAGTGTGAGGAACCAATGGGAGAGGCCCGCTCAAACTAACAGGACAAATACCTCAGGCTCTCTGTCATCCCCTCCCAGCTGGCCCCGGCCAGCCAATCAGGACCCAGAGAACTCGGGGGGGGGGGGGGGGGGGGGAGAAGGAAATCAAACCCAGATGAACCCTTGCACTTGTATAACATGACAGAATCCTAAACCAATCATAAACAAAATCATCCCCAACAAGGCTGGATCGAATTAAATGCACTTGGGCTGAAAAGTAGGGCATGTCATAATTAGGGCGACGAGCCAGGATTGTATTGAACTGGATGGGAGTCTTGTTTTGATATCATAGTGAGACCTTATGTATGTACGATTTAGAAGTACGAGTTAAAGGTAGTTATTGGGTTAAAACAACACGTTTTTTTGTTAAGAAAGTCAAAGCTCTATGTTCTGATGGTAAGCATTGCTATACAGAGTGTGTGTTCAGTAACAGGGGTCTATACAGCTCTTTAAAAAACAGAAAATACATTTTCAGGTGGGTTGTCAATTTTAGCCAATCAGGAAAGAGGACTCAGCTTAAATGTTAGTGTTCCAGTTCAACATTTGTCTGCTCATTTTTGTGTGTCATCACTTCCAAATTCCTGTGTTTACACTGAATACTTCTCTCAACTCTTAACCATCCTCTATATTTAGTTGACCTGGGTCGCCCAGAGGTCCTTTGGTCCTTGGTCATTTTTGGGGTGAACTATCCCTTTAAGTTCACAACGCGTGGCGTCGCATTGCGTTGTGAACGGTTTCATTGAGTGTTTGCCCCAGGTTAGGGACGCTAGGATTCCTTACACCAGTGGCTCTCAAAGTGGGGTCCAGGGACCCCCAGGAGTCCTTGAGGGGGGTTCCAGGGGCGTTACCCAGCAAATGATTAATAGTTAGGAACCAAATGGACTCTTGCAGGTCTGTAACTCAGAGTCTCACAGTTATGAGGTCGAATGTAAACCAAACTGGGGTTGAAATGGACTTATACCACTGAGTACTCCATATGGCTTAGTGGTGTAGACTGGAGTGATTTAGTGGCCTGTAGTTGTACTGCTTCTGCCACAGTGAGGCGCTCTGGGTGGATAGTGGGCAGGGGCACACAACAAGATATCTGACAGTGCACTCTCCCGGTGCCTGTGGTTCTTAAAGTGGGGTCCGGGGACCCCCAGGGGTCCTTGAGGGAGTTCCGGGAGGTCCCCTGCAGCTAAATGATGGATAGTTAGGAACCAAATGGACCCTTATCGGTCTGTAACTCAGAGAGTGTACAAATGGAACCAAATGGACCCTTATGGGTCTGTAACTCAGAGAGTGTACAAATGGAACCAAATGGACCTGTAAGGTCCATTTGGTTCCATTTGTACACTCTCAGAGTTAAATTAACATTGATTGTACAATATCAATTGGGGTCCCAGAGATAGAAATGCCATTACATGGGAGTCCGTAGCCTAACTAACGCATGTCAAACAGGGGGTCCTTGAAATTAAAATGGTTGAGAATCACTGCTATAAGAGCCTTAAAAATCTTCTCTTATGGGGGGTCCGCAGGCTGATAAGTGTCAATTTGGGGGGTCCTTGACATGAAAATGTTTGAGATCCACTCCTCTCTCTCTCCCTACGCCCACATCATGGGCAGAGTGCATCTTCTTTCCTGGAGGAGGAAACAGCTTTCACTCAACAGAGCAAAGGAAAACAAGCCAGCCTGTGGAGCAGTGACCAAAGGGCATGGCACACGCCACACTTTCCACCGGGCCCAACAAAGATGTTGCTTTGACATTTGACACATGGACGTTGTCACAAGATGACACAGGCATTGTGTGGACGAATGGACCTGGATGAGAACGGGGTGGGGGACGATTCCTGTGAATAAAATGACCCTGGCCCTTTGTCGCTGTTTGGGTGGAAACCTTAAATGTCCAAAACTGTTCCATTTTTATTATTTTTTATTATCATAAAATAGTGAAAATAGCAGCATCTACAATCTCACAACGTGATGAGAAGAGTCGTGAGCTTGTAGATCGGCTATTTTCACAAGCTTTGTGTGACACCCTTGTATGACAAAAGTAGGGAATTCATTTACGAAAAAAACAAACAACAAAGTTGAAATATAGAAGTTATGAGGTTTCTCTGCCTGACAGCAATGCCTTGTGAAGCTTTTGCGCAACTCTTTTTACTGGACGTTACGTTGTTCCATCATCATCCCAGAGAGAGAGGATCTGTTTTTAATAGTATGTAAACGTTATTGGAGAAGCCTGTTGTTTGAATTAATTATTTCATGACTTGCTGCCGAGTACAAAAGAGAAGCATGGGGCCATATGTTCTTTCACCCCCCTTGAGCATATTCTTTTTTCATTCCATCTTCTATCACAGATCTTTGTTTGTAGAAACCGCAACATATGTGAAACGGATTAAGATCAAGATGTACTTTTACGTCTTGCACTTTGTTGAATTTATGAAAACACGTGTTCCATCATCAAGTGCATTTCCAGGTAGTCCCTCCACACACATCCTCTATATCACAAAGACACTCTGCGGGTCAAATGAGACCTCCTTGTGGGGCAAGGTAAAAAAAAACATATTCTAGTGCCAGGATCTTTTGGGTCTGGATCCTTGTGTTCCTGGTGTGTGTGTGAGGGGCCCGGGAGGCTAGCCACCTCCCTCTGCCATCATCTGGAAACCATCAGGAGCAACAATGGGGTTCTCCAAAGCCTGGAAGCCAACCCACCCCCCCCACCCCTCTCTCACACACACACACACACACACACACACACACACACACACACACACACACACACACACACACACACACACACACACACACACACACACACACGTTTGTATACTACTGAGGACATCAACCTTTTAGGACGCCATCATAAGAAGCAGAAAAATAGCAAAAAAAAACTCTAACCCAACCCCTACACCTAAAATGTTTAATCCTAAACCCAACCTAAGTCTTTTCGTGATTGGTAAATGACACACACACACACACACACACACACACACACACACACACACACACACACACACACACACACACACACACACACACACACACACACACACACACACACACACACACACACACACACACACACACACACTCTATCTCTCTCTTTCACTCTCTCTCCCTGTCTATTCGCCTTCCCCTCTCTTCCCCACTCCCCACGGGACATCAATCCATCCTGAAGACCATGAGAACAGCAAACCCATTGGATACCGTGCGGTCAATTACTCTGCACTAACAAACCCAAAGCCCTCTCCTCTCTCCCTCCTGGCCCATGGTGTTTCATTTGGACAGGACCCTCGACGTCACACAAGCAGAGCCCAGCTGTTACTGAAAGGAAAACACTGAGACAAAATGCCCAGACTGACATCCATCCACAGAGATATAGGCACTAGTGTCTGTTTCCTTCTTCTTTTCAATTGTCTCCTTTTTTCAAGTGTACGTTTTTACAACTTTCAACCTGGCGGCCCTAAATTGGGCATTCAAAATATTTAAAACTCAACTCAACTTCAACTTTATACTGTCACATCACAGGTTTACAGGTGTAAGGAACTGGGTGGAATTATTTGTTCGTAGAAGCTCCCATCATTGGTAGATTTCAGGAAAGGAAAGAAGAATAGAGACAGAAAGAAAGAAAGAAAGAACAAGGAAAATAGGTCAGATATACAACTTTAACCCATTAAGACCTGAGGTTCCGATTCTACAAAATATTTAGATTTTTTTTTTTTATAAAAAAAATATTTATATATATATTCAAAGATTTGCACACATTTTCAAAAAATAGTAGATCTACAAGCTCGTAGTGCGGCACTCGGTGCCGCGCTATGAGCTTGTAGATCTGCTATTTTCGAATGGCCAAAGAAATCTAAAATGACACAGATGCATTCTTTCCCGGATTGAATAGGTTCTGCATCTGATAGACTTCCAAGAATTTGGCTAAACTAGACTAAATGCACCCTCCACCATGTCTTCAGATACAACTCAGGGTTTGGTAGGGAAAATAATACCAAACTGTCCATTTAATAACTTTATATAACTCTGTTAAACCTGCCTGTGCTGGAGTTGCATATAGGGACTAGTACTGCAGCCCGAGGTACAGTAACTGTTGTATAGATTAAGACAGCACGGGGACATATTATGTATTGGGTGAGGCCAAGCGTGATAAAGATTACATGCTGCAGAATAACTACACAGACGTGCCCTGGGTTTTGTTCATATGCACAGCTGCTCTCTCACTGCCATAAACGCTGCACACGGCATTCCTGCATTGCACATAAGTTTGAATGCAGAAATGTCCACACCCACCCACCAGCAACAACCCAAAAAATCCCCTTCCTCTGCAGCTTGAATTGTTCATACTGTACTCTGGTTATTTACTTAACCCATTAAAGACCGGGAAAGCATCTGTCATTTTAGATTTTAAACACTTTAACCATTATCTTATACTTTGACTATTCAAAAATAGGGGGGGGGTGTGTTCGCTGGCTCCCACGTTGCCAAATCATGTGCGTGAAACAAGCAACCGTGTTGCCACATCCGTGAAACACGCGGACCATGACACACGTGTGTGTGTGTGTGTGTGTGTGTGTGTGTGTGTGTGTGTTGGAACTGCTGCAGGTACCAAGTACTAAGTCACTTTTTCTCCCTGATGTAGGCTACTGTCTGTGCAGAGCGCATAACCCAAACTGCACATACTTTGGGTGCTCATATCCCCCGACGGGTATGATATAGTTTTGCCTTCCTTGGTCTCCTATTTACTTCAATTAATCAAACATTGGGATATTAAATTCATATTGAATATGAATTCAAGGCTTCATGTGGTGAGTAATTGATTGAACAAACTACCCCAGAAAGTACTTGAGTAAAGTTAATTTGCACCACTGCATACCACTAAAGAAGAGATGAAATGATGAACAAACCGCTGAACGGGGAAATGGACTAGGAAATGAGAGACGCTCCCCATGCTTAGCCAATGGAAGCAATCTTATGTCCTGTTTAACACAATGGCATTTCCCTGTTTCCCCAAAGTATCGCGGTTCAAGTGGTTAAACCTGAACCATAGCGGTGGCCCCTATTCGGGGTGAACATTCGCCGGAAATGGCCGATCTACAAGCTACCGATCGAGCTTGTAGATCTGCTTCTTCTGGCGAAGAGATTTGGTGTTGAAGGAAACAAGAGCACACCATTGGGACCGAGTACAGAGCAACAAACGCAGGTCCGTTTGACTAAGCATAGAGGGTTTAAGTGGTTCACATAATGGAAACATGGAGATATCAAACAATGATGTGTACTATATGAAACTGTAATCTATTCTTAGGCCCTTTTTCTCTAACTCTTACCACATCATCAAAACTAACAAGGATTAACCTCCCCCCACCCCACCCCTCAAACATAAACAAAGACAAGATGATTGCTTCTATGTTTGTTTGCATCACTCTTCATGTTTTCCACAAGTCCTTAATTTGTAACTCTGACTTAAACAAGGCATGGCTTGAATTTCAGAATGGTTTGCAGAATGTGTGTTTATAATTCAAAAACAACACTGCAGGATGTTGACATAATGACAACCCCTCTAATTTGCAATTTGTACCACTTTTCACTTTTTTTTTACCCTAGCCCTAAACTTTAGGGCTAGGGTAAAAAAAAGGCCTATACGTCTGAATTGAACTGCATGCCAGTGTCCACACTCAAAATAGCAGATCTACAAGCTCACAACGCATTGAATTGTGACACGCTGTGAGCTTGTAGGTCTGCTATTTTGGGTGTGAGCATCACACAACAAACTAAGTAATAAAAGCAATAAATCAAAACCATAAAACAACACTCAGTTTTTATTGTGTGAGGACCAGGCAAATGGTCCTTGCAATGTCTGTTTCTCAAATTCTGCTATACTTGTGGGGACATTTGGCCCTCACAAACACACACACACACACACACACACACACACACACACACACACACACACACACACACACAGTTCCAGAGATGCCACACTTCTTAACATCTGTTTCAGACATAGTGTTGCCTTTATGGAACGAGGATCGTCTATCACATAGAATCGATGGTGATGGCCATAAGATACACGGCGTGCCCCAGAACCTGAGCGAGCGCATGCAGGTCGTCAAGTTGACGACTTATACAGCTGTACAGCGGCGTTACGTTTCACATATTAGGTTGACTGACGGGGGGCAGGTGCGCTGCCAGACAAACAAGAAATGTAACGGCAACATACATATTACCAGCTTTATTTCAAAAGAGGGCTGGGCAAGGGCAATTAACCGAAGGTGTGTCGAAACCGACATTCAGAACCAATAACCGACTTGATCTTGCTCATGTAGTTTAACCCTTTGAGACCTGAAGCCGATTCTACAAATGTCTTCTAAATCACAACAATTTCTTTAAAAAACTTATATTTTCACAATTTTTCAAAAATAGCAGATCTACAGGCTCGTAGCGCGGCACTTGGTGCCACGCTAAGAGCCTGTAGATCTGCTATTTTTGAATCGCCAAAGTGTAAAATACCGAGCGAGGCGGACAGGTTACGCCTCATGCTGTCATTCTCTTCCACAGACACACACTTTAGAAATGGATAACTTTCCACAGACAAAGTGGAACTTTCCTTGCTTTACCAAGGTTAAAAACATGGTATTAGTGAAGGCAGGGAGGGGCCTTTATCAGAATAACTGCATGAGGAGAGAAGATAATGGACGTAAAGCTAGTAGCCGAGTATCATTTGATGTGGCTGGTTTGACTGATAAATTGGTTGCTTTGCCAAGTATCGAATTAAAACTAAAAACTAAAATAACAGAAGATATAAAATTGGCTCATTTCACTTATTTGCCTTTCCTTTTCTTCTCTCATGTCCTGGTCAATGGGGCGATTAGTGATGCTGCATATAATAATAACCAAATGTCCCATCGTAATAACAGCAAAGATGTGAAATGTGTCCCGCTCCCACTGAAACGTATAGTTGCTATTATAGGTCAAACAACAACACAGGACATCCATGTGAACACAGCAACAGAGAAACACTTTGAAGCCTGGGCCCCTTTAACTTGCCTTTCCTTGCAGTGTGTGCAGTAGTTTAGATCTCTAACGGCATGACAGTCACTGATTATCAGACAGAGTCTATCTACCAGTGGTGGAAGAAGTGCTCCCATTTTTTTACTTGAGTAAAAGTGCCAATACCACAAATACTCTGTTGCATGTAAAAGTTCTGTATTCACATTTTACTTGAGTAAAAGTACAAAAGTAAGCATCAAATTGTACTTAAAGTACCAAAAGTAAAAGTAGTTGTTATGCAAAAAGTCTTCAAAATGTATACAAGTCTTTTGAAAATAGCAGATCTAGCAGATCTAGCAGAGCTGCAGAGCGGCGCGTTGTGAGCCCTACAAAATAGGGCTTAGTTGGTTAATGTATGTTTTGTCTTAATAATCTAAATCTGCAAAGTAACTAGAAGCTAAAGCTGTCAAATAATTGTGTGGAGTAGAAAGTAAAATATTTGCCTGATATGTAATGGAGTAGAAGTATAAGGTATAAAAAAAATGGAAATACACAAGTAAAGTAAAAAATCAAGTCAAAATTTTACTCAAGTATAGTACTTGAGTAAATGTACTTAGTTACTTTCCACCACTGCTATCTAGCCCACATTCCAGTGTTTCCTCTATCTTGTTCATCCTCCTGCTCCATCCTCAGCAGACTCCGGGGCCAAGAGCAACAGAAAGCATGCTCAGGACAGAGATAACATGCTTTATCAACAGCAAACACAAAGGGACCAAAGCAATCTCTTTCAGCCAGTGTTGAGATTCACCAGTCGCACGTTCAGCTGTGAGGTGTATCGCTCTCTTCTACATGACTATAGAGATGCAGCACATTCTCCAATGCTATAACAACATTGATATCCATTGCTCAACATAAGTAGTATGTGGATCTTTAGTCTGAATGGCAAACAATGGCAAACAACCAGTGGTGCAGTGGTGTAAAATAACTAAGCACATTTACTCAAGTACTGTACTTAAGTACAATTTTGAAGTCCTTTTACTTTACCGGAGTATTTCCAATTTTCAATACTTTTACTTCTACTCGACTACATCTCAGAGGCAAATATTGTACTTTTACCACTACAATTATTTGAAAACTTTAGTTACTATTTACTTTGCGGATATAAATTATTATATTATTGAACATACATTAACCACTTTAGCCCTATTTCATACATAGGCCATTTGAATAGCAGATCTACAAAATAGCAGATCTACAAGCTCACAACACGTCACGATGCCCAAGAGGGAAATAGCAAGAGTCGCATTCTCCGGTTTACTTCCCGTTTCTGCATGACGTAGGTGGACGCCTTTTTAGGAGACAGGAAGCAGCTTGGAGTCTATTGATTCCAATGGAAGAGTGAAGGGGAACACAGCTTCTGAACCATTCTTTAGCTCCATGGTTACTGAACTAAATATTGGACCCAATCGTCACAAGACACACAATATGTACAAGATTTTCATACTAAAATTGGTCGGGGGAGAAGACAACCACGACTACTTAGGAGACCATTTGTAGGATTTGTGTACTACTTCGCCTCTAGTGGCTCCAATGGAGAATGTGTATCTTGCTAAATTAATAATCTTTGTCGATGCGACACGTTGTGAGCTTGTATTTTTATAGTGTGGTATTTGTACTTTTACTTAAGTAAAATATCTGAGTTCTTCTTCCACCACTGCAAACAACAAAGAAAGCTTCTTTTGGGAGGGGTTTTCAAGGCTCTTAATTCTCTTCTCTTCTCCAACCAATTTCACCGTTTTCAAATAGATTTCACAGGCTTTCAAACAGAGACTGAAAACGTAACAAGTGAACTGGTGAGAAACGAGAGGACTTCAAACTTCAAAGCAGCGGACTAGGCCCTCTCTCTCTCTCTCTGCCCCTTTGCTATCGCCAAAGGATTCTCTCTCTGAAGTCATTCATCAAACCTGTCATCTTACCCTCCATTCAAACATTATTAAACCCCAAATAATGACACGGTGCGCCTCAGCTGTGCTCGTGACTCCCAAAACACCATGTTCTGGGTCCGGACATCTCTCCTGTGTATCTGACCACTGCCCCTTTGAAGGAGGGACCAGTTGTGCTCTCTGGCAGAGGGACGGTCCGCAGAGACACGGTGAGACAGACAGACAGACAGACAGACAGACAGACAGAGGATGACTGCATGACTGCGGCCAGCGTCCGCACAGCCCAACAATACAGCCTGCCTGACTTCCTGACCTTTGGTTCGCCAGCCCCTCTCTGCAGAAACAATGCACTCCTTATTTAGCCCAAGCCCTTCCCATCACGCAGCCATTTACTGTCAGCACATTGTCACTTGTGTATTCACTATTACAGTCACAGGGTTCAGCGGCTTAATTGGTAAAGGGTCACTGGAATGTTACGACCTTGGGGGCAGGGGTGTGACAGGCTGGCCCGGTGACATGTTTATTACAATATGCAGAATGATTGGGTAAATATAATAAACAGCCATCAGGTCACACATAAACAGCTTGAGGACTGATTGAAGAGGTTGATATTGTCATTTTAGATATCCACTTCATGCCCTTTTTTCTTTCTCTTGTGTCTGTGGTATGACTTTTTTCTTTGTGTGTGTTATCCAACCGTTAACAGAAGGCAACAGTAAGCAATCTATACTGTACACATTACAGTTGACTTGAACACACTACGAATGCCACAGATTCCACCCGACAGGCACAATAAGCAGCTTGTTCATTAGCTACAAGATACTCGGCCGGGCGAGCTTCAACTGGGGAGTTCTTTGTCGTGCGGGGCGGCTCTTTAATCACCGCTTTGGGTTCGAAGCTCAGCAACACATGATAAAAGTCTGACATCATCTTCCTACAACAGAGCAAGGGGAGAACATCAAGCCAGCAGAGATGGCTTCCAGATTTTGCACATTTAAAGGGGCGGGGCTGTGAAAGAGAATCGTAAATATCTCAGAGTAATCCTTTGGACGTCTCACCCTCGCTGAAAGGTGCCAATTCTTGACTATGCTGGCCTGTCAACAGGATGTTGACTAGTGCAGAGGTCCCCACCCCATCTGACCACTTAACACAGCAGCTGATAGGCATGTTTATTTTAACGATAATCGATGAGTGTTCCAGCTTGGATCAATTGCACTCAATTAACGTAGTGTACTTTAAGTTCTTATTTATCGTTATCACAAAAGAAAGCACATTTTTCAAGGTTTTAAAGAATAAATACCATGCCTTTCTAAAAAAAACATATTTATATATTTTATATTCATGTTATATTATCATTAAAATATAGACCAATTATTTGTTTACCAACATTGAGACTGGGTGCACATGTGATTGTTTCATGCAATCAATTCTCAACCTGTTGTTTCGGGGTGCACCCCAAGAGCGCACCAAATGTTCTCCTCACAGGTCTGTTTTATCAAGTATTGAGGGTTTAAGTGGTACTGAAGTTGCAGCTCAACAGCTAATTCATCCTAGCGTTAAGTTAATATCTCTGTGTTACAATTATTGTGAATGTTTTTTTATCACAATAAACGATAATAACGATTATCGTCCCATCCCTATAGTGGGAAGTTTTGAAGAAAGTTTGTCTGAGTGACAACCAGATGGCAATTCATTAATGGCTAGAGATGGCACACACTTTGTCCACTGTGTCTGTCACCAGAAACAGCTAAATCATAAAGACAGATTATGTCAAAGCAGGTCTGAGGGTGATTTAAACAAACAACGAAGATCTGTGTAATAGCAGTACATACAGTGGGTGGGTCATGCCAACATGATTTACTGTATATGAAGCCTTTTGTTGATAGAACAACACTTTATTCATAGAATGTGTCTTGTGTAAACACTGACATGACGTCTGTCATGGTACTGGTATAGTGACGCTCTGTGTTCACACTTCAGTGTTCATGTAGCAGAGTGGCTCACAACAACCTCAGCCTGATGGCCTATAAGTCTAATATCTCCCCCAAGCGATAGGGAATTTCCTTTGGTTTAGCGGTTAAGATGTTGGCTTTCCACGAGGGAGACCCGGGTTCGAACCCCGGGCGTCACATTGGTGCCATGACCCGGATCAGGTTTCCCCCGTGGCAGGAGGTCAAAAGGGGGTGAGAGTAGCAGAGTGGTTCACAACCTCAGCCTGATGACCTAAAAGTCTAATATCCCCCCCATGCTATATAAGCAAATGCCCTTTGGTCTAGCGGTTAAGATGTTGGCTTTCCAAGTGTGAAACCAGGGTTCAGGTCTCGGGCGTTATAATCACATCGCAGAGATTTTTATTTATTCGTGAAATTGTCCTCCATGATACACCAAGATGAATTAGTTTTTGTTGAGCTGCAAATTCAGTACCACTTAAAACCCTCTACACTTGACAGGCCTGTAAAGAGCACATTTGGTGCGCTCGTATTTCATTGTACACAAATCGATTCGCCAAAAATAGCCAAAATCTACAAGCTCGAAACGCGTCGTAAGCTGGGATGAGGAGAGTGTGGAAATCAGACATGGGAGAAGACCTCAAGAGGCGGCTGTTCGTTGCTACAGTGGAGTCAGTATTGCTGTATGGGGGCTGAGACATGGACCCTCACAGCACAACAGGAAAGGGCCCTGGATGGAGTATACACAAGTCTGACGGGCCACATCAGAAATGTGGTCCTCTACGTCTACGGGGACCTACTGTACCACGGGTCACAGACAAAGTCAGAGAGAGAAGGATGAGGCTGGCAGGGCACTGCGTCAGGCACCCCGGAACTAGTGGCAAGCAAACTGATACTATGGGAGCAAACCCAGGGCAAAGCCAGGAAAGGCAAGAAGCGCACTACCTACGAAGATGCAGTGCGGCGCGACAGCTTAGCTAACAACACTGTAGAGCAGTATTCAGGAGTCCCGAGTTGGTGTTGGCTAGACCGCACTCTCGCATCGCATTGCAGTTTTGTGCATATTTTGATAATCGCGATAATACTGTTCGCTATTATTTTTGCCACAATAATATTGACATGTAATGTTCATACTAGACACAATATTGCCGGTACCAAATATACCAGCATTCATTAGCCACATCATGCCAAAATTAAATATCCCATAAGATGGCAGGCATTTCAAGCAAGTGGGAACGAGGTTCAAGTTGCCTTTCATACCATACTGAAATGAATGGAATCCAGTGACTCCTCCACAATCAAACAAACCACAGGATGCTTTGTAAAATGGTTTGCAGTAATGTCAAATATAGCACGTATGGTGGTCAATGCCAGACCACTGGTAGGGTCCTTTCAGTTGAAACACAACATTGAAAGACATGGTCTATTTCTCTTATTACACAATCGTCTCTTATGGGGGTCCCTGGCACAAAATCTATTCAGATGTGGGTCTGTGTGTGGACATAATATACGAATCAATCATGTTTTTGTTTACTGTATTTTAATTTAGTTTGTAACACTGGGTGTATATGAAAAGAAAAAAAGAAAACCAAAACATTTGCAAGATGAAGGCTCATAGCCGAAACGTGTAAGCGTTCGTTTATTGGTGTGTGCCAATAAAAAAGTGGAAATGTGAGTACTTTGTTCTCCATTGATTTGAAATTTGGGATGTGCTAACTTTTGGGGATTTTTTAAATTCCTATTTTTTTAAATGTAAATTGCAAAATCACAAATTGTAACATGAAATGTAATATGAATTAATTGCAATAAAAGTATTTTTTTTTATGTGGGGGTCCCTGACACAAATGTGTGAGAACAACTGCCATAGATTCCCACTACGTTGCCTAGCTTGCCTTATCAAAGAGACTTTCAGAGTTCAGTGACTCGGGCTGGCTGTCTGGCTGAGAGGTTGTGAAAGCGGAGAGGAGACCCTGTGCACCCACTTCCTGTGTGTTTCTTCTCCATTCTTACTGAGCCATGACATTCTCTGATTCCTATCCCTCGCTGCTCCAATCCAATCCAGTCAGCTATGGAGGCCTGTTACGGGCATTCCACAGACTGGTGTGTACACAAAAAAAAATCATCCGTGTTAAGTTAAAGGTAGTAAGTGATATGTTTGGGTTAAAAAAAAGTTTTTGTGAAAAGGTTAAAGCTCTATATTCAGAGAGTAATCATTGCTATGGAGTGTTTGTTCAATAACAGGGGTATCACAGTCTCTCCAGTCTCTCTCTTTAATAAACAATTTTTTAAAACATCATACAATTAGGAGAGAGTACACATTCATCAGCTTAACATTTATAGTGTTCCACTTTAATTTTTTTCCACTCATTTTCTTGTGTCATCACTTCCAATTTTAGTTCTGTCCACTGATTGGATAACATTGGTATCTCGAGCTGACAACGCATTTTCTGTTTACTAAAGAGTTGTAGACAGGGAGACCCCAGTTATCGAGTTATAGAGTTATTTAACACTTTTGTTTTTGAAAATCAAGCACCTTAACTCTCTGAGTTAAATTAAAACTGAGGATTTTGCTGTGTACTTTCACTAACAGTCACCTTTTTTGTATAAATCAATGTAAACACATTGATTTATACAATTAGTGGTTCTCTTCTATCAACAGAAGGCACCATGTTGTAGCAACACTCCCTTGGAAATGGAGCACAAACTGTTTCCCTAGGCTGCCACCATGAAAAATGATACAAGAAGATGAAAAGTGGTATACAGTACATATCATAGCAAATTAATACTTAGAGCTCAATGAGTCATTCTACCTTTGGTCTACCATTCATGCATAAACCTTCTCTCTTGAAAACTGTACATATTCTTTGAAGAAAGGGGTATTAAAACCCCCCTAAAAAAGAAGGAAAAGAAAAGGATATCATCATGTTGAGGATCACAACCACAGACTGTCCCCGTAGTATAATTATGTGTTCATGTACATCAGCAGATCATGTTAGAACTACTGTAATAGCCCAGTTGCTCATATTTAAAATCAAGAGTGATGACAATTGTCTAGCATTTAGCTTCATTCACTGCCATGTGTTCAGGTCTGTTTGTGACCCGTGGTCATTCTGGTGGAGGAGGGTGCTGTGTCCTGTTCCAGTACAATGGGAGTCAATGATGGTGGCATATCCGCCCATATCTATCATCTTTGGTAAGTAACAGGGCTGCACTGAAGTAATGGGACAATAATTATCACTTTCAATATCTAAATGTTTTTTCACCATTAAAGGACACGGAACGAAGAAATCTAAAGTAGACTTAAGATTTCTTTTACTTATTTGATATGGAAGATGACCATCATCAAGGTGGGAAAGCTAAAATAGCCTTTCTAAGGCATACACTAAAGTTATTGGTACTTTTGTTGTGATCATATTAGCATGTTGTGAAATGACAATTTAATATTCTCAGAATATATTCTTTGAAAATGTATGGAGGGAAAAAGAAGGTACTCTTTTTGTGAGCCGTTTGGCTCACAAAATGAAACCATCACACTTCAACAGTGCATATAGAATTTTTACCTTTTTTAAATACCTTTTTGAGTTGAAAAGGACTTCAATGTGTAGTTTTTCTAACACTGCATACCTCTTACATCCTGCCCATCAATCATTTGATCCATTTTCATTACATCTGACAAATGTCAGGTATTTCCTTTTGAAAATGATCAATAGGCAACTCCAGGTGCACTAAAAGTTGTGGTAATATTTCAGGCCCCCGTTTTGAGTGGAGCTTTTGCTTAGGTCCACAGAAAAGCCTATCGTCTTTCATTAAGGCTGGCTAACAGATCCAATCTAGCATCTGCTCTTCATTACCAGCCTGTGGTTGGTACAACTAACTCAAATATGTGCATATACAATAATGTGCTGTCGAATCACTTTAACATTCTGACAGAAGCCTGCCAACATCAGATTCTGATTTGAGATTGGTAAATGTGATTATGTTCAATACATTCAAATGAAACACTGATGAGCAAAACCTAAACCTAGTGAGAGGGAAGTTGTAAATGTCTTTCAATCCTTTTAGAAGGCAACACTAGTTCTTCAAGACATTGACAATTAACTTGATATACAGTTCACATGATACATGACACACCTGTTTCAAAGTAAGCCACTGTCTCTGTGTCCACCCCCCTCCCCCTCCCCCAGTCTCCGCCTGACTGTACCTATGCCAGAAGAAGGAGACATATAAAGCGTCAGAAACCATATCGTGCAACATCTCACCTGAGGGCAGTCTTTGATGTAGTGGCCTTTGTTGAAACAGAGGTGGCACAGGTAGTTGGGTGGAGGCCTTTTGCTGGACTTGCGTGTCTCGGGGGATAGGGAGAGGTCGGAGAAATGGTCCGTCAACGAGCTCAGGCCCTCCACAATATTGTTGAGGGACCCGTATGGCGAGGACCCCTTGTAGAAATTGTTCAAGGCCTGTCAAAGAAAGGAAGAGAGGTGGTGTGAATAATATATCACTGATAACAAAACGCTGTGAAAGTGTCTTGAATTATACAAGTCTAATTTCAGAAGAAAATAAGAAAACTGAGGACACATCCCAGCATGCCCCTGTATATTTCTGCAGAAACGTGGGACCACAACAACCGCAACATTGCATGAAAGAGCATTTTTTGACTACTAGGCCATTTCCCTATCAGTCCATCACACTGATTGTTTCTGTTATGTGCAAGTCCGTCTCCTCCATACAGAGGACAGTAGTAGACATTATTTCATTTCCGCAGATGCGCCACATTTACTCTATATGCTTATAGTGTCCATTTCCTTAACAGAACAAAATGCCCTTGTCATGCGTTTTTTTTTTTTTTTCCCTCAACTGGTCCTGTTGGGAGTTTGGGATGATAACAATCGGCTCCATTGTTTCTCTTGAGGACATGGGTTCTGTGGTACCAGTGAGAAAGCGTGAAAAACCAGGCTTACACAGACAGTGGCAAGTCATCACAGGAAACGAATTGTATTGGCATTGGATAACAGAGTGATGTCCGTTGCAGTGGGTGATGTTTTGTCTTAGACATCAGTCTGCTAAACTGTCATCGTGTAATGTGTTTCCCTTGGTTAATAAACCGTACAACTAAACACCAGCCGTCAACTAAACACCAACTAAACACCAGGCACAGATGAAAGAGTTCAGACAACCATACAACTCTGGATTGCAAAAATGCCTCCGCCAACTAATGCTTCTGTAAACTCAGTAATTGAAGTGAAATGATTTATTTGTCATTTTGCTGCTGTTTGTAAACTTGTATTTGTATTGAAGGCATATAATGAATACTGTAGCCCAGTGGTTCTCAAACCTTTTCATGTCAAGGACCCCCAAAATGATATGTATTTGGCCGTGGACCCCCATCTCAAATATTTTGTTCCAGGGACCCCCAGAAGCAAAGATTTGAGTTACAAATGTTTGCTTAAACAATATATCCATTCAAAGGTTTGCACAAATTTTCTAACATATTCAAAAATAGCAGATCTACAAAATAGCAGATATACAAGCTCATAGCGCGGCACTCGGTCCCGCGCTATGAGCTTGTATATCTGCTACTTTCAAATAGCCAAAGTATAAAAGGTTAAAATTATTGTAATGTCATATTAACACATTTAGCTGGGGACCCCCTGGAACCCCCCCAAGGACCCCTTTGAGAACCAATGCTGTAGCAGCCTATATATCTCAGTCCTCTCCTTGCAGGTATGGCACCACCAACCCCTTCAGGGAACCCATGCATACTCCTCTGACCAAAGAGAGGAGGAGGGCGACCTGGGTGAACTCTTTTACATTCATCTATTTAAAACCTTGCTTAGAGGAGGCCTCTCTCTCAACCTGCCATACCTCCCTCAGCTGCATACTGACACCGGTAACAGTCTGAATACACACACAGGCAGCATACAGGGTATACAAAAAACATATTCATATGCTGCTAGGCTCCACTCTGTCACCGCAGTGCGACTCCAATGGAGGTATGCAGGTGAGGTTTTAGCTGACCTATGGGGCAGCAAAAAATAACCTGCAGTATGAAACGTGTGATGAACATGTATTAATAATTAATTAATAATAATATCCACAGGAAAGCCTTATTGGAAGTCATATCAGTCGGCTGTACACAATAACCAGGTGCATTTAGGCCTTAAAAACAAGGCTCCAGACATCCCAAAACAAACTGTTAAGGCTACTTCTTGGCCTTGAACCCACAACTCATCTAACCCCTGCTCATTTTGCTAGGGTCGGATGGCTCAGGGTTGAGGACAAAGTACAGCAACTTGCAATGGGCCTGGTCTACAAGATACACCACAACGTTAAGACACCCATGTACCCGTCAAAGTACTTCAAAAACGTAAATGAAGTCCACGATCACAACACCAGAGGGAGGAGCTCCACTGATCACGTCCAACCCAGATTTGGCACAAACAAGGGGTTGAATTTGTTCTCCTGCAATGCCACAAAAATGTGGAATGCCCTACCAAAAGCAGTGAAGGAGTGTAAAACCCTACTCTCCTTCAAAACCGCCCTGAAAGAGTACATACACTACAGGTGGCTGCAATTTGAAACTGGACCCTTTAAAAGTCAAAGCCTAGCCCACCCCCCTCGAACTGTTTACTGTACATATTTTTTGTTTTTCTTATTTTTAAACTGTTTTCAAGATGTTTTTATGATGTTTTTATGATGTTCTGCATAGTAGTGTATATCTGTCTGTCATGAATTGAGTACAAAGGACCCCAATGGAAACAAGCCATAGGCTTTCTTGGGTTTTAAATCCTATTAGCTGACCTTGTATTCAACTGTACTTTCATGTGCTTTTTTCTGCAAACTTCTAATAAAGTATTCAATCAATCAATCAAACGGCACTAGACTACTACACAGTTAAATCTTGTGGTAGCCTAGTGTATCCATTTGTAAATGTGAGAGTTTACACTCTCTGAGTTAAATGACCACTGAGGAGGAACAAACACACAAGTTCTACCTCACTCCTCAGCTGTAAGAACAAGTTCTACCTCACTCCTCAGCTGTAAGAGGACAGGTTCTACCTCTCTCCTCACTCCTCAGCTGTAAGAGGACAATTCTACCTCACTCCTCAGCTGTAAGAGGACAATTCTACCTCACTCCTCAGCTGTAAGAACAAGTTCTACCTCACTCCTCAGCTGTAGGAAGTTGTTGAGATAGTTGGAGCTCAGCTCCACCGCTTGACGCTGCTTGGCGTGGCTCAGGTCCGGTGGAGAAGAAGAGGGAGAAGAGGTTCTGAAGGCATCAAAAGCGTTGGTCTGGGTGTCCTGCAGGGACATGTAGACCCAGTTTAGCAGCTGTGCGGGGGGCTGCTGGTACACAGACCTAGGACCACCAGTGTCTATAGCGGACATCATATTGGCTCTTTTTTGTTGTTGTGTGGAATAATAATAATAATAATATGTTTTATTTGTAACGCACTTTATATTTGTAGCAAATCCCAAAGTGCTTGGCCTACATTTCAAGAAAAAATATTTAAAAAAATAATTAACAATAATACTAATAAAAACAATGAAATGAATACAATTCAGATCAATGCTGGTCAACTATACACAGCTAAGAAAAAGTTTTACGTTTTTTTTTTTAAACGCACACACAATGCATCAATATGTCCATCTAGGCAAATGCCTTGTTAAAAAAGAAAGGTTTTTAGTCCCCAGGAAGAAAAGAAAGAAAGAATTCCTCTGCGCCTCCGCGCCGTTCAGAACAGCTGTATTTCTGAATGGATCACCCGAGTCGATTCATTCCACTCGGTCATTCCCACTTCTTTCTTGTGATCTGTAGGATTATCGTAGATCCTTTTTTTTAATGCACTGGCTTCAGGAGGATCTCTACAGGACCCCCGGTGGTCCCTGGGTTGTGATGATCACGGAGGGAGCGCAGGGAAAGCATGACAGGGCAGAATGAATGTTTTAGTGCCAGTCCCAAAAAAATCTGCGCGCTCCACTCCAGCAGCCAGGCTGAGCAGCAGCGGTGGAAAGTAACTAAAGTACATTTACTCAAGTACTGTAGTACAATTTTGCATTATTTTTTACTTTAGTGGAGTATTTCCAATTTTCAGTACTTTTACAGTTTTACTTCTACTCCACCACATCTCATAGGCAAATATTGTACTTTTTACTCCACAATTATTTGACAAGTTATTTTGTACATTTTGATTATTATTACAAAACATGCATTAACCACTTACATTCCGGCCATTTGAAAATAGCCGATCTACTGGAATTAAGGTAATGTCCACATAATCAGTGTTATTAGTTGTGTTAATGTTTCATGGCGAGAAATAAAAGTGTGCAATAAAAATAGGCCACATTTTTATCATAAAAACAGTAGGCTAAGGAAAAACCTTATGGTTTCAATCGTCTAATGCCCAGTTTATGATAGCCAAATATGTTGATACAACTATATTAGCCAACAGCATCTTAACATATTAGTTTGCTGCCATCTAGTGTTTTTGGTGAGTAATTACCAATCCCATAGACCAATTATTTGTTTACTAACATTGAGCCTGGACGCACAGGTGATTGTTTCACGCAATCAATTCCCAACCTGTTTCGGGGTGCACTGGTTTCAGCACACCCCAACCCCCTCTTGTGTGTGTTGGCTAGTGAGACGCGTCCTAACGAGACCTGATATAATGGGGTTCGTTGCGCGCATACTGGCTGCGTGCAGCCAGTATGACGTCGTCTGTTAAGGGGTCTATTAAAGTTAGATTGGTTTCCAGAATATCTAACTGCAGGAGGAATAACTAACACACACACACACACACACACACACACACACACACACACACACACAAAGAATACGAATATATACTGTGTGTGTGTGTGTGTGTGTGTGTGTGTGTGTGTGTGTGTAAAAAATGTTCAATAGTAGAATGTGTTGGTTGGTAGGTGTGATCACCGTGGTGCGTAAACAACGCGCTTCTTTCTTTTGTGGTTTTTATTTTTCCCACTGTGCAGGGGGTTACAGCATTTGCAGTTTAATTGTGTGTGGTTTTCTGTATATTAAACAAAATACAGAAGGAGAAAAGTTACCCACATGTAAACAAAGTAACATAAACATAATTTCATTATACTGCACATCAATATACTGCACATATGATACAACATATCCAAACTCAAAACAAACTCACTTAGAATGGACGCACACACTGAAGCCTCTGCTGCTGCTCTCTGTACCAGACCTGACACACTGACCAAACACTTGCTTTTAAAGGTGCATGGGATTGCAAATCATCAAATCAACAGCAGGTGCAACTAATTGGCCAATTAACTGCTGTGCATTCAGCACACATTGAAGTGGAAACAAAGGGTCCATTTTAGAGGAAAAAACATAAACAATAATACTAAACTTAGAGTTTGGGGAATCTTCTTAACAGTGTGTGTGTGTGTGTGTGTGTGTGTGTGTGTGTGTGTGTGTGTGTGTGTGTGTGTGTGTGTGTGTGTGTGTGTGTGTGTGTGTGTGTGTGTGTGTGTGTGTGTGTGCTTGCGTGCGTGTGTGTGCGTGTGTGTGTGTGTGTGTGTGATTTGACTGACAAAACAATGGACTGGTCTTAAAACCCACAACACCTGACATTATATTTCACAGTAAACGTGAGGGTGGTATGGGTGTTCCCAATTTTGAATGGACATATATTGCTATGAGGCTCTCCCATTTGTTAAATATGCTGAACAATGATGACCAGTTTGTGAGAGAGCTTGCACGTTCATCTCTGTTCTTGGACCTAACATGACATAAGGTCCCCCTGGCATGTGGCTCGGATCCTAGCTTCCTAAGCTTCAGAAGGAAACTCCCCCGGCTTTGGTGTGTGGTCAGACTGGCCGGACATAAACGATCTGTGCTGCTGGTCGGATGTTACCTTGGAGTGGGTAGGGTCTAACTCTGAGGCGTTGGCTGTCTCGGAGGACTTTATATCTGATACCAGTATCTCTGTCAGAGCATGTGTGTGTGTGGAACAGAACACCAACTCCCACTGACTAATGCCCGAGGGCGCCTCCTATGGGCACAACAGCAAAGGGAGCGGCAACATTCGACTGAGCTGAGATTGCATAGGAAGACTGCATGTCTCCCTGCTGCAGACTCACTCACTGTGTTCAAAAATGTTGCCTTAGACGAGTGCATTGTTGTCTTTACTCTGAAAGCGAGGTTGCAGGTTTTACCATCTAAACTTAACCTCTCCATCTGGTTTCCAGGCAACCATGCTCCTCACTGTATACATCATGGTCATGAACAAATAGCTGAAACCATGTCCCACATCTTAAATGGGTGCCATGTATACAGGCATGATAGAATAGTGGATTTGATATCAAAATATATCTCTTCTATTTTCAGGTCCTCCATGCTATATAAGCGTTCTACTGTGAAGCGAGCATGTTTAGCCTGTGTAATGATGATTCTGTGTTCTCTAATATTTCAGCCAACACCCCTGATGTCATTGGTGTTCATTCTCAAGGTCGGCTGTACTTTTGATTACAGCTTAGAGGAAGCCTTCCTAACCAAAGTGTTAAAATATCCTCAGCTAGAGCAGACCATATCACAGCTAGGCTACAGATGTAAACTTTTGCTTTTTATCTTTGGTAGCCTAGGGCACATGCACACGTTGGTTGTGAGGGGACTTCAAGTGGCCGGCCTCTCCAAAAGGAGGGCCAAACAGTTAGCAAGGTACTGCTCAATATCATCTATTATAGGAAGCCGCTCAATTTGGAGGAGGCGTTGTTTCCTTTACCCATGATTGTTGTCTGCTGTTTTTGACAACATTGCCAACATTATTGTATGTAACAATGTTCTGCCTTATATGCACTTTGTAACTGGCTGTCCCATTATCTGACTGCACTGGCAGTGTTATGTCCTTTGTACAAGGTATTCTTGTACTTCTGTTTATGTGGACATAAATAAATATTTCAAATAGTATAGTATATCTGCAGTGTATTTAAGAAACACAGCTAATAATATTTTACAACCAGGAAACTTTGACATTGTCATAGATTGATAACAGTAACAATAACAGCATTTTATAATTTACAGTGTATACAATGTATTTTCTCTTTTTTACAGTCTACTATATGTAAAGTAAAGTATTATTAAATTGTTTTTATTGATTTTTTTCACCAACAATAAATACATACATACATCACAGGACGGAACATAAACCATACATTAACAATACCTTAAGTAAACAGACAGTAATGCAAAAATTAGAAATAAACTCAAAATAAATGTACAAATAAATAAAGATAAAAATAAAAACATGTCGTTCTCATACAGATTGTCACTTGCCATACAAGAGTTGTCAAATTATGAATTCACCGTCCTATACCTAAAGTGTCCCCAGCCGGGATCCGGATTTTTATTTGTTTCCACAAAAAAAAAAAACTATTTGGGAGTTGATAAAATCAACAAACTCTTCATTAGAATGGCTGTACCGCGGAACTTGGCATTGAATTTGGAATGGAAGACCTGAGAGAAGCCCCCCCTCTTCAGCATATTATGATTCTTATTAAGCAAATGTGTTTCAGTCAAAAAGGGCTATATCCGTTTGCAACTTTGATAGGTGTGCAAATATTTTACTGCGTTTCACTGGATGATTAATCCCTCTGGCGTTCCAAGTCATAAATTTTGTAATAATTTTGATAGGATTAGGTACAGCCATAGCTTGGTAAAGAGCATTATAAAATTACCTCCTGGTCAAAAACAACACAAGCACAGGACCCCTTGGTGGACAGTAACTCTCCGCAAGAACAATGCATCATTAAAGATATGAACAATAAACATAAGAAAAACAACAAAACAACACAAAACATCGCAAAAACCCTCTGCCGGCCCCTCCCCAAATGAGAGACTGCATAGACCCCTCCTGATGTAAAGTAAAGTAATGACATTACTGAAGGTTTAGGTAGAAACGTTTGGTTTTTTCTTCTTGCAAAGATTTAATGCTATTTTTCCATTTAGCAACAAATTATAGTGACTTCTGATGCGATGCCAACACCAACTCCACGCTGCAGTATTGTTAGCTCTGCTATGGTGCCACGTGTCTACATAGGTGGTGCGCCTCTTTCCCCTCCTAGCTGTGCCTTGGGTTGGCACTTGGCTCCCACAGTGTCCGTTTGCTTACCACCAGCCTCATCCTTCTCTCTCTGACCTTGTCTGTGACCCGTGGGAGGCCGCCGTAGAGGTCCTCGTTTCTGATGTGGTCCGCCAAGGACACCATGAAGTGCCATTAGCAGCATTCTATTGTAGACTTCTAGTGAGACTTCCAATCACACTATATAATGCATCATAACAGTTATTATAATGCATTATGAATGCATTATAATTGGCCATGATCCTGGCCAAAATAAAAGGTCTGTGAGTGACCGGTAATGATAAAGTATTATGATGCTTAACCTTATAAGTCATTGTGAAAGGCTTTATAAAGTGTTATGATTGCATTATGAGTGCTTATCTTACAATAAATGCACGAAATCTCTGTACGTGTGTCTGTAGTTAACGTGTTACGAGGGCCGTCAGACCGACTTCAAACTCAGCGCACAACAACACAGATATTTAAAGATCAACTAAAATTTAGAGTAAAGAAATAGGTCTTGAGCTGTGCTTTAAAGCTATCCACAGTGGCTGCCTGCCTTAGGTTTAATGGGAGTTTGCATGCCGTCGGCCCGTAGAAGCAGAATGCTGCTTCACCGTGTTTTTTATGTCATTGTAGGCACTTCGAGCAGGCCAGCAGTGCTGACTCAGCACTAGAAGACCTGAGGAGCAGTTTGGAACATATCTAGGCAGGCAGTCATAGAGGTAGGAAGGTGCCAGACCATTGAGAGCTATATAAATAAGTACAATTATTTTAAAAATCAATCCTAAAAACAACTGGGAGTCAATGTAGTGAAGCTAAAACTGGAGTAATATGTTCTCTCATCTTAGTTTTAGTTAAAACTATGGCTGCCGCATTTTGAAACATTTATAATCTGTCAGTTGTTTTCTTTGGCAGGCCAGAGAAAAGTGCATTGCAGTAATCAAGCCGAGAGAAAACAAAAGCGTGGATCAATGTTTTTGCATCGTCCAACGACAGATAGGCTCTGATTCGAGCAATATTTCTAAGATGAAATCAAATGGCAATCAAAAAAGCAGAATACAATCCACTTCTGTAGGCTAATTGCCAAATTATGTATAATGTGTCATTATCATGATGACATGAATCATTATTATTATGAGTGTTGAATTTATTATGCATTATATAGGCAAGTGCTGCTGGGTATCTGCACCTGGACACTAAAGAGGATGTCTCATCTCTCTTATCTTAACCTATAAAAATACATCATCATAATGTATCAGCTAATGTATGTTTTGCATGAATGATATATCGGGTAAATCTGCAAATGAATAACTAAAGCTGTCAAATGATTAGCCCAAGAATCAGGCCAACATTGATGGGGAAGAGGCAGCCAAATGTCACATGTGGTGTGTGTGTTGTTCAAGTGACAGCCCACTGACCAAAATGTCAAACATCCTGTTCCTGGAGTGACTTCCTTTACATTGATTTTTTAAAACACCACAAGATTTCAGGCTACTGAAAGTCTACTGTACTGTAGTCTACTGTAAGTAGGCTACTTTACATCAACCACTTCAGCCCATATATTTCGACCATTTGAAAATAGCCGATCTACAAACTCACAATGCACAGCGATGTGAGGAATTGTGAGCATGTACATCTGCTATTTTCAAAGGATTTTTTATACATCTGAAAACTTGTGAAATGGGACATTCTGCATAATGAGTAGGCTACTTTCTACTTTTGGTAGCCTACTTTAAGTACATTTTGATACCAATACTTTGATTTTGATTTTGAGACTTTTACTTGTAACCGAGTATTTCTACATTGCATTTACAAAACAGTAGGATTTAGTAGCCTAATGTGTTTAGTAGCCTAATGAGCCTTATCGTTATTGTTCTTTTTAATGTGTTCAAAGGTTATAACAGTATTGTAAATGGAGTAAAGGACGGAAACAAACAACTGAGGACCCACCCACTTATAGCTGCTCTACAGCTAAACACTCTCACTGTCCTCCCTTCCTGAATCTGCTCTGTTGAAAACACTGCTCTCTCTACAGTAAGTTCATCTCATGGATTTTTCCATTGTAAAGTATGCGCGGAATATGAAATCAAACCGACGTATTGTGTAACGTGTCATTTAATAGCAAGTGTATAAGAAACGTGGTTTGATTGTTTGTTTGTTTGGAGCATCAGACAGTGAGCTATTATTACCTGATTTTACATTAGCCACGTTAGCCAGCTAGATGAAGGGTCACGTTACTGTTAGCAGTGGATCAAAACCCCAAAAACCTAAACGGAATGTTGACGCGTGCCATGCTGATAATCTGATACTGTAATCAGATCTGCAGTTGAAAGAATGTGATGAATGAATGATTGATGAGTGTCTGGCTGACGGAATGATCTATGGGTCGTGTTATGTTTTACGGCGGATCACCCGGATGATGCTAGAATGCTACTAGACGTCCTAGCCATGGATAACTTCAAAATAGTGTTTGCACTTTCTCCCTTTTTGGCCCGTACATCTACATAAACGTTCAGATTTCAAATATAAATTGCTGACCCCATGGCCAATGATGTTGCGATTATGTACGGGCCGTCAGAAATGCCCGTATCTTCCGTATTGTTCAATAAAAAGCATTTTAATCCGATCGGTGGACATTTTCTCAGAGCTATAATGTATCAGAGGAAGTAATACACCTCCCCACCGATAGGGTCGCGTGGTTGAAAGCATTTGGAAAAATACGAAGAAAATGGCCACCAATCGGATTAAAATGTTTTTTATTGAACAATATGGAAGATACGGGTACTTCTGAGAGCCCGTAACATCCGTGGCCAGAGGTTAAGCACTTTATATTTGAAATATGAACGTTTATGTAGATGTACGGGCCAAAAACGGATAAACTGCAAACACCAGGTTGGAGTTCATCCATTACTGGCTGTCATGTATCAGGACTACGCTAGACGACCGTCCCAACTTCTGCGGTGCAGCGAGGACACAGTGATGTATGTTCTGTTATGTAACACAAACAGAGTGGATGACGACAACATATATTTAGCATACGCCATTGTGTACGTGTGTTACGTCCCTGATGTAGAGGTTCATGGGGGGTAAAGCTGTAGTACAAACGACTGGCGATTCACAAATCCCAGGCCTAGTCAAGCTCGATTGATCTAGAATGCTTGCTTGCTTGCGTAGCTTGCAAATCCTGTTATCCTGCTGGGTGTGGGTGGGCCTCATTTTGGATCAGCGGCAGAGACAGTAGTAATCAGTAAATGAGCGGGGGGAAGGGCGTAGCCTGTCCGAATATACATGCCCTTGAACAAACTCTTCAAGTCGTTTCCTTTGTGCATGGAATGTTAATAGTTTGCGATCGATTGTTTGCTGCAGGACTGCAACAGGTGCCTTTTCCTCCAGTCAGATACTCAGATTACAGTCATTTGCCTAAACGAGGCGGGGCATGGCCTGCACCTATAACAACTAACTTTGTTACTCCTATTTATATACACACACACACACACACATAACTGGTTGAAGGTTGGCCTATACTAGGAATCGACGTACAGGCAGAGACTCAGTCACAAAAGATACCATAATATTAATAAGTGACAAACGAGAGTCAGAATCAACTTTATTGTCACATAATCATTGCATGGTTACATTACATGTGTAAAAAAAAAAGCTGGACATTTATTTTTTGAGCAAGCTCTCAACATTGCAGTTACAGGAAGAGTCAATTAGTGTCTGTGTAGGGAAAGAGAATAGAGAAGGAAGTCAAGTAACAGGAAGGCACAGTTAAATCAAACAAAGTCCAGTATATAGGCTACATAATAGATATAGCACTCCATAGGCAGAAAGGTTTCTTGTGCAGGTGGAAAACATCACGCATTATAGAAAGTCAGCACTACAGCCGGTATATAAAATCAAAAACATGATAGCAGCAGGTATAAAATAACAGTTTTTATGGTCATGGTTAATAATAGCTTGTTTAATAATACATGTAGTATCAGTCAGTCACATCATAGACAAGGTAACCAAATATGTTTATTCATTACTGAAGTAAATAAACAAAGTATCTCAAAACAGTCAAGAAAATAAGTGTGTAACAGGATAGACAAATATCAAGTAAGAAAAATAATACATTGAATAAGGTATAAACACAGCAGCAAAAACAAAACAAACACACACACACACACACATACACACACACACACACACATACACACACACATACACACACACACACACACACACACACACACACACACACACACACACACACACACACACACACACACACACACACACACACACACACACACTCATTCGGGTTCCGTTGGGGGCTCAAGTGTAAGATTGTCAACGTGCGATAGAAAAGGCTGCCATGCTTTATAGAATTTTTAAAAAGAGCCACGCAATGTGTATGTAATTTTTTCCAATTTTAAAAAGTACAGTATGTCACAAATCCAGCGGGAATGGGAGGGTGGATATGTTTTCTTCCAATGGATCAGAATAAGGTGTCTTGCCAACAGAGTGACAAAAGCAACAAAGTCCGATTGATATTTAGGCAGAGAAATTGTCTCAGGAAGAACGCCAAAGAACTAAACTATGACTTAATCTCATTCTCAACCCTATAGGTCATAAAGATGAGCTATCCTGGATACCCTAATCAGTCCGGTGGGTATCCACCTCAAGCAGGGGGCTACCCGCCACAACCAGGGGCATATCCACCCCAGCAAGGGGGCTACCCCCCAGCGGCGGGGGGCTACCCTCCTGCAGCCGGAGGCTACCCACCACAGGTAGGAGTTGTCCCAATTATTACCTAATCGCAATTATTTTTGCATAATTAGTCAGAATCGTTTCTATTCGTCTGCATAAATTAATCTATTAACCCATTCAAACCGGGAACGCATCTCTGTCATTTTAGATTTCTTTGGCTATTAAAAAATAGCAGATCTATAAGCTCATAGCGCGGCAGAGTGCCGAGCTATGAGCTTGTATATCTGCTACTTTTGAATAGCCAAAGAAATCTAAAATGACAGAGATGTGTCCCTGGATTGAATGGGTTAAAAACAGGAAAGCTGATATAGCCGATCTACATGCTCACAACGCGTTGCATCGCGCCACGTTGTGAGCATGTAGATTGACTATTTCCGCTCTTTTTTTATATCTTTTGGAAAGTGTACAATTATTAAATATATGGCCTGTTTAATTGATGGTACGTTATTTATTTTTTATGATTTATGCTGGTCATAAAGATGAGCTATGGATACCCTAATCAGGTATGCTGGTAGGTAGGTATGCCTGGTCATGCTCAGTCATTCCTTTGTAGATTTAAGTCATATCTGCCCTGAGCAGATATGACTTTGTTTACAAAGCCTAAAAAGGAAAACAGAAAAGTCATTTTTATCCTTATGTTGCAGTGTTCAAAGACAAATACACAATTAAATCATTAATCGCATGGATTGAAGTTCTAAGTCACCACGACTGATTTCCAGTGGTAGAAAAAGTACCTCACAACGCGTCGCGATGCGACGCGTTGTGAGCTTGTAGATCGGCTATTTTCAAATAGCCTATGTATAAAATAGGGCTAAAGTGGTTAATATATGTTTTATAATGTAATAGTTTATATCTGCAAAGTAACTAGTATCTAAAGTCTTCAAATAATTGTAGTGGAGTAAATGTACAATATTTGCCTCTGAGATGTAGTGGAGTAGAAGTAAAAGTATTGGAAATTGGAAATACTCAAGTAAAGTACAAATACCTCAAAATTGTACTTAAGTAAAATGTACTTAGTTACTTTCCACCACTGCTGATTTCAGTCATTTGGATTCCATAGAAGTCAGCATGTCTTCTATGGAAGCATGCCATGCACCCAAAATAGGCTATCTACAAGCTTACAACACAACGTTTTGTAAGCTTGTAGATGGTCAAACTAGCAATAGAATTCCTGAAAATCCAAATGATTGCAGATATTTCTTAAAAACAAAGGTTAACCCTCTGGCGTCTGGCATGTTGTTTTAAAATGCAAAATACAAAATAGCATCAATCTGCGATTTCTTCAACTGGTTGGCTTCCAAAACATCATAATTCTACACATTTTCACACTGTTTCACAAATTGCATCAGGACTTGGCCTAACAACATATTTTCAGTCGTGAGATTTTATTTCGCTTTCATCCATGTTAATGGCAATTATTTTAATTGTCAATTAATTGTCGAGTAAAATATCATGCTCGTGACAATCTTAACCCACAGGCAGGTGGATACCCACCCCAAGCCGGGGGCTACCCTCCCCAACAAGGCGGCTACCCTCCCCAACAAGGCGGATATCCTCCAGCCGCAGGCGGCTACCCTCCCCAGGCTGGGGGGGGCTACCCTCCCCAGGCCGGGGGCTTCCCACCGCAGCAACAGCCCGGAGCAGGGGGCTATCCCTCTATGCCGCCAGCACAGGGAGGTAAGGCTAAACACTGTTGTTTACGGAAGCCTTTTTATTTTCCTGTTAGCTTTTTCATTCGTTCACAGAATTAGTGCATCAGGATATTTCTGACTTAATGGCTGTAAGCGAAACCCCTCCATTTGAGCATTACGTAACCAATCCCTTGTCTCCAGGCGGAGGATGGGGCGGAGCACCAGCAGGCGGCTTTGGAATGGTACATTTAATCTCTTATCTTACCCCTCACCTCTACACTGTCAAGTGATTAATAGCATATGGACTGACTTAAGCATAATCTCTTATTTGCTCAGAAACACCTTATACATATATGTGCATTCTACTAAGTTCCTGCCATCATGGTAGTGTTGATTTTGACAGCAAATTCTGATTCAGTTTTAGTCATAGTCTTTTGAATCAAATTCCATTTAGTTTTAGTCATACTTTAGTCATCTGAAATGTTTCACTGTCTAGTTTTAGTTGACTAAATATCATAAGATTATAGTAGACTAAATCTACAGTTGATTTAGTCGACTAAAATGTATTTTGGCGGTGCCTTGATGGCGTCGTAATGGCTGGGATTTTACACTTGGTTGCATGCTGAAAATAGCCGATCTGCGACGCGTTTGTGAGCTTGTAGATCTGATATTTTCAGAGCGTAACACCTGAGCGCAACCAAACGTAAAATGACTTGTCTTTTAGTTCTACTGGATCTCTTCTCCACACGTCCCTCCCTAACATTTTAGTCTAGTTTTTATTTGTTGACGAAATTGTCAAAATATTTAGTCTTAGTTTTAGTCATCATAGCCTAGTTTTTATTTAGTTTTCGTCAGTGAAAAAAGGTAGTCGAGGAACATTTTTCGTCATAGTTTTAGTGGACGAAATCAACACTCCATCATGGCACTGGTTTGTTCTATAGATACGTTATGTCACTGTGTACTTAACGCTAATAACGTCCTTCCTTTTTTCCAGCCGGGAGGGGCTCCGCAGGGCTATCCAGGAGGGCCGGCGGGAGGGGCTCAGCAGGGATATGGAGGAGGGCCGGGAGGGGCTCCGCAGCAGGGATACGGAGGGGGGCCGGGAGGGGCTCCGCAGGGATACGGAGGGGGCCCTGCGCCAGGACAGCCGATGCCGGGTTACCCTGGTGCCCCAGCAACCAGTCCGGGACATGGAGGAGGTGCCCCTGCCGTTCCACACTCTCCTGTCAATGTACGAACTTCAAGTCTGGATTCATTCAAATATTTGTCTGCAAGCAGTGTTGCCAGATTATGTGAGAGAAACAAGCCCAAAAGAAGCAACTATGGGCCACATGAGCATGTTAAACATATACATCAGCTATTTGAAAATAGCAGATCTACAAGATCTTCCTCCCAAGAGCTAAACTCTTGGGAGGAAATTATAATAAGCAGACCTGGCAACACTGTCTGCAAGTGCAATCTTTATATGCACGTGTAACATTTCTCCTCCTAAAGTTTTATTGTTTTATTTTTAAAGTATGTATTTTTCTTATGTTTGCTATTAGAGAGGATTCAGGGGCTCCATTAAAGATACTCCAGGAGCTGATCCGTTGAGGGATGTAGAAGTTCTCCGCAAAGCAATGAAGGGATTCGGTCAGTATTTGGTCAGCATGTATTCTTGCACCTGTTTGAATTATGGGGTTAATACATGCAATCCTTAATGAAAAATAAAAATAATAATAATTTAACTATTCACTTTTTGGAACAGGCACTGATGAGTCCGCTATCACTGAACTTCTGGGAAGTCGCAGTAATAAGCAGAGGGTCCCGCTGGTAGCTGCCTACAAAACTACTTATGGGAAGGTAGGAGTTACAGTAAAACTACTTTATGGGAAGGTAGGAGTTACAGTAAAACTTCTTTATGGGAAGGTAGGAGTTACAGTAAAACTTCTTTATGGGAAGGTAGGAGTTACAGTAAAACTACTTTATGGGAAGGTAGGAGTTACAGTAAAACTACTTTATGGGAAGGTAGGAGTTACAGTAAAACTGCTTTATGGGAAGGTAGGAGTTACAGTAAAACTACTTTATGGGAATGTAGGAGTTACAGTAAAACTTCTTACTTGTAAAACAGTCGAAAGTTCTTCCTTTGCCTACTGACCACTAAATGGAAGTTATATCTTGAGTGACCTTACTTTCAAGTGTGTCTGTTTTTCCACATAGGATTTATTCCACGATCTGAAGTCGGAGCTAACTGGAAACTATGAGAGACTGGTTGTTGCCATGCTGCAGACAAATGCACATTTCGATGCGTCTGAACTGAGAGAGTCCATACATGTCAGTAATTCCATCGCTTGTGTTTTAAGTAGATGATACAATATTTGTTTTGGGAGACTCTACGTCAGCAATGGCGTGACTCATCACACAATGTGACCAGAAGAAGTTCTGTTCCATTCTGACAATAAAGACCAGACAAACGGAAAATTCAATCATGAGTGATAGCAAACAGCCAGTGTGCTTGCTTTCCACACAAGCTGGTTTTGCAGTCTGTTTGCATTACTTATTGACCAATAAGGCGGTGTTCATTTAACCCATTAAGACCGGGAAAGTATCTGTCATTTTAGATTTTAACCACTTTAACCATCTTTGGCTATTCAAAAATAGCAGATATATAGAATCTAGATCTGCTATTTTTTTGGAGGAAAATCTTTGAATATTATGTTTTTTAAAGCGAACATTTGTAACTCAAATCTTTGCTTTTGGGGGATTCTACAAAGGTCTTCTAAATCCTAAACAGTTAAAAAAAAGAAAAATTTGATGTTGCTATAATATCATTGGTTCTCAAACTTGTTCCCCCCCGCCCATTGCGGACCCCCCCCCCCCCTCTACATACAAAAATAGCAGATCTACAAACTATGAGCTTGTATATCTGCTATTTTTGAATAGCCAAAATAAATCGAAAATGACAGAGATGCGTTCCCGGATTCAATGGGTTAAAAGTGTTTATTTTCCTGTGCAGGGTGCAGGGACTGATGAGGCCTGTCTGATTGAGATCATGTCATCTCGCAGCAATGCAGAGATACAGGCAATCAATCAAGTTTACAAATCTGGTGAGTGCCCCCACACTCTTATTATCATCTCTGTGTTTGTTTCAGGTATTCACAATGAGCATCATGTACTCACCGCATGATTGTAATTGGATTGTATAATTTCTGTGCTGCATTGTGGGATTCACAGAGCCCCCTACAATAAACAAGGGCAATCACAATACGCTGTTGTGTTTCACAACAAGCCAGCTCGCCCCCTCTCTTGTAGCACGTTATCACTTGTCTACCAAAAGAGGTCACATGTTTTAGATTCTTTAGAGTTTAACGTATTCGTGGGACAATACGCGTTTTGCAGCTGCACTTACTCATGCACTCCTGCACTTACTAACCTCTAAGTACAGAAACCGTTACAACATGTGTAATAGTTAAGCCGTGTGGCTGTGTTTCAGCCCAGGTTTGTTTTTGCGTTCTCAGCGCCCTCTGGTGGGTGTACAAAAGAAAGCTTTGAATGGCTCAGCTAATAAGTAAATCAAATGGAGGAGTCAGTATTAACCAAACAAATCAATGAAATGTGGGCTTTATTCTGTGCTGTATACTGTGGAGGTGATGGTCAGATGTATTGTGTTACTTTTGCATCCAGAGTATGGAAAGACCCTGGAGGATTCCATCAGCAATGACACCTCAGGGCACTTCCGTAGACTCCTGGTTTCCCTCTGTCAGGTAGGTGTATCTGCTGCAGTTTATTATTCAAACAAGACTGCACTGAGGAGGAGGAGGAGGAAGTTGAATTATTGACCAGAGTGCAGTGGTACATCATAAATAATGTATTAGATTCAAGATTTCTTTGCACAGCGCCTGTTGAAACGTAAATTGTTGTTTTCTTCTTCCAGGGCAATCGAGATGAGAGGGAAAACGTGGATGTCGCTATGGCCAAACAGGATGCTCAGGTAAAGATTGTATTTAAAGACTGATAATATTTTTAGAGCGTCCATTAAGCGCATAGATGATAATAATTCATATCTGTGTGTGTGTGTGTGTGTGTGTGTGTGTGTGTCTAACAGAAATTGTATGCTGCTGGGGAGAATAAAGTAGGGACTGATGAGTCTCAGTTCAATGCGATCTTGTGTGCTCGCAGTAAGCCTCATCTTCGTGCAGGTATGTATGTCTGGAGTACCTGTTATTTTCCCAATGTTCTTTTTAATACTGTTAATAATGTTTTAGTGATAAGTGACATTGACGATATTGTTTGACTATATACCGTCCTGCCGGAAACTCTTGTCTCCGTCAGTCTTCCACGAGTACCAGCAAATGTGTGGCCGGGACATTGAAAAGAGCATCTGCAGGGAGATGTCTGGAGACGTGGAGGGTGGCATGGTGGCAGTTGGTAAGTACACTCACGTAAACACACTTACAGCAATGGCGGAAGTTCTCCGATTTTGGGCTTAAGTAAAAGTAGCAATACCACAGTGTAGAAATAACAAAAGTCCTGTATTCAAAACCCTTCTGAAAGCATTTTTTTTTGTAGCTGCCAGCGCCTTAGATTCTGCTATGCATTTCTATGGTAAAGGCATGCTGGGAGTCTTCCTCTTCCCTGTGCCGTGCCTCGCGATTCAGCAGTATTTGGATGCCTGGGTGCCTTGAGTAAAAAATAGTTCAGCGTTTGGAGAGAGAGTTTCATCAAAGTAGTTGGTTTTTGTGCCTTTTCTTGTCGCATCTAGATTAAGTTGACACTGTTTATAGATGTGCTTGTCCCACTATAACTAACTAGATCCTCTCTTATCATGCTTGCACTGAGATTTATCTCTAACTCTGCATTCAGGATCCATCATTGCACCCTGTATTCATTAGTTGGTTTGTCGTCTTTAACCTCACGCAGGTTACAGCGCTGCTACATCTTCCTTTACAAAGCTATTCTTGGTAATCTCTCCCCTTTCATTTGTTCAAAGTTTGTTTTGATCAAAAACTCAGTAAAATGCCTGGCTGCGCTGTACTGTGCCCAGTGGTGTGCTCTACTGTGTTACTCTATATACATAGTGTGACCTGCAGAAATTTTTCATAGCCAAGCGTAGCCCTCTACCAGAGCACGTGAGCGGAGCGTAGCGGGTGGAAATGTCGCTCGGCGCTCCAGGGGTCTGGTTTCACGCTCGCTATTCGCTCACGTCGACTCCCCCCGCGCTCCGCTCCCCGTCGCTCCTCGCTCACGTTGATTTGCGCAAATCTCGCTCCATGCTCCGCTCAAACCGGGTCGCTCAACAGTAAAAAAAAGAAAGTAGAAATTCTAATGAAATCTCGGTGCGCTGTGCACTGCTGGATGTCTGTGTGTCTCTGAGTCCGTGCGACCGGGCATGCTCAAACATTCAGTGCGCGGCCCCCTCGAGGGCGGCTTGGAGCGGGAGGCGGTCCTCGCTCTGAGTAGCGCTCCAACCTTTTTATAAACCAGCTCCGCCCTCACGTCAAAATCGCGTCGCTCTGCTCCGCTCACATGCTCTGCCCTCTACTAACCATTTCATCCATTGAAAACACACTAGCGCATACCCACGACCACGCGCATGTCGTTCAGGGAATGATTATCGTATACCTCCGAAAAAACCTAGAACACACTGTCTGTGCCCCTTTTGCGAACTGAGGCTGGTAAAAGAAGCCTATTTTATTTTGGCCCTTAGGCTTGCAATGACCTTCAGACCAGACTCACATTGCCTTCTTTAATTTCACTTAGGAGTTTTAAAAATATTATAGCGGACGTCCTCGCCAGAAGCTGTTCCTGCTCTGAGGTGTAGTTTTTTGATTGGTGTTTTATGATTGTTTTATTGCTTTTACTTTGTTTGGTACTGAAGACTTTTAAACCTCACGTACTCTCACTGGAGTAATGTTCGGTAGTCTGTCTGTATGCTTTTATTTTTTGGAGTTTGTCCTGTATTGTGTTTTTGTAAGCATGTGAATGGCCACTGCGGAGACTTTTTGTCTCAATATATTTTAACTGGTTACATAAAGGTTACATATCATTGTAATTCTCCTATGCAGAGGGTTGGAGTGACACTTCCACAAACATGGACAGAGGTGTCTCGCTCAGTGCTCTCTGGACATGATATCCAAAGTGCTCGGTCTAAAAAGAAAAAAACACTTTCTGTGGATTTAAGAATATATTCTATTAATGCTGGATCTTTGGATTTTTACTGTGTTGCTATAGTAAAATCCTCAGTGTTTAATTAACTCTGAGAACGGAAAAATCAACCCAAATCCATTTGTACATGCTCAGAGTGAAATTTAGTGTGTGCTACACAGAACTGAAACCACTCATTTGACAATTTGACCAGTCCGAATGACCTAAATTTCAGATAAGTGCAGATTAGCGATGTTTGGCTGAATCACTTCAAATGTACGCTGATGACACTCTTCCATTATGATCTTAGTGGTATTTTGAAGTGAAGCATCTGCTTTTAGTGTCTGAACACTGATGTCTCCTCCTGTCACTTTGCAGTGAAATGCATCAGGAACACCCCGGCCTACTTCGCAGAGAGACTCCACAAGGCCATGGCGGTACGGTGTGACCTACTATCTTCCATATTCCATTGTAAAAACCAGTGGTTATCAAACATTATCATGTCAAGGACCCCCAAATCGATTTGTATTTGACCGCGGACCCCTATCTAAAAAGATTTTCTGCCAGGGACCCTCATAAGGGATAAAGGTTTTCAAAACGTCTTCCAAAATAGACAATCTACAGTAGCCTACAAGCTCACAGCCTGTCGCATCTCGACACGTGAGCTTGTAGATCTGCTATTTTTGAACCACTCATTTTTGATCTGCTATTTTTGAATAGTATTCAAGTGATTCAAGTGATTTTGATTCTATGATAACTACTTTTGTTCCCCCTGGAACCCCCTCAAGGACCCTTGGGGGTCTGCGGACCCTACTTTGAGAACCACTGTTAAAAGCTACAAATGCAGATCAAACGTGTTTGTGGGCATATGTAATGTGTAGTGTTTATGTTAACAGGGAGCGGGGACCAAAGACAGGACACTCATCCGTGTCATGGTGACCCGCTCTGAGGTGGACATGCTGGACATCAGACAGGAGTATGTGAGGGTCTACGGCAAGTCACTTTACACCGCCATCTCTGTAAGTATGGAGCAGATTAGTACTGGACTATATATATATCGTTGCTGTCGAGTGGAAACCTTGTATGTCCAAAACAGTTACTTTTCAGGAAGACATTTTTTTGTGTTACAATAGTTAAGATTTAGACACAAGCTCTTCTTAATACTTTTCATTGGTTCAATATGTATAAACCCCACAGACACACTTTCACTTAAAATTGTTTTTAAACAATAGTGAAAATAGCAGATCTACTCACAACCCGTCGCATCACGGCACGTTGTGAGCTTGTACATCGGCAATTTTTGCTACTTTTGTGTGATACTGTATTATGATGAAGTAGAGCATTCATTTACAAAAAACATTAACATTCGAAATATGTAGATGTGCCCGATAGCAACGATAACGATATTATATCAATATCGTGATATGAAACTTCATATCATTAGGAATTTTGGGTTATATCGTGATATGGCATAAGTGTTATAGTTTCCTATGGTTGATTGATTGATTGAATACTATATTAACAATTTGAAAAAAGTACAGTGGTACGATTATACAATGAAAAAGGATAACACAAAAAGCCCCGATGGCTTGTTTCACTGAATTCTACATTCTACACAGTGTGCGTGCGTGCGTGTGGTCTGCTACAATGGAGTGTCCCACTTGATTAAACTGGAATAGAGATACTGATATTCTTTATATATCTGTGCAAAAACTGATCAAAGCTGTTGAAGTTGATTCATTCAGTTCAGTTTTGATTATTAGTAGTTATAAGTTTCAGTCCTACAGATACAACAGGTTTGTTGTATTTCAACACGTAACCTAGTCCCCTTCTGTATTCCTACACTTACAAATTCAATAATGGTTTGATTGATCTATATATTTATACAGTCTTGCAGGGAGAATGCATGTCAAACAGTTTAATTCCTAATACCATTTTATTTTCCAATCTACTATGTCCTGTGGAAGGAAATTAATACAAACTATTGTATGCAGCAATCGTCAGAGAGAAATACTGCATCCAAAACAACAGGACATTCGATCCCACTGTCATAATTACATGTCATTGACATCGCTTCAAAATTACAGTTGACAGCGAGGAGCGTTCCCATTCTCAAGTCAAACGCGATCAATTTGTCCGTCCTCACGTCTTGTTCTCGGCGCGAGGAAACGATGTGAGTGAGGGACGCGAGGATGGAACAAAGAATTGGAATTTGTGGCGATTGTGAATTTGTCCGTATGATGACTTTCATTGGGAACTGATTTCCCGTAATACTATCATCTCTCTCTCTCTCTCTCTCTACCTCTCTCTCTTCCCTAGGGTGACACCTCTGGAGACTACAAGAAGCTGCTGCTGAAGCTGTGCGGTGGAAGTGACTGAACACACCACACATGAAGGAACCACGGCCATAAGGACAACGTATTACATGCTTCATAGTTTAACCGTCTCCCATGTCCTTATATCAGCCTGTCATGCATGTTAGTTCACAGTATATCACTTCCCTCTTGGGATAAGTCAATGTTCATGTTAGTGGAACAAAACTATATTTCAACACACGTACAATCTTTGTGCTACTGCATAATGCTAGATGTTTGCCAAGATTATATATATACTATATACTATATATAGATTAATAACAAATTTTAAAGTGCCTCTGTGCCACTAACGGACCACAGCTTTAGTCCTGTTTTCAAAAATTAGCACCTTCTTTTATAGCATTTATTTTTTAGCATATTGTTTTCAAGCCATCAATTCAATCAGCAATGTTCAGCAGCTATTGACACACTGTTGCCTTGTATTTAAAATGCTGAAGGCCCAAAGCCTAAAGGAAGGAATCCTATGCCACGTCAGTGTACAATGTATCTCTTTTATTCAAGCTGGGATCAATATTATATGTACAAAATGCAATCGTTACATTGTTTGTCTCTCAATATTGCAGTTATAACATTTTCATTTACCGATATACCGCATTTTACTGGTCTGTGTGTTCGCCAGCAGAGGGCTCCCTGAGCTCAAGTAAAATTTTAAGTTGTATGTAGATGGTTTGATTGCTTCAACATAAATAGTTTTGATTTAGAATGTATTCACTATTTTACTAACTAGTGATTTGTTTTATTTTTTACATATGTGCAGTATGATTCACCAATGGTTCATGCCTTGAACCCAAATTGATGCATTTGTCATTTTGTACCACTAATCGCCATTTCATAGTGATGTACTGCAATATGAACCCGTAACTCATTTCAATAAAATGCTCTGACATATCAGGATTTGCAGTGTGTGAACTGGAGTGATGTATTTGCATAAACATCGAGTGATGATTCTTTGTTGGGAGCTCGGTCACACACAATGAGAGATTTGCATTTCAAATCCAGTTCCATTTTCTCCTCCTTGGCCTACTGCCTACTAGTGGTGGAATAAGTACTCAGGTTTTATTTATTTTTACTTAAGTAAAAGTAACGATACAACAATATAAAAATACTCTGTTACAAGTAAAAGGCCTGTATTAAAAATGTTACTTGAGTGAAAGAACACAATAGGCATATATTGATTGGCATCAAAATATGCTTAATGTACCAAAGTAAAACTTTAAAAGAAAAAGTAAAAGTACCCCAAAATTGCACTCAAGTACGGTACTTTAATAAATGTATTTAGTTGCTTTCCACCACTGAGCCAAGGTAATCATTATGAATGCAGTGAACAAGCCAACCAAACCTCTCCTTGGAAGGACCTAAAACTGAACCTCCTGAACAAAAGATGGAAGTAATATGGCTTACATAAGTGCCATGCAGCATGTGTATTGCTCCATGATCTGTGAAGGGGAAAATGTTTGAAGTTTGCAGTTCATTGGAACAGAGCTATAAATAGCAATAGGCTACATTTTGTAGAGAAGATGTCCTCGAGTCTCAGCTCTGTTGTTTCTCTCTGGCTTAGTTGTTTTTGTTTTGTGTTGGGGAGTCAATGTACTTTTAATGAGGCTCACTGCATTTGCACAATCCTCACTTAAACAAGTGAAAAAACATCTGCAACAACAGAGATAAATATTCAACAATGGTATTTATGTCCTTTTTGCAGGTTACTACAGTACCTACTCAAATGTAGTCTATACTTTTTTCTTACATCTCATGGGGAGATAAAATTACATTTCCAGCGGATCCTGATTTCTTGACCAAATTATTACCTTCATTATTATTGAGTGGCCTTGACAAGAGCTAAGCTGTTTGTTAGAGCGAATATACGTGTGCCCTGCACACCAGTGGTTCTCACAGAGTGCGGTCAGGGGTCCTTGAGGGGGTTCCCCAGCAAAATTAGTTAATCCGTTTAACCACTTTAAACATACACATTGGCTATTTGAAAGTAGCAGACCTACAAGCTTGTAGATCTGCTATTTTCAAAATGTTACAACAATTGGAACATTTTAGAAACATGTTAACAACAACAATCTTGTATGGGGTCCCCCTGGCAGAAAATATTTTCAGATTTGCTGCCAAGTATACAGTGTATTAAGTTGGGGGTTCCTTGACATGAAAACTGCTTTACATCAGGACTTAACGGATCTCTCACACAGACACACAGAGAGGCTGCAGTGTTTCCAGTGGTTTATTGGAGTTGTCAGCAGCAGCGTGTGCATGTGGGAGACATTGTGGATCGATAACAAGCCCCCGTGTCATCAGTAGTGATGAGCTGTGGGCCCCCGGGCCCTCACATCCTAAGCCCCATTCATGCTTTGAAAATATGATGTGTCATCTTTTGCTGTTGAAAATCTGTTAATAAGGCAAATTTCTGCTTCTTATTAACTGATCTCATTCCAAAACGAGGCCAATTTGGGGGAAAGCAAAACAAACACATGGTCTTATAATATGTGCTTGTGTATAATAAGGTAGGATAGGCTTGAGTCCGTGTGGAAAGTGGGGGAAATACTTGGTTATTGGCCCAAGCCAAAAAACTGTTTATCATGGAGGAAAACAAAAAAGCATATTAATGCATTACTATATTTGAAAGTGCACAAACAATCCTTATGAAGAAATGGTATAGACCAATTATTTGTTTACCAACATTGAGACTGGATGCACATATGTGATTGTTTCATGCAATCAATTCCCTTGTTTTGGGGTTGTGTGTTGGCTAGTGAGGCGCGTCCTAGCGAGACCTGACAGAATGGGTTTCATTTGGAGCCAGTATGACGTTTGGAGCCAGTGTGACGTCGTCTGTTAAGGGGTCTATTGACTGTTGCCGAGTGAAGCCTCTGGGCTCTGGCAGTAGTGTTTAAATGGTAGTAGTATGTCCTCTCAGCAGCTAAAACAATTAAAGTAACATAATTATGCAGATTAGATGTACATTTTCAAAATAAAAGAATGGTAAATAGTTAAGAATAAGTAGTATAATATTACATTACATAATAAGTAGATGTAATGTGGCTAGACAGATCCGTTCATAAAAAAGGAGGATAATCAATTTCTGTTTCCATAACACCATGGCTTTAGTTGGAAAATACAAAACTGTTTACTGTTGACGTGATCCCCAGCCACCCCTCTGGGAATGATGGACCACTTCAATGGCCATAACTTTAAGTGAACTGTTCACCAGTGACATTGAATGACATTGGCGTCACAGAAAGGATCATCTATATTTTAGTGAAAACGGAACAAAAACAGTGGCGAGGTTTCTGCAGAGAGAGAGACAGTTTTAAATAATTCATGTGACTATTGATAGACTTTGACATGTGGGTAGGCTTTTACAGACACATGTTATCTTGTTCTGGATGAAAAGTCACACTCCGTGGAAATCTCTGTTTGTCTTTGTCTTGACCTTCAGTGTACCTTAACCACGTTAATAATGGCCGTCCCTAATTTGGGTATTTCAATTATATTTCATTATAAGATAAAGAAAGATTTTCTTTATCTTATAATGTTTTTTTTGTCTATTTTTCAAAAATAGACAAAGTAATAGTGGAATTTCCTCAACATGTAATATTATATGGGATGTGTGAATAGGGTGACATTTGGTGGCCAGGGACATAATCCTGCTTTAACCTTCATGAGTATAAGCAAATTACAAATCCAAGGATTACACGCACAACATTAACATAATGAGATACAGCAACCGATCATAATTTATCTCTTTTTATAGCATCTCCTTGGTAAGTCTCTGTAGCAAGAGAATGGAAAGAGAGAATATTATTCTCTCTTTCCAGTATGTTTATAATTGTTCACAAGTCATACTGTATCTGTGATGTGTATCCGTTTGTTCAAACACAGAAATACATCCTTACCAGAACCAGTTATTGTACTGTGCGTGTGTGTGTTATGTTTACATTACAACACACTGTACAGTCGATAATGATATACAGTCAGTGCATATACATACAGCACACAGAATAGTCCTCCCCATGCCATGTGTGACTGGTGTGGTAGTTTAGGAATTTGCATAATTCCACAACAATCCAGTCAGGTTCTCTTGCTAAGAGCCGTATGGATAGCCCTGCAAAAAAAACAGAGGTTACGTAATTATTTGAATTGTTAAAGCTGCTCAGAACTTAAGTGGGGACCATAACATGGGGGCACAGTGTGTACCGAATTAGGCTTAAAAGCTGTGCAGAGTAGCCTATACTTGCATGGTTTTCAACAGCTACTATGTCTGTCAAGCTCTCTCTGGTTCTCAAACTGTTTTTGGCATTGGTACCCGCTTTCCCTGATTTCCTAATGCAAGTGCTATACCCCCTTTACAGGAGTGCAGCAGTTGGATGGAGCAAAACTTCAAATGAAAACCATAGCAGCATTGTGATGCTATGGATGGATGACAAGCAGCAAGCTCAGCAGATTCACACAAATTCTCCCATTTTCCACTTTCTCTCATGCCCCCCCTGAAGCACGCCCGCGTGCACCTATAGGCGTTCAGGCACCCCCATTTCAGAAACACAGCTCTATGGTATACACCAGTGTTTCTAAAACAAAGGTTTGTGCCCCATTTTGGTCACGGACCGTTTTTTATGCATGGGCTATGCTGTTTTTGTTTTGTTTTGTTTTTTCCTTTTGAATTAAATACAATAAATTACAATTACAAAAAAATGATAAAAAAGATCTATTGTTTGGGAAACACTGGCCTATTGCATAATAACTGGAGGTCTTTTTTTTATTTATGACATTTATTTAAAAGGTGTGAGAACCACTGATCTAGAGACTCTCTGTTGTCGCAGATGTGACTTCTAGCAGCCTGCAGTGTTCACTCCTTTTAGATCATGGGTTATATGGAGCAGAAGACAGAGTGCAGTGCACACATGGGTCACCGGGAACAAACCAGGAAAGAAACTGTGGCTTGCAATACCATGGCACCATAGGTTTACTGGTTCTCAATATGGGGTCTGGGGACCCCCAGGGGTCCCTGAAGGGATTTCAGGGGGTCCCCACCTAAATGATTGATAGTTATAGGAACTCAATAAAACCAAGAGTGTACGAATGGAACCATTATGGACCTTTACAGGACCAACACTGAGGATTTTACAGTGTAGATTGGGGTCCAGAGCTAAAAATGGGGTTCTGAACATGAGGACTCTAGCTGGAGCCCTCATTCAATGTAATTTTGACTATGTTTGCACCTCGGGGTTCACTAACATCTCAATGTCACTAAAAACAAAACTGCAGACGACCTCTCAAAACAAATTAATAACTACTATTATAGGCCTCTCCCCCAGGACTCACCTTCTCCCAGCTCACTTTGCTAGTCTGGGTGGGCTCAAGGTGGAAGACAGAGTGCAACATCTCTCAATGGGTCTGGTTTTAAGATACTCACAAAGGATCAGTGCCCAGATACCTGTCAAACTACATTAGTGATGCCCATGGCAGCAGTGGCATAACATCAGAAGGAGCTCATCTGACCTTGTTCCCCCAAAATTGGGCTCAAACATACATGGATAAAAATACATTCATGCCAAAATGTGGAATGACCTACCAAAATACATAAATCTTCTCGACTCCCTACCCAAACTCAAAACGAACCTAAAATAATTCCTGTCCTTAAAATACAAGTGAACACAGTTTAACTCCTCCTTGAACACCTATAGAAAGGGCCATGCAGGCCCCTCCTTTCTCTGTAAATATACCTTATGATTATACTGAGTTTTATTCCAATATGTTTTGTATTGCAAAACGTTTGTGATATCCTTTTAGCAGAACCTTTGACTGTATTAAAGAAATTAAAACAAATAAATACCACAATGAAATAAATAAAATCTGCAATTAAATAAATAAAAAACATAATGCAATAAATAAATACATGTATTTATTTAATTGTAGTTTTTATTTATTTCATTTTAGTTTGTATTTATTTAATTGTGGATTTTATTTATTTCATTGTGGTATTTATGTTTTAATTTTTGGACTTCCATAAACAGTGATAAAGTAAAGTTTCGCTCCGGTAAAAAAAATAAAAAGACCCAGGTGCGCGTCTGTTAGGTCCCGCCCCCTTTTTACCTTACATGGCACGGACAACAATGATTGGCAGCCCTGGGACTCCAGCTGCTGGTGGGAATCGTACTCTCTCTTTTCCCGGTGTTTCGACCAGGTGGGCGTGGTTTTGAGGTTAGGTTTATTAGGCATAGTTCCTGTGAGGCTAAGATTAGGTTTAGGCATAGTTCCTGTGAGGTTAAGATTAGGGTTATAAAAAAGAATAGAGTCTGCACAGTGCACACTGGTGAAGCTGAAAAAGCTCTGCTGTGTTTGTATTGCGTTGTCAACGTTTTGGCTTCAGACCTTCATCAGGACATATGGCATGAAGGTATGACAATGCAATAAATACACAGCAGAGTTTTTTCAGCATCACCAATGTGCAGACTCTATACTTTTTTTGTGATACTTTTGCTTGTCTTGCACCCACCTGGGCCACCAAGGTGTGTGTGCACAACCTTTTTCATAAGGTTAGGGTTTGGCATAGTTTTTGTGAGGTTAAATGTAGGGTTACAGTTGTTGGGTTTGGTCTAGTTTTGCTCGCATACATACAATATGCTCGACATGCGCGTGGTGGTTACGCTCGCGCGCGGTCAATGGATGAAATGGTTAGTGGAGGGCCACGCTTTTTTTCAAACAATTCTGCACGTCATACCACATATATAGCGTGGTTAAGATAAGTGTTAAATAGCTCTATATTCTGATAGTAGGCTAAGGCTTACTCATTGGTTGCTATAGAGTGTTTGTTCAGTAAAAGGAGTCTCCATGTCTCTCCAGCTCTTTATCAAACAGAAAATGCATTTTCAGTATTCTCTCCTGATTGGCTTAAATTTTGTCTCCTACCAAAAATGTACTATATTCTGTTTACCAACGAGCTGGAGAGACCCCTGTCTATCAGAATATAGTACTTTTAACAAAAAAACGAAATTAACCAAAACATATAACTTACCCTACCTTCACGGTTAGGATTATGGTTAGGTTCGTTTAGGCATAGTTCCTGTGAGGTTAGGATTAGGGTTAGGGCAGTGATTCTCAAACTTTTTCGTGCCAAGGAAGGACCCCCAAATTGACACTTATTAGCCCGTGGACCCCTTTTGAAAAGATAAGCCAGGGACCCCCATAAGAGAAGATTTTTACGGCTCTCTAGCAGTGATTCTCAACCATTTTAATTTCAAGGACCCCCAGTTTGACATGCATTAGGCTACGGACCCCCATTTAATGGCATTTCTATCTCTGGGAACCCAATTCATATTGTAAAATCAATGCTAATTTAACTCTCAGAGTTACAGACCCATAAGGTTCCATTTGGTTCCTTTCCATCATTTAGCTGGGGACCCCCTGGAACCCCCTCAAGTACCCCTGGGGGTCCCCGGACGGACCCCACTTTGAGAGCCAATGGGTTAGGGGATAGTTAGGGCTCATAACCACGCCCACCCGGGCGAAACACCAAAGAATGAAGGGAGTCCCCCTGGTGGGAATAGAATAGTAGTACTAGTGAGACTGAGACATGGCGGAGTAGAGTTTGCGGGCTGCAGCAGCAAAGCAGCGAGAGTCGAGAGAAGAAGAGAAGAAGGGAGAGCTGGGAGAGACTTTTAACAACACTTCTGTCCCAACATGTAGAAGAACAGAAAGAAGAAGGCAGATCTCTCTCCCATCGGAGGAGTCGTCGGGAGCCCACGGATAGCCTGAAGGACAGACAGGGCTAATGTATCATAGCTCTCTTCCCCGGGACAGGGACTTATAAAGAAGAGTTGGGGAACAACGTATAGCAATGTTTGGGACTGTTTCTTATTCTTCTTCTTAGTCAACAAACAGCCTTGGGCACAGCAACAAACATGGCTACTTGTGTCTCCTTCTTCAGCTCGGGCTGGAAAAGCGTCCCAACAACTCGGCTCCTCTCTTAACTAACACGACACGATCCTTCGTGGGGAATTTCCTCTGGAAAAAAGGAAGACTTTTTGTGTTTCGATCGGTTTGAATAATAGCGAGATATCGGGATCGGATCGCCGGGGGGTGAGGGCACTCAGTAGGTGGAAAAGTAACTAAGTACATGTACTCAAGTATTGTACTTATAAGGACGATTTTGAGGTATTCTTTTTTTGGTTTCTTCAGTACATACTATTTTCAGTACTTTTTACTTCTGCTCCACTACATCTCGGAGGCAAATATTGTACATTTTACTCCACTATAATTATTTTAAAACTTTAGTTACTTTGTAGATAATCGATTACTATCACAAAACCACTTCAGAACTATATACATAATTTGAAAATAGCTGATCTACAAGCTTGCAAAGCGACGTGCTGTGAGCTTGTAGATCTGCTATTTTCAAAGGATTTTTAATACATTTGAAAACTTGAAATGGGACATTCTGCATGATGAGTACTTTCTACTTTTGGTACTCTAAGTACATCTTGATACCAACAACACTTCTGTACTTTTACTCAAGTGAACTTTGAATTCCGGAGGACTTTAAGTAACAAGAGTATTTTTACATTGCAGTATTGATACTTTTACTTATATAAGTAAAATATCTTGAGTACTTCTGCTGGGTGAAGGTGAAGGGACAGAATAATAACCAGATCCATGGAGTCCAAGCATAAGGAGCTGCTGGAGAAGGTCTACCAGAGTCTGGTGGAGGAGGTGACAGACCCGGGTCGCCTGGTGGAGGTCCTGGCCCAGGCCGGGGCCCTGAGCCCGGCGGACCGCTACGAGCTGGACTCCGGGCTCTGCGGAGGAGGGGGTCCGGAGGAGAAGGTGGACCTCCTGCTGAAGATGCTGCTGGCCAAGCAGGACAGGGACCACTTCCCCGAGCTGTGCGCCGCCCTGGAGGAGACCCACCCTCACCTGAACGCCGTGCTCCTCAACGGGGTGGTTGTTGGAGGAGGAGGAGGACCACCATCTGTGGTGGACCAGCATCATCATCATCACCATGTATCTGGTGAGTGAGCTTTTGATTGACCCCCCCCCCCCCCCCATTTCTTTTTCTTCTCTTGTACATTCTTTCACTCTTCATACCAGTAACCTGTAAGCTGATCGTATGACATTCTGTATAGTAGTGTGTAGATCTGTCTGTCTCTTATATGTCATCATGATTTGTGTGCATGGGGATCTCATCTTAAACAAGTTCAGTGAGTCTCCCAGTTTAGTAGACCTTGTATTGCGAATTTGTACTTCCATGTTCTGTTGTTCTCATGTCTTACTAAATAAAGTACATCAATCAATCAATTGAATACTTTATTTAGGAGTTTGCAGAGAAATAAAAGCACATGGAAGTTACAATTCACAATACAAGGGCAACTAAATAGTATTGAAAACCCCCCAGAAAGCCTACTGGCTTGTTTCAATTGGGGTCCTCACGTATACTCAATTCATGGAGACACTAGACCAGTGGTTCTCAAACCTTTTTACATTTCAAGGTCTCCCCTGAACTCTGACAGCATACAAATTTGTATGCTGCCAGAGTTACAGACTTGTATGGGTCAATTTAGAACCCCTAAAAGGAACCCAGAGAGTCCCTAGAACCAACTTTTGAGAACCACTACACTAGACAGATATACACTACTATGCAGAACATCATATAAACATTTTAAAGGTAAGAAAAACAACATATGTACAGTAAACATTTGGGGGGGGGGGGGGGGGGGGGCTAGGTTATGACTTTTGGGTCATCATCATCACCATGAGCCATGACTAATATCAAATATGGACTCCATCCATTTGGTTCTGTTTGCACGCTCGCTCTCTGAGTTACAGACTTACACGGTCCATTTCCTGCACACTCAATGAGTTACAGGTCCATTTGGTTCAATTATGTACACTCTCAGAAGTTGTTACTGTGTAATTAAGGGGTTATGACAGTTATTCTGAGTAGTTAATGGTTTATTATTGTTATTGTATTAATGATGCAACCAGTGTTTTAGCATATGAACTGCATGTGAAAGGCTACACAAACTATACTGTATATCCTACTTTTCATCTACCACAGTGGCTTTCAACCTTTTTCATGCCAAGGACCCCTAAATTGATATATACATTTGGCCGCAGACCCCCATCTGAAAATATTTTGTCCCAAGGACCCAAGCTCATAGCCGCACTATGAGCTTGTCTATATGCTATTTTTGACCACTAGTCTAGTGACTGGTTGAGAACCACTGATCTACCACATATAGTGGGTTATAAAAGATTAGCAGTTTATGGTATCATTTTTTGTTGCCCTTATTAGTATCCAGTTTTTTTTCTCACACATTAACTAACACATGCTATTGATAATCTGACAATTTGATCATAGAGAGGACTTTGACTTTTCTTTGGGGGGGGGGGGGGGGTGTGGGGGAGAGAAAGAGGGAGAGAGAGAGAGAGAGAGAGAGATACACAATCATGTGACTTTGTGCCTATTCACATTAGCACTGTTGTGCTTGTGTCCTTGCCCTGACACTAAAAGCTCGTACTGTTAGCTACATGTAAAAGTACCTAATGAACTTTAGAAAAAAAAAAGACTCCGACAATCAATGTAGTGACAGACAACGCCTGGTTGCCGGCCATGCTTTTAGTGAAGAGAGGGCTGGAATCAATAAGGCCTTGTCAATCTCTAATGAATGGGCTTCTACTCAAATGAGTTCCTTTTGTACTTGGATTGAAATGGTGTTGTGTTGTGATACAGTATAGTAAGTACGTGACTTAATTCAGTGTGTGTGGCACAGTGGATCTTAAACCTTTTTAACCCATTAAGACCTGAGGCCCGATTCTACAAAATGCTTGTTCTAAATCAGTAGTTCTAATGGTGAGTTCACACGGGCAGTCAAAAAGATACATGCTACCATTCATTTTCAGTGGAAGCCAGCGACATGAAGGTACAAAGATACCTCCGATGTTTGTAGCTCTAGCGACAAAGATACAAAGCTGCAAAGCTGCAAATTCAAGTTTAGCTGGGTTCAACTTGCAGATACAAAACTACAACTGTAGTTCTGATGTACGCACATTTGACGTCAACGACCGCGTTGAGCAACACATATACAAAGCGACACAGCAACAAAGATGCAGTGTATTTTTGTATCTTTGTATCTGTATCCGTGTGAACGCACCATCACACTTTCTAGATTTTTCTAAAAATAGCAGATGTACAAGCTCGCAGCGCGGCACGAAGTGTCGTGCTGCGTGCTTGTATATCTGCTATTTTTGAATGGCCAACGCAAAAACCTAAAATGACATGGATGCATTCCCGGTTCTAATGGGTTAAACCTTTTTTAATTTCAAGGACCCCCCAGTTTGGCATGCATTAAGGCCGCCACCACGGACCCCCATTACGCGGTTAGAGGTTCCTCTGTTTGCTTGCACGAGTTTGTGCAAAAATGTATTGCAATGTGTCACCATTTTAAAATAATACATGCATGCAGTGATTTTAATGTTATTACTTGTTATTACAAGTATGTACATTGACCTGCAGTCAACCGTGAACATAGGACAAAGAAGGGCGCAACAGTTTTCCCTGTTCTTAAGTATGTACATTGGTCATACATAGCATGGCACAAAAGTATAATGTATATTGGTCATACATTTGGTCATAGCACACTTTGAGGTGCTTAAAGGTGTTGTGTGCACGATTCCTACAGTTCCAATGAATGTGTGTACATGCACACCGTGCATGTTTGTAGAGAGGTTTCTTTTTGTATACTCACATGAGTTACAGACCTGGCTGTAAGGGTCCTTGGCTGGCTGTTTGGTTCTTAACTATCAATCAATTAGCTGGGGACCCCCCCCTGGAACCCCCTCAAGGACCCCTGGGGGTCCCCAGACCCCACTTTAAGAAGCATCGGTACTATAGCATAATATCTGGGTTTCGTTGTTGTTCTTGAGAGTACAGCGTTGTACACACAGTGCTATGAAGAGGGGTTTGTTTTGGTATTGTGAGGAGGACCTAGGAAATGTCAGAATGACCCTTTACAGCTTGACCAAAATATGTCCAGAGCACGCCTAGAGAGCCATCAGCTATTTCTGTCTTTTTCAATTTTCTGTTCTGAATCCTGTCATTGACCGAGCTCACACACCGATCACACACACGCATGCACGATTGCGTGCGTGCACAGCCCCACACACACACACACACACACACGCACACACACACACACACACACACACACACACACACACACACACACACACACACACACACACACACACACACACACACACACACACACACGGTTGTGGTTCTGATTCTGGTTTGGATTGAAACAAATGATTCCATGCATCTACATGGTTGCACACTCATCCACCGCAGTGGGCTTTTGTTTTCGGTACGTGACAATAACAGCCCGCAAATTTCCATGTTAGATGGATGATGATGTCCTTTTTAAAGGTCAGGAGAAGTTGATGGCACATTATACTGTAGTGTTAGGCCTATATCTCAGGCCTCTGGCACAGTGGTCCTCAAACATTTTAATGTCAAGGACCCCCAAATTGATATGTATTCAGCGGCCGACCCCCATCTGAAAAGATTTTGTGCCAGGGACCCCCGGAAGAGAAGATTTGTGTTTAAAAAGTTACTAAAAACTTCATAAAAAGGTTTTGTTTGTTTCTTTTCTTCAAAAATAGCCGATCTACAAACTCACAGCGTGTCGCATCTTTGAACAAGAAATTACATCTTTGAAAAACCAACGTGTAAAATGGGGTTAAAAATAGGGTTGGTGCCTGGTGCTGAAACTGATTTTGATGCTATATTAACTAATTCAGCTGGAGACCACCTGGAACCCCCTCAAGGACCCCTGGGGGTCCCTGGACCCCACGTTGAGATTCATATTCAGATTCAGATTCAGATTCCTTTATTTGCCATTGTGTAATACACATAGGAATTTGCTTTGACAATGCATGATTGTGTTTCAATCTTTTTTCACATATATAACATAAATACCAACAACACCAACAACATTGTGCAAGAAATAGATAATATAAAGTGCCATAGTGTTCAGTAGTGAAGTGGGCCGGTGACCAAATACATATAATTCTGGGGGTCCTTGACATGAAAAAGCTTGAGAACCACTGATATAGCAGCATAGGCTTCTCAGAAAACTGTTCGGAACCTCAGGCCTTATTGGGTTAAGCGCTGTAAATAAACTCCACACATCATTCAACCATCTTCAACATGGTGTCCCCTTTTTGGGCTTTTCATTATAGCCGAAAAAGTAGTCGAAAGTAGTGAAAATTGCAGATCTACAAGCTCACAGAGCTCTGCAGGTTTTGCTAGTTTTTGTGTGGCGAAGCATAAAACAGGGCTTAAGTGGTTTACAACACTTTCTAAGGGCATGAAGTTTGTTTACTTCGTGAAAAGTAAAAAAGAAAAGAAAATCTACTCCTGTCTATAATTGCCTGCTCAAAAACAGGGACAACCAGGATGAAAGTGGTTCACACACCGTATTGCAAGCTGGTAGAAAACATCCTTGTGGTTCTGTTTAAGATGCTAATGGATTCATCAGCAAAGTCAGTGTAAGTCAAATTGCATTAGCACTGTTCTCCCCTCACTGGCCTCCAGTGCGGTGCCAACACTTTGCTTCTCTCACATAGAGAAGTGAACTATTTATACTAATGTTTTGGAGCACGTCTTATGATTTTGGCACTAATTAACCCATTCAATCCGGGAACGCATCTGTGTTAACCACTTAATCCGTATTTTATACTTTGGCTATTCAAAAACAGCAGCACCGAGTGCCGCGCTATGAGCTTGTAGATCTGCTGTTTTTGAAATATCGTGAAAATCTGTGCAAGTCTTTGAATATACTTTTTTTTTTTTCAAGCGAACATCTTTAAATCAAATCTTTGCTTCTGGGGGGTCCCTGGAACAAATTATTTACAGGTGGAGGTCCGCGGCCAAATACATATAGTATTTACCTGGATCTAATGGGTTAATGCACACCGACGCATGGGCCTTGCTCCAGCACCTATGCCTTTTGTATTTGAAAATAAATATTTTCATTACTTGTTTTTTGTTCCATGCCAAGCCATCATCATGGATGGCATGGATATAAGGCCAATTAACATGACAGCATCACATTCCATTCCCACCTTTTTATTAAGTGTTAATTATGCACTTTAATTCTACCTCATTATTTATACTTGAGAGCTCAAATCTGGGACAATATCTTGTTTAAAGTTTACCTTTTTATTAGCTTGTCTGTTTATTTTTTTGTTGTGGTGCATTTCACAACCTGGCATTGGCTGTAATGCTGGCCTATTCTCTAGTTTGTCCTTAAAAAACAACAACGCACAAACAAAACACCTTCAGGTATGAGTGAGTTTGAGGCATTTTATATATATTTATATCCTTTGTTTTTTAAATGAGCTGCAGCCAGCCTTTCAACCTGGTGTCCCTATTTTGGCCATGATGCCATTATAGGGAAACATCTTCAAAAATGTAAACAATAACAACAACAAAACAGCATCATCTGACCTTGTACACTGGCTATTCTTTGTGTGACATTGCCGTATGACAAAGTATAAACTATAGGGCTTAAGTTAACAGGGTCACAAAGGGCTGAACTGCTGTTAGGAGCAGGGCTGTTCCGTTCACTACTGGGCGGACAGGTTCCACCACGCACGGCACACCTCGAAAGCATGGTGTCTGTCCTGGGACAGCAGACAGTAGCTTGTTAAAGAAGCCCATGTCTCCAGTAATACTCATTGTCAGCAGCCTGCTGTCTCAAAGAGACTCTCAAATCAACCGTGGAGCCCCATCTGAAAAAGATTTTGGGCCAGGGACTCTCTCACAGGAGGAGATTTGTGTTGTTATGAACTTTCGAAATATTCAAAACGTTTCAGCATTTCTCAAAAGACTTTTGAAAATAGCAGATCAACAAGCTCACAACGACAACGCGTCGATCTGCTGCGTTCGAATAGCTGAAGTATAAAATGGGCGTTAAAGTGGTTGAACTGATTTTTGATGGCGCTTGGAAATCTCAATCCCAATCCATCTGACCAATCAAGTGGTCAGGTGGGTGGACGGTGTGCATTTTCATTTTTATTTTAATTATCGTATACTTTAAGTTCCTATTTATCGGTATACTATAAATAAAATCGTATAGTGTTGTGACAAGTGGTGGAAAAACAAATGTTTTACTTTAGTAAAAGACGTGTCACAATGCGACGCGTTGTGAGCTTGTAGTTCGGCTATTTTCAAATAGCCTATGCATAAAATGAGATAAAATGATAAAATGAGAAAGATTTCAAATAATTGTAGTGGAGAAAAAGTACAATATTTGCCTCTTGAGATGTAGTGGAGTAGAAGTAAAAGTATTGACAATTGGACATACTCCAGTAAACTAAAAACGCCTCAAAATTGTACTTAAGTACAGTACTTCAGTAAATGTACTTAGTTACTTTCCACCACTGGTTTTGACAACTATTTTGGCGGCCCATTTGCAAATATCCTGATGGCTCTGATGTAGAGGAAGAGATACACGTTTTGACAGCTGACACCACTGTTAAAGCCCCGAGGTGCACCAAGCACGCCACCAAGTGAGTCTGATGCATGCAGATATGTTGAAATTACTTTTAACCGGGCGTTAATGCTGGAGGGCTCACTTTTTTCACTGTTAATAAACTGAAGATACTCTATACTTATTTTTTTATATAACTGTAGCTCCGGGGCTTGGCCGCGGTTCCATGGCTTTTGTTTTCGGACCCATTCTCAGCTTCTGTTTGGGAACAATAAAATGATGGCAGCGAATCACACAAGGGCGTGTTTGATGTCTTTCTTAGCCCATTAAGACCGGGAACGCATCTGTGTCATTTTTCTTTGTCAAGATTTATTTGGCTATTCAAAAATGGCAGATAGATTCAAGAATGGTAGATCTGCTATTTTTGAAAAATCATGACATTTTTTTGGATATATATATATATTTTTAAAGCGAACATTCTTTAACTCAAATCTTTGCTTCTTGGGGTCCCTGGAACAACATATTTTGAGATGGGGGTCCACGGCCAAATACATATAATTTTGGGGGTCCTTCACATGAAAAAGTGTGAGAACCACTGATTATAGCAACATACGTTTTTTCAGTTAGGATTTAGAAGACATTTGTAGAATCCCCCAGAAGCAAAGATTTGAGTTAAAAATGTTCTCTTAGAAAATATATATTATATTCAAAACCCATTTTCCAGGATTTTTCTTATTTTATTGCAGATCTACTCTGTGCCGTGCTATGAGCTTGTATATCTGCTATTTTTGAATAGCCAAAGAAATCTAAAAATGACACAGATGCGTTCCCGGTCTTAATGGGTTAGGGTATGTCTTCTCATCCCTCTCCCCGGCCTCGCTTTGGAAATAACTCTGCTCGGGGCTTTTTGGGGTAGAAGTGGGCAGTTACTGGGCAAATTCACTCACATTTCATCATCTCGTGGTTAAGTGAGACAAAAACAAGGACAAAGGAATTTACCATTGTCTTGATGGCCACACAAGCTGGTTGCAACAAGTTATGTTCTTTATTCATACACTTAAAGTGTAATTAAAGTGTACTTTGGTTTTAATCATTTTTAGTATCCTCGTGCGAGGGGCAGTTGCTTTTGTTTTGCAGAAAAGGTTTTTTTTTAAGGGGGGGAAAAACACCAGTAAATCAAAATAGCACTCCAATAGAAGCTTTCACTTAGAAGTTATTTTGGGCAGTCTTAATCCATGTTTGTGAACTGGATCGAGTGGCTTCCAAAAGCAAAGAACCGGGTTATTACCGAGATGTTAATCTGGGACACTTTTTATGGAGCTGCCCCAGTCATAAATTAACCCTTTAAGACCGGGAACGCATCTGTGTCATTTTTTGATTTGAGCTAAAAAAACATTCTTTTACCACTTTGGCTAGTGAAAAATAGCAGATATACAAGCTCGTAGCGCGGCACCGAGTGCCACGCTACGAGATTGTAGATCTGCTATTTTTGAGAAATCGTAAAAATGTGTGCAAATCTTTCAATATATATTTTTTCAAGCGAACATTTGTAACTCAAATCTTTGCTTATGGGGGGGGTCCCTGGAACAACCTATTTTGAGATGGGGGTCCGCGGCCAAATACATATACATTTTGGGGTCCTTGACATGAAGAACTTTGAGAACCACTGACATGGTAACATACGTATTTTCAAAAAACAGTTTTTAGAAGACATTCTAAAAACAGACATTTTGTAGAATCGGAACCTCAGGCCTTAATGGGTTAAACAAAACTAACTTTGTGATGAATACTTTGGAAGTGTTTCTGCGTGTGTATCTTTTCAGCACCCCAAAATTAAGTGTATAACTCACAGTAGTGTGTGTCAGTCCGGGAACAAGAAGCTCCTCTCGTCGTGTAGATGGAAAATCACTGTGGATAAAAGCCCAACGTCTCTCCCATTCATTATCACTGGAGCAGCCCAGACCTTCTGTCTTGATGACATCATCGATTGTGCTGTAGTCTGGGCTCTCCTGTTTCTGGCTCTTTCTCGTGTTCACCCGTTAGACTGCAGCATTTTGAAGCACGCTTGAAAGAATGTGCACTTTTTTTAAAGCAGAATAAAGTAGAATAATCTTGAAATACTTAACCCATTAAAACCAGGAGAGCATCTGTGTGTCATTTCAGATTTGAGCCAAAAAGCATTGTTTTATACTTTGGCTATTAAAAAATAGCAGATCTACAGATCTAGAGCTTGTAGATCTACTATTTTTGAAGAAAGATGAATTGGCTTTGTGCCATTATTGATAGGATAGTAGTTTGACAGTAAAATGGGGAGAGAGATGGGGAGTGACATACAGCAAAGAATGTCGGGATCGGGACTCGAACCCGTGACACACTGTCTGACTACTTTGGAGCCTAGGTGCCCGGACCACTACACCAGCGATCTGGGCCTGAAACAAACTATTTTGAGATGGGGGGTCCGTGGCCAAATGCATATCATTTTGGGGGTCCTTGACATGAAAAAGTTTGAGAACCACTGATGGCAACATTTTTCAGAAAACTGTTAGGATTTTAGAAGACATTTGTAGAATCGGCCTCAGGTCTTGTCAATGGGTTAAGCGCTGTAAAATAAACTCCACACATCCTTCAACCATCTTCAACATGGTGTCCCTTTTTTGGGCGTTTCATTATAGCCGAAAAAGTAGTCGAAAGCAGTGAAAATTGCAGATCTACAAGCTCACAGAGCTGTGCAGTTTCCGCTAGTTTTTGTGTGGCGAAGTTTAAAACGGGGCTTAAGTGGTTTACAACCTTTCTCAGGGGATGAAGTTTGTTTACTTCGTGTTGACAACAGATTGAGAGCTTGCTGTCATGAATATTAAGCTCTTGTAAGTCGGTATCAGGGGAGCGCAGGATTTCCTGTGCGACCCAAGTGAAAGTGATCATGGGGGCCCCAACTACAGCTGTTATGGAATTTTATTTTGACGATTAGTTGTCACACAAATAATTGCGATTAATGATTAACCCATTAAGACCCTCTCTACAAAATGTCTTCTAAATGTTGCTACATCTTTTTCCTTTATTTATTCAGGGAAGCCCATTGAGAGCAAGCTCTCTTTTTCAAGGACGCCCTGATAACAACATATAAAATACATACATAATGAGGAACAATAACAAACATTTGAATCACATTACAATGTCACAGATGTAAATAAATATAGTGTTACATGAAACAGGTACAGTCACTATGTAGTGTGTCCTCAAGAAGCACCCTGAATGTCTCTATTGAGACCAATCGCACCAGTTTCAGAGAGTCCTGAAGTTTGTTCCATTGGTGTGGAGCATAATACATGATACATGAAGGCAGTTTTTCCTTGTTCACTGCTCTTACGTGGACTGGTATATCTAATGTGTGTTTGTGAACGTGTTGAATGTCCGGTAACTAGGGGTGTGCCGATATATCGTCCCGCGATATATCGCGATACGTTTTCGCGACGATATGTATCTTTTTGGAAAAAGAAAATATCGTTTTTGAAAAAAAACAAAACATTTTTTTATTTTTTTTTACAATCATAATAATCAGGCATGCAAACGGCCCCGAAGTGAAAAGAGTGACAACATGTTTTTTTTTCGGGTCAGGTGTCATACTATTTGGATTCAAAACGGCTATTGTAGCTGAAAAGCTACAAGTTTGCATGTCTGAATAATGCAAAAACAGAATTATTTGTTTGCATTTTCTTTTTTTCTCCTCCATATATTTTCACAATAAAAAAAGTGCGTATCGTATCGAAATCGTATCGAAGTTGTGAGCCAAATATCGTATCGTTTCGTGAAATTAGTGTATCGGCACACCCCTACCGGTAACCTTTGGTTCCAAAAGCGAGGATAGGTATAAAGGAAGTTTACCACACAAGGCCTTATAAATAAATAAAATACAATGTTGCTCTCTACGAACTGCGAGAGATGGCCAGCCCACTTTATCATATAAAATACAGTGATGGGTGAGATAATCATCGGCAGTAATAAAACGCAAAGCACTGTGGTAGACTGCTTCTAGAGGCTAGACCCCTGTGTGTGTGTGTGTAATGAGGGGATCACCGTGAGGACGATGATCACGGAAAATATTCTGTGACCCCTGGCAGTGAATGTGTTATAAGAGCAGATTATAATGCATTATAGACATGGGATGCATATAGCAAGTGTTACTACACTTTCTAACATGGAAACGATTATGAAGATTATGCAATAATGATTGCGTTCAGGCGATTATCGTCTCTGTCGGGTGGAAACCTCATATGTCCAAAACTGTTACTTTTCAGCATTCAAATTCAAAACTATCAAAAGTAGCAGATCTGCAAGGCCGAAACGCGGCGCGAAGCGACGCGTTTCGAGCTTGTAGATCTGCTACTTTTGATGCTTTCGTGTGACGCTGTAGCGTGATCAAGTAGGGCATTATTTTACAAAAAAAAAAAACACAACAAGTTAAAATAAGGAGATAGGAGCTTTCTACCCCGACAGCAACGTTATGTAATAATTGTGACAGGCCCTATAATAGACCCCCAAACCACAGACGCCACCGCACCGCAGCGAGGGTCCCGGGTCACACCACTTCCACGGATCTGAGAAGTGAGCGAAACACAGTTCCACAGCCAGCGAGAACCTTTTGGCCATTGTGACAACTCTCTCTCTCTCTCTCGCTCTGCTCAAACAGACTCATGGGAAACTTAAGCTACAGCGAGAACAAAGAGAGCTTGATCCATGGGATGCCTTGGTTCCTGAGGCACATCACTCTTTTTTTTCTCTCTCTCTCTCTCTCTCTCCCCCTCTCCCTCTCTCTCTCCCCCTCTCTCTCTCCCTCTCTCTCTCCCTCTGTCTCTCTCTCTTTCTCTCTCTTTCAGTTTTGCGCTGGGAAAAAGGAGGGGTGAGCCATGTTAGCTGGGGCTCCCTCCTAGTTTTAATCAAACCCACAGTCTTGCTTCTTAGCGGAGTGGGAACACGGCCAGCCAAGGATTGATTTAGGGTGCCGGGGAGATGTGGGTAAATAGAATCGTTTTTCATGCACCCCCCCCCCGCCCGCTCCAGCTCCCTAGTCGTTGACTGTTCAGACCTTATATATCAGGGGCAGAAGTTGCTGATTTCACTGAACTATCAGCTGTTCGCGAGGGAGCCAAGCCGAAGCTAGTACCTCCTCGTAATGAATGTGCACACGCCGGCTGTTTTTTCCTTCAGTCGAGGGTTTTGCAAAATGTCTGTGGCTTTTTATAATGGCAAGGGGAGACAGAGTCTCACAATCTCCTCCTAGCTAGCTTCCAGCAGGATACCTCTGTGAACGTGTGAAGGTGCTTGCTCAGGACTTTTTTCCTAGACGGTACAGGTTTGCATTTTTTATGAAAGGGAATAACAGTAAATAATTTGGATGCAGCGAGAATAAAATTCACTTCCCGAGATTCAATAGGCCTATGTCAGTGAGTATTTTGTTTTTTATATTTATTGGAAAAGGGACAATGCTCGTAAATCAATATGAAATTCAAATGTGAACGTGCCACGGTTGGCTCATTTTCATCTGCAGTCCCCGGCGGACAGAAAGTAAAAAGATGCTATCGTATCTGCAAATATATTCTACTTACGGTATGTCGTATTCTTGCACTGTTTTATCATATCGTGGTGTTGTTGACATCATTTATTATGAATTAAGCTGCCAAAAGCAGCATGCTTTCAGAGGAGAGAGGAACTGTGTGGTCTTTTGTGAGATGTGTGGTTCTCAAAGTGGGGTCCGGGGACCCCCAGGGGTCCGTGGGGGGGTTTCCAGGGGGTCCCCAGCAAAATTAATTAATATAGCATAAATCTGCAAGCTCACACTGTGTTGCAAACTTGCGATCCGTCGCATTGTGAGCTTACAGATCTGCTATTTTCAAAGCAATTGGGAATCTCTTTGAAACATTTTTAACAACACAATATATACATTACATTTGGGGGTCCTTGTCATGAAAAAGTTTGAGAAGCACTGTGTTGTGATGAGATGAAAAGAGCAGCTCTGATGCTGCAGTGGTGGGTGAGCCTCTGTGGGGCCCAGGGTTTGAGTCCCATTCACAGCTCCATGGCCCTACTGATAATTAGCCACACTCTGCCGTCAGGCCCACAGGGCTGTCATCTGAAGTTTGGGGAAAGTCCCAACTTATTATTCCTATCCGACCCGGGTTCTCCTTTTGAATAAATCCTCCTGAAATGTAACCCAAGCCGCCGAGCCTTGATGTCCAACACAATACTAGTGGAAGATACTCATCTCTGTCTATGATGCAGGACTTAGCAGTTAGCACGCTGCACTTGGACTGACTTTGAAGTTTTTTTTTTTGTCCCCCTTCCAGGGTCCACCTACAGTGTCTTGTCCACAATGCCGTCGGACTCTGAAAGCAGCAGCTCTCTCAGCAGCTTAGGTGAGTCCAGTGCTCGTGGTTTACGTGGAGGAGGGTATGGATTACATTATCGGACGATCAAAGAAATGTGTTTTGCTTGCTGATAGAAGGGGATGGTTGCATGCCAGTGAACATATTTATACTTCGACTGTGACTCCAGGTTTAGCCTCCTTGAGCACGTGCAAGTGATTACACAGATGTGAAAAGGATTTAGAACCACCCCCCCCCCCCCCCCCACACACACACACACACACACACCAGACCTGTCATTCTCTTAGGGTGAGGGATTTGACACTGGTGCAGGCCGCTGCAAAAGTGAACAGGAATCTCTGATGCAAACTCTAACCATGTTAGACTCACTGAAAACACACGTTATTGGTTCTGCTGACTGATATTGTCCTTCTAATGCGTGAGGGAGTCGTGTTTTTTCAATTACTTTTTCATTTATTTTTGTAATTTCTTTTAGAAAATGAAAAAATGTAATATAAAATAAATTAAAAAAGTAATTGAAAACACACAGCTCCCTCACGTATTGGAAGGACAATATCAGACACCAGAACCAAGGACGTGTGTAATCAGTGAGTCTAACATGGTTAAAAGTTTAGTTTGAAGTTGCAATGGGTTTATATATGAAGCAAGGGGGCATGTCTGATCAAAATTAATATTGAATATCTGAATCAAGTAACTTAAAAACTGCCTGGGGTGCACATAAAAGCCAGAGTAGACCGTAAAATGACCCCAAACCATGTTTGAAAGTGAAATATCCCTTTAAACTTTGATGCTTTGTATGGACACTGTGGTCCAATTAATAAATGAATACTTAACACATTGGGTTCCAGCATTTTTTAATAACAGAATACGTTGGGTGCCAGCAACCTCACCATTGACTGCACTTTGCTGTTTAAAGCTCTAGACTCCACGACGAGCAAATCCACGTTAAAAAAAAGCATGCATTCATGTAGCGCGATGACCCTGGCTACATCCTGGAACGATAACATTTCACTCACGAGTTACAACGGGGAGGGATCGCGCATGACCGGTTTTCCCCAGCGGAAACAGATTCGGAGATACAGACGTTTTAAAGAAGGAAATAGACAGGGAGCGGATGGGGAGCCATGTTTTTGACACGGTGATCCAACTGGCCTATCTACCTATTTTTTTATTTAACTATTAGTCCATACCCGGGGATGTGTGCATTCAAAGTATTAACAGACTTTGGGTTATGTGCTGTGCTGTACAGCAATAGTCCCAAACCTTTTTGGCCCCAAGGAGGACCCCTTCCTCCCATAGCTTGGGGGGCTGTGTCCATGGCGAGTGGCGACGGCTGTAAGCATGCCGACGATAGCTCCCATAGCCCGAATTCTTTTACATAAAACGCTAATTAACAGCTTACATTTTGGGAAAGTTAGAAACGGGCGTCACTGTTCCGTGCACATGCTAATGGTCAATGCCCGTGTGCAAATTCAGATCAATTGCTCCAGCCACTGAGGAGAACAGAAAATAGCACATCTACGAGCTCACAATCGTGTGACATTGTGAGTTATGCTATTTTCTGTATTTTTGGCATTTTTTTTCCTACAATTCCTCAAAAGTTCAAACGTTTGCCTATAATGACATGCGCAAAATAGGTATGCCAGCCTGAAAGTGGTTAATATCCAGTTAACCACTTGGAACCCCAACATCCCTATTCTGGGGGAAACATTAGCAAAAAATTGCCGATCTTGCAACACTTTGTGAGCTTGTAGATCGGCTATTTTTGGTGAAGAAATGTGGTGTAGATCAGGGGGGAAAAACTGCACACCAAGCACAGTGAAAATCGGGTCTGTTGTTGTTGAAAGCAGTTGTTTAAAGCAGCTCTATTTCAGATGTAGGGTTTAATGTTGAACCTTTTATGAGTAGCCCATGCCATCAGTGACATGCTGACACTCGCAGGTACCTCCGTTCAAGCCTCGTCCCCGCCCCCCGCCCACATGGAAGGCCACCAGGTGAGCGAGAAGATGGACACGCTGCTGTTCCAGCTGCGGCAGGTGACCCGCGAGAGGGACGAGCTGCGCAAGAGGCTGGCCCTCTCCTCGCCCGGAACCACTTTCGACGACTGCAGGTTACTGTCGAAAAGACAGTGCTCTATAGAAACGCTGTTTCTATAGAGCACTGACGTCTGACCACTGGCCCTACCTGGGTCGCGTTTTTCTCCCCCATACTGAATCCCCATAGACGTGTTTAATATCGCGTCAAATAAGAACTAAGTTCCAAAAATAAACAAATGATCCCGGCGGTTTGACTCTTATGGATCAACTGACGGTGAGAAAACTCTAATGTTACTCCAACCGAAGAATTAGTTACATTTTCGCCAGAAACAGACTGTATCAAATATGAGTGACTGACTATCAGAAAAGGATACAGAGCCACCTCCCTGACAATATCGCCGAGACAGTTTGTTTATTTTTGGACCACAATTCTTATATGAGACTATTCTAAGATGACCCAATGTTATTCTCCATAGAGAGATTACTTCCACGACCCAGGGGATGAACGAGTGACGTCAGGACTTCTGTGCATTATACATATCAATACTGAATATTTTAATCGATCAATATTTTTTTTTTAAATGTTATAAAACGTTTTCAGACATTTAAAAAATATTTTTAAATAGTCAAATATTTCTTTTTTAAATGTAACATTTTAGCGCTAAAAACACATTTTTGAAATAGGGATTAAGTGGTTAATTCATAATGTATTTTTGTAAGTTTGGGTGCCGGGGGTTCACTCCTACAATTTTGCAGTGGAGTCAAAAGTGCAATATTTGTCTTTTTAAATTTAGTGGAGGGAAAGTCACAAGCTTCCAATTAAACCAAATACTCAAGCAAAGTACAGACGCACACAAAAATGGACTCTAGTACAGCACTAAATGTACTTTGTTACTATCCGCCACTGCCCTTAGCTCGCGGAAATAACTCAAAGCAACTGGAGTGCGTACTTAACGCACTGTGAAAGTGCTTCGCAAGTAATGCTCAACTCCGTAACACAAGGGGTATAGCATGCAACTTTAATGACACACCACTTACTGTAACACAGTGTTCCCACGAGCGCAGCATGCTATGCTTTTATCTCACTTACACCAAGACCACCGCTTCACATGTTGGCTCCCCACCAAGCCAAGGTCATTAGAGTTAACTAAAACTAACCAAATAACATTGAACAAGAATTGAATTAAAACATTTTTATACAAATAAAAAACAGGCTTTACAAAAAACAAAACAAAACGGCCACTAGCTGACACTGTACAAAACTAACAAAACAAACTAAAATCACTGAGAAAATGAGAAAATTTGAGTAGTGACATAAGTCTAGATTTTGGTTGGATGATATATGAAATCTTATCTTCCCTTTTTTTTTTACTGTTTAAAACTGTCAGTTTTAACTGTGAACAAATGTTAAAAAATTGTTTACAATTCTTGTTCTGACCTTTTTGAATCTAGCCACTGACAAATATCCCATATTAGAATAAATCAATATGAAAAATGTACCTAAAAACAATAAAATAAACAACCAAACAACAAAACTAAGCCTTTTGAGAAACTTAACACTAAACAAAACCAGTGGCGTCAGTTCAGCAAAAGCTAAGGTATGGCAAGGTTAGGGTTGCAAACTCCCAGAGATTAAAATAAGGTTAAAGATTAAAAAAAAACATATATATATATAATATATATAAAATAAATATTATAAAATAATAACACTTATCCTGGCGAAGCCGCACAGCCGAATTTATTTGGGGGGGGGTCAAACCCCCCGAAATGCATAGAAAACTATGCATTATACCTATAACACAATACAAACACAATGGTCTTACACCTGCATTAGGCTACTATTCATGATTTATTTTTTTCTGGAGCCAAGGTATTGCCAAGGTATGGCACCTTGCCATACCCCCTGAACAAAACACTAAACTAGCTAAAACAAAAAAACTAAATAATCACTTTTTTTCTCCGTGTGCTGAGGTAGACCGAACTCCAAGGCGGGCCACGACTACGAGCGCCTAAAGCTACAGTGCATGAAAGCCATGGCGGACCTGCAGTGCCTGCAGAGCCAACACAGCAGCACGCTGAAGAGGTGCGAGGACGCCGTGAAGAAGGCCGACTTCTATCAGTGAGTCAAAGGGAATAAGGCGACCGCCGGCGCCGCCGAGCCTCATCAATGTTTCAGCGGCTGACACAGCTTTTGGGTTGCATGTTTGTTCACAGCACAAATCATGCCTGCAGGGTTTTTTTTCTTTTTAAAGCTGCTGCGTTTGCTGCCTCTTATGACACGTTCGCAGCAAACTGCAACAAAGGGAGGTGTGTGTGTCTGTCTCTGTGTGTGTGTGTGTGTGTGTGTGTGTGTGTGTGTGTGTATATGTGTGTGTGCTAGGAGTGAAGCCGTTGTGGAAGTCCAAATGCCTCTCAGTTAAGCCATCAAATCCCTTATCTTATACAAAAGAAGATTAGATTTTTAAAACGTATATAAATATATGTGTTTGTGTGTGTGTGTCTCGTACTATAAACGCGCAAAATATCTGTCTGTACGTACGTCCGTCCGTCTGTCTGTTGTTCATGTGTCTCAAGAACCGTCCGACCCAACCGACCTCGAATAGCTGAAGTGTAAAATGAGGTTAAAGGGTTTAACACATCATTTGCTCCTTGACATGAAAGTGTTTGAGAACAACTGGTGTAGGCAACTAACAGCTGGCCTCAATGCAAACAGACTGATGAGGGATTATTGCCATGTTTAAGCCTCTCCGATTGATTGTGTGCATCAGAAACGAGCCTTTATGTACCACTGCCATGTTTGCCTCGCCCTTTTGCGATCATTTGAATAATGAAGAAACACGTAAAAATCGATTAACCTCTTATGCCCTATTTTATACTTCTTCGCGCAACGGTGTCGTGCAGAAATTGTTGAAATTGCAGATCTTGCAGCCATAATTTCTGGTGAAGTGGTGAGTGGAAGTCATTTATGTAATGTACTGTAAATCACTACTTACAACGACAAGCCTGTTAGCTCGTAGGAAAGCGGTCATATTAATAATAATAATCCATACAGCAAGTTTTCAGTTAAGCACTATTGAGATCATATTTTTACTGTCACAGTGCCACTGACGGCAGCAATTCCCTTCACATCCATGAGCATCACTGAGGAACCGGTAGAGAGCCTGGAGTCAAGCAGGGAGTCGTAGCATACTAGTAGAATAGGCCATTGGTTTCTCAAACATTTTACTTATGTTTTTGGCCGCGAACCCCTATCTGAAAAGATTTTGTCCCAGGGACACCCATAAGAGAAGATTTGTCAATGCGATGTGTTGTGAACTTGTAGAATAGCTATTTTTGAGTCTTTAAGTCTTTAAACTGTTCCTCATTTTTGGTGTGGACCTCCTAGAACCCCCCAAGGACCCCTGGGGGTCTCCGGACCCCACTTTGAGAACCAATGGAGTAGGGCATAATCTCCAAATGAGATTATATGGGTAGCTCCCTCCCTAGCAACACCCCCCACCTCAAAAACAACAACAACCACAACAACAACAAATATATATATATCTTACAACCAGCTGAACTTGTCTGCATCTCCATTGTCCAGGGGGGATTCCCCTTTCACTGAGCTGTAAATGATTCCTGGGTTTGAATCCAGCTGGTAACACTTGCTATCAGTCAGGTCTACCTTAATCTAGCAACATTGTATGTACTATAACGCATAACAATATAGTTATGCAACAGTTAATCAAACTAATCGATTTAATTGATAATAAAAAATTATCAATAATCGATAATTTAACGAAATAATAGATTTTATTTTGGGCATATCATTATAGGCAAAAACGTAAAATAGTTAAAATAGCAGATCTATATTATTCTCTGCTATTTTCACTTTTTTTGCATGACACCGTTGTGTGGAGAAGTATAACATAACGCTGAAGTGGTTAATCAATTTGTTGATTGAACAAAGAGGTGAAAAAAGCTTTTTGATTGCTTTATTAATGGAAAAGGTAATTGATAAGGATAATTGCTAAGAAAATAATTGATGGTCTCAGCCCTTTTAACAATATAAGGCAGGGGTCTTCAATGTTTTTCAGGCCAAGGACCCCTTAGCTGAGAGAGAGATGAAGCAGGGACCCCCATTACATACAATATTGAACTTTTTCATAGATAGCTTCATAGTCTTGTTTTTGTTTGTTTATACATGATCTTTTCTATTAATATGTTGGATTCATGTCCATGTGCATGTTCAGATATTCAACCACTTAAACCCTCATTACTTGAGCTTTGGCTCTGTACTTGGTCTGCTCTTTCTTCCCTGTACACCAAAATGTTCCTATCACGCTAACATTTGTTGGCCCCCCCCTGTAGTGCCTCTGAGGACCCCCTAGGGGTCCCGGACCCCCTGTTGAAGACCCCTGATTATAAGGTGTGACTGTGGAAATGTGGAAAGATTTTTTACAGCCGGGCCTGTCACAATTATTACATACCGGTACTTGTCTCATCGTCTAATTATTTTTTCATAATCGCCATAATCGTTGAACAAATGTTGAACAATTTTCACACATTTTCAAATACAAAAAATAGCAGAAATAGCAGATCTACAAGCTTACAACGTGACGCGTTGTAAGCTCGTAGATCAGCTATTTCTGCTATTTTTACATCTATAAAAATGATTAAATATGTCAATAATTTCTTTGTATATTTCAGTAATTTGTCATATCTGCCCCGTGCAATTTTTTATTACAAAGCCTAAAAGGCTTCATATGTTCCAATGCCAAACACACAATTAAATCGTTAATCGCAATTATTTGAGTGACAATTAATGGTCAACTTTAATCTGTAATCGTGACAGACCTATTTACAGCTACTGTCCCCCCCCTCCCCCCATGCAGTACCCTCCACAGTCGTCAGGTGAGCGAGCAGGCTCAGCTGAAGGAGGAGCTGGAGGCCGTGAGGCAGGACAACATGCAGCTGGTCAGGGAGCACAACCACGCCAAGCAGGCCTGTGAGGAGCTGAGGAGGCTGCACGACGACGACCAGAGAGAGGTGGCCGACATGAGGATGGTGCAGCAGCAGGTGAGCAACTATACTAGGGTTACGTTGGGATCTAGGAAACGGGGGGAACAAGATCCAACATTGAGGAACCAGGAATCGGTTCCATCACATTTGGAACCGTTTCCGTAACCGGTTTATTACACCGTCAGTGGTTATCAAACCTCAGGACCACCATAACTCAGAGAGTGTACAAACTTTGAGAACCACTACAATAATATGTATGCAATACCGTATGTGTGATTGAATTTGTCTTTATCCAAAAATTGGAATGAAAGTCCAAATTAAATATATATTGTTTAAATATATAGGAATGGTTAAAGGGAACCGTTAAGGAATCGGACCGTTAAGAGGGAATCGTTGAGGAACCGGAATCGTTAAAGATGAATTCCAACCCTAGTGAGAACAGTGGCTCTCCCTGAATATCTTTGGGTGTGAAAGCTCAAACTGAATTTCCTCCGCCGGCATAACCGAGATCTTTGCTCTCCCCCTTACGTTACGTTTCTTTATTAATCTGTAGTCTGATTTGAGGGAATAGAACATGTAAAACTTTAGAAACCAGTTTAATATTAAGAGAGAACCTCATGAAAAACTAAAACCCGTTTTTCCCTTCCAATTTAGTTCACTGCTGATATAAAGACTTACTAATGTTTCGACAGAAGAAGATACCGTACTGTCGAAACGTTAGTAATTCTTTTTTGCACCCAAGCCTTTTGGGCTTAAACCTTTTGCCGTTGCTTCGGTCCCTGTCTAAGAAGTGACGGTCCTCATGCTTTACATAGGTTTAAGCCTGTGAACTCTCAAGAAATTAGTTCTATTATTTAGCCTCTCATTCTTTTAAATTGTAGACAAACGACCCTGACCAGTATCAGCCTTTGCTGCTGTGCATGATGCATTCTTTGCTTCATCAGCCCATTTAGACCTGAGGGCCATTTGAAAAACGGGGAAAAAAGGTTTTCTGAAAAACTTCAAATCTTTATTCAAAAATAAATAAATGATAATCTTGCTATATACTGTATATAACAACAACTACACACAGAGGTGTTCCTGGCTTGAAAGGTATAATAACGTATATGTGTTCCAGGTCTAAGAAGGTCGGCTCATTAAATGTTTGAAATACCCTACATGACCATGGGGAATGTCTAAAATGGAATTTTGATAAGCCTGGCAGGGATGCGTGCCTCATTGTCTGAACAGGAGTGTTTATGAGTTTATACCATCGTTAGGTAAAGTGCTGTATACCATCGTGTGGCATTCAAATTGAGATTCAAATTAGCCCGGTGATGTCAATCTAAACTAGGTCTTTACTGTGGTGATGTTGGATGCCAGTCAAGTCCATTCTCTTGACTTCTCTGTCCATGTTTTTATTCCCCCACTTGTCCTCTGAGGTGAACTACTGTAACTACTGTTCATACTGTATGTACAAAATGTTGGCCATTCTCACGTATGAACTGTGGACAATGTCCAGAGGATGAGGTCCAGACATTGTCCAGAGTCGCCCTTTCACAACTTTAGCGTTTAAGAGGAGATTGTCTGTGGCAGAAGTATTCTCAAATACTGTAAATCAGTGGTGGAAAGTAACTTAAGTAAATTTACTCAAGTACTCGACTCCAACATCACATCAGAGGCAAATATTGTATTTTTTACGCCACAACATTTGTTTGAAAACTTTACAAGTTGCTTTATACATATAGATTATTACAAAACATACATAAACAGCATGTTAAGCCCTATTTTATACTTTAAACTGTTGATGTGTTGTGAGATTGCAGGGGCTATTTTCAAAAGAGTGACAAACTTTGAAAGCTTTAGAATTTTCTTTTTTGTGAAATAGAACATTCAGCATAATACCAGGGGGTCCCCAGCTAAATTAGTTAACATAGTGTCAAAATAATTATAACCACTTACCTTTGGCCATTCAAAAGTAGCAGATATACAAGCTCATAGTGCGGCACAGAGTGCCGTGCTATGAGCTTATAGATCTGCTATTTTTTTTAAATCTTGAAAATGTGTGCATATCTTTGAATATATATATTTTCAAGATGGGGGTCCGCGGCCAAATGTATATCAATTTAGGGGTCCTTGACATGAAAAAGGTTGAAAACCACTGGATTAAATCGATGAGTTGGATTTAACGGTAGCACCCCTGATGTCGTTCGTGTGATGCAGGTGATGCGGGAGGGCTCGTCGGACGCGCTCAGTGGCCTGTACGACGCGGCCGTGGACAAGCTGGACGCCCTGAAGCGGGACTACGAGGCGCTGAGGAAGCGCTACAACGAGAAGACGGCGGTCCACAACGCCGACCTGAGCCGCGTGGAGCACGCCGACGAGGAGGGCCGGCGGCTGCAGAAGCAGGTGGACATGCTGCTGCAGCAGAGGGACGCTGCCATCCACTACCAGCAGCAGTACTCCTCCTCTGTGAGGAGGTAAGGATGGGGCAAATACACACACACACACACACACACACACACACACCACGGCATCCCTTGGGTTGCGACCAGCGTTTTACTAACCGTTCTCAGTAGCGGGGGCGGGCCAGGAGGACAGTACTCCATGGTGGAAAATAATGCTTGGCGCTGGCATTGCCTGGGGGGGGGGCGATAATTTAGGATTCTGTGCCGATTCTGGTACATAACTCTGACGGGGCGGAGTTGGCTCAAGCGAACTTTGTAGCGTTCAGCACAGCAACTCGGTGCTTCTCGTGGCTGAAGTTCGCTTGAAACTGCGGCCCTCCGTCGCGATCCAAAACTATACTGTATCGGCGAAAAAAAAGTAGTCCGCGGTTGTTGGAAAAACTAATGTCTTAAGTGGGAGTCGAGGGTTGGAAGTCTAGTAATTAACGAGGTAAGCCACTGAGGCCCGTGCTGAGATTGGGTATTCGGGCTGTATTAGAATCTGACAACGGCCACCGTTCCCAACTCTTCTAATGTAGAGCGAAAGAAAAAATGGCAAAAGTAGCAGATCTACCAGCTCAAAACGCGTCGCTGCTCGCCGCGTTTCGAGCTTGTGGATCTGCTACTTTTGATGCTTTTGTGTGACGCTGCTGTGTGATCAAGTAGGGCGTTAACACATTGACTGCATTAAAACATCGTTTTTCATCCCCATGCCAGCGGTTTTTACCTTATATTGACGATCCACAGAGACCCACGGCAGCCGCGTTGTGTACACAGGTGTCTGGGGGAGGGGGAGGGTCTCCTCTATCCTCCGGAACAAGCATTTTGTAACCGCGATCGGCCATTTTGTTGCTACCGGCCGTTGAATAAGGCTTGTTTTCACACCCCAAAAAAATAATCCGAGCTACATGTGTTTTCCTACAACTGATAACATAGGAGTGGACGGAAGTGTAATTTTTTGGGATGACGTCACATCTGTCCAATCCTTCTTTCAGAGTCGAGGGAAAAAAAAAATGTTTTGGAAAACGTCCTTTGCAGGCAAAAAAGTTTGAATATGGATATACTGTATATGAATATTATTTTTTATCTAAATATGTATTATTCTCTACATGGCCCTCATGTCTATAGCCTCCCCAAGACCAACCAGTAGGGGTCAGCAGTGACGGGGACTAAAAGGGGGAATTGGGAATTGGCATAATGACAAAATTAATTACAATTAACAACAACAACAACAAAAAGCTCTCTGTGTTCTTTGCATCAGGTTTGACTCCACGCAGCAGGAGCTGTCCAAGGCGGCGTCCCAGAACAAGGAGCTGCAGAGGGAGATGGAGCGGCTGCAGGCGGAGACCACGCGCCTCAAGGCGGGGCAGCTCAAGGCCGCCAAGGACTGCGACAAGTACAAGGAGGAGCGCGACTCCGTGTTCAACGAGTACCGGCTGATCATGAGCGAGCGCGACCAGGTGATCAAGGAGGTGGACAAGCTGCAGACGGGCCTGGAGGCGGCCGAGGCCAAGCTGAAGAACACCTCCTCGGAGAGACGCGTGGCCAGCGAGGAGCTGGAGGCTCTGCGGCAGGTAAACGAACGCCTCAGTGGAACTGCTCATTTAACCGGGAGCCAGCGAACGCGGAAACGCTAATAAACCGCTGACATTTGGGGAAAGCAAAAAAACGGGCTTTGGTGTTCCGTGCACATGGTAATGGTCAATGGCTGTGTGCAAATGCAGATCAATTGCTCTAGCCCATTGGTTCTCAAACTGGGGTCCGGGGACCCCAAGGGGTACTTGAGGGGGTTCCAGGGGGTCCCCAGCTAAATGATAGATAGTTAGGAACCAAATTGACCCAAATGGTCCGTTAGGGTCCATTTGGTTCCATTTGGACACTCTCAGAGTTACATTAACATTGATTTTACAATAAAGTGGGGTCCCAGAGAAATAAATGCCATTAAATGGGGGTCCGTAGCCCTAATGCATGTCAAACTGGGGGTCCTTGAAATTCAAATGGTTGAGAATCACTGCTAGAGCCGTAAAAATCTTCTCTTTATGAGGGTCCCTGGCATATCTTTTCAAATGGGGGTCCGCGGGCTAATAAGTGTCAATTTGGGGGTCCTTGACATGAAAAAGTTTGAGAACCACTGCTCTAGCCAATGAGGAGAACCGGGCAGAAGAGATTTTGGGCTCACCACACGCACAGAGCTTTGTAGAATTATAGGATGTTGATAGGATGATGATGATGATGATTGTACGTAAGTACAGTAGTACCCGGGACTGCAGTTATGCACACTACACAGAACGTTTTATGGCTAACAGAAAGCTCATACCGCTGTGTGTAAAAAAAAAAGAAGCAAAAAAGGTGCTGATGCTTGTTTAATTAAGTGACCATGATATAAGAGTGATTATAACAAGTAAGACGAGCTGGAAGCGAACGCAGCTCCAAAATATTGTGTATTTAAGGACGTGTGTGCGTGTTTTGACTGTAGCTGCACTCTGGCGCACTCTGTGGCTGCACACAGGCAGTGCACGCACAGTATTGCACACAGAGACACACACACACAAGCCGAGCAGAGTTTCATAGTATGCTCCACTTGGGCGCGTTCGCAACAAAAGACTAAACATTTCTTCTGCAAACCATTCAACCAGCCCTTGATATCATTGTATCTCCTATTTAACGATACAGTTTTATTGTCATTCTACTTTACATAAATGCACAGTGAAGTGCAAACAGGCAATGAATGAAGCCATGCATTATCAATTATCACCGTACACAGTATTATCCAGAGATACGTAACGGTCCATTTCTACACTTAAAAATATTACTCTGTCTGGATATACTGTATAGCTGAAGTATAATATGGTCAACCCATTAAAACCGGGAAGGAATCTGTGTCATTTTAGATTTTAACCACTTTAACCACTATTTTATACTTTGGCTATTCAAAAATAGCAGATCTACAATATAATATATATATATATATATAGATATATATATATATATATATATATATATATATAAAAAAAAGTGAACATTTGTGCAAATCTTTGAATATGTATATTTTTTTAAGCGAACATTTGTAGAATATTTTGTTTCAGGGACCCCAGAAGTATTGAGTTACAAATGTTTGCTTTAAAAAGTATATATTCAAAGATTTGCACAAATGTTCAATTTCCCCCCCCAAAAATAGCAGATCTACAAGCTCAATGTGCGACACTTGGTGCCACGCTATGAGCTTGTATATCTGCTATTTTTTAATAGCCAAAGACATCTTAAAATGACACCGATGCGTTCCCGGGTTAATGGGTTAAAGTGGCTCAACAGATTGTGATGCTATATCAACACATTTTGCTTGGGGATCCCCTGGCTCTCCCCCCCCCCCCCCCCTCCCCTCCCCTTGGCCTAATGAATACCTAAACCATGTGGTTAAAAACAGGAGCTGGGCTCTGCGCTGGTGGACCGAGACCGGGCCATCTGCGAGAAGAACGAGCTGCTGGAGAAGTACTGCCACGAGGTGAAGGACAAGGCCGAGGCCCAGAAGGAGCTGAGCCAGGCCTGCAAGGACATGGAGATGGTCCGCGAGGAGAGGGACGTGGCCCGCAAGGAGCGCACCGAGGCCATCATCCAGAGGGACCAGCTACTCCGGGAGTACTACCAGGCCAGACAGGTTGGTGGTACTGTAGTGTAGTAGGCCTCAGATAAAAGCTAAAAAAACTCTGTTTGCTGCTCTGGGGGGATACCAAGCCAGACAGGTTTGTACTGTAAGGCCACTGTTTCCCAAAAACTGGGCCACGGACCCATTTTTATGGGTGGCAGGTTAATATCCCCTTTTCCCTTTGTTTTCCCAATATTTTTCCATTTTCTTCAATTCAAAAGATTAAAAAAAAATCTAAATCTTTCAGAAAAAAATGAAATGAAAAAATAATAAAATAAATTCCATGAATATATATATATTTTAAGAAGTTGTGAAAATAGCTGATCTACAAGCTCACAACTGTGAGCTTGTAGATCTGCTATTTTCACTAGTTTTGGTCCCGGGGAGACATCACATTTCTCTTTTAGGTCTCGTTTGAGAACCAGTGCTGCAGGGCCTCAAATCAAAGCTAAATAGCTTTCTGTTTGCTGTTGCCTTTTATTGAGATAGAAAATAATCTGCACTGTATTTATTTTCTTGTCTTTCTAGGGTAATGTGTTTATTTTGCTGTCTTGATGTCTTAATGCTTAATGTTTTATGTAAAGCACTTTAAATTGCCTTGTTGAAACGTGCTAATAAACTTGCCTTGTACACAACAACAACAGCAACAACAAACACAAATTGTTAATCACAATTATTTGTATGACAAGCCCTGTAACAAGGCCTATTACATAATCGTCTAATCTCAATTATCTTTGCATAATCGCCATAATTGTCATTATTGTTTCCATTTTGATATATATATATGATATATGATTTAATATATAAAAAAAGCAGAAATAGCAGATCTACAAGCATAGATCTGTAAGCTTTTACATCAGCTGTTTCTGATTTTGTTTTGTAAAATGTGTAAAATTATTATATATGTCAATAATTTCTTAGTATATTTAAGTTATATATATAGTTTTCATATCTGCCTTGTGCAATATTTTGGATTACAAAGCCTAAAAAGCATTAAGAAATATATTTTGTATTCATATGTTTCAAAGCTCAATGCCAAAAACACAATTAAATCGTTCATCGCAATTATTTGAGTGACAATTAATCGTCAACTTAAATTTGTAATCGTGACGGCCCTGTATGACACTTACTGTAAGTAAAATTTCATGATGGTGTTAGCCCTGCAGTTTGGTAGACGGAGAGACAGACAGACAGATGTATCACTACCGATGGAGGCGTTTGATTAATTTCCCCCGCTGACCAGTTAATCCGTTCATCCCTTCTCATATAGGATAATGGGATGGTTCCTCTCACAGCTGCTTGGGTTTTCACCAGCCCTTTCCACCATTATTTTCACCACCAGCAGCACGTAGTACCACTAGTACATTTACTCAAGTACAATTCTTATGTGTACTACTACTTTTACTTTACTTGAGTATTCCAATTCCTTGATACTTGATACTTTTTACTCCACCACATTTATTTTACAGCTTTCGTTTCTAGCGACTTTGCAGGTTTAGATTATTAGTAATTAACTAATTATTAATAAAAACTCCTACACTTTTTGAAACACAGCCAAGTGGTTAATGATCTATAATTACAGTGCAATAACATGATGTATGTGATTCTGAAATGGCCATTCTGCATAGTGAGCACTTTTTTATGTATATTTGATTATAATATTTGGCACAGTACTAATACGATTTTGAATGCACTTTTTCTTGTAGCAAAGTATTTTTACCCTGTGACTTTTAAGTCCAATAACTGAGTACTTTCTAGTCAGCCACTACGATACATTAGTGCGTGGACATCCGTTTTCCAGGGGAAAGTAATGGTCTGTCCAATCTGGCCCGATGGAGACCGGAGGATCCCTGCATTAGGAAATTAACAGCGTTAACCCATTCAATCCGGGAACGCATCTGTGTCATTTTAAGATTTATTTTGCTGTTTAAAAATAGTAGATATGCAAGCTCATAGCGCGGCACTGAGTGCCGGACTATGGGCTTGTAGATCTGCTATTTTTTTTAGAAAAAACATGAACATTTGTGCAAATCTTTGAATGTCTTTTTTAAAGCAAACATTTCTAACTCAAATCTTTGCTTCTGGGGATTCTACAAATGTCTTCTAAATCCTAACAGTTTTTTGAAAAAACCTATGTTGCTATAATGATATCAGTGGTTCTCAAACTTTTTCATGTCAAGGCCGTGGACCCTCATCTCAAAATATGTTGTTCCAGGGACCCACCAGAAGCAAAGATTTGAGTTACAAATGTTCGCTTTAAAAAATATATATTTTCAAAGATTTGACACACATTTTTCACGATTTTTCAAAAAATAGCAGATCTACAAGCTCATAGCGCGGCACTGAGTGCCGCGCTATGAGCTTGTATATCTGCTATTTTTGAATGGCCAAAGAAATCTAAAAATGACACACAGATGCGTCCCCGGATTGAATGGGTTAAGCGGCTAACTGGCCTCTTCTGACAGTGAGACGGAGAGCGATGAACAATAAAAAATCGTCAATGTCGGAGAAGAAAGCTTGTATGTCCTAAACCGTTACTTTTTCTTTCCGTTTTAAGAAAATAGAGTAGACGATGTGACACGTTGTGAGCTCGCAGTTCGGCTATTTTCACTACTTATGTGCAACACTCTTGTAGGAGGGCGTTAACTTACGGAAAAAACATTAAAAAGTCTAAACGTGCAGATACAAGGTTTCTGCCCAAACTAAATGTGCTGCCTCTGAAGGAGATAATTAAAGCGGCCCGCATTAAAACGGCAAAGCTAATGGAATTGATTTAGCCCTGTACATTACTCATCATGCCTGCAGTATGACTCAGTTAATCACGTTGGACTAACAGTTTTTGAGCTGGTAGAGACATATATTAGTGTAATGTATGTATTTTTTTTTAAAATATCTAATCCTTTCCGAATCCAAATCCCTTTTTCAGTTATCCCGGTCTTTTTTATAATCAGCTCTCCATCTGTGTGTGTGTGTGTGTGTGTGTGTGTTTGTGTGTGTTTGTGTGTCTGTGCTCGCGTGCAACTTAAATACACAAAGAAATGACTTACAATGACTGTAGTGATTATATGATTCACTTTATATGGCTATCATGTTGTTGCTGATTCGGAAAGCACTTTGCTTTTGTTTACTGTTGCTGTTGTTCTTTTAAATGTGTTATATAAATACATACGACTTGACTTTCTTGGTATTAATAAGGACTCGAGCATTACACGGGTTTAATGAATCACTTTCAACCCGGCATCACTACTTTGGGCATGTCATTATAGGCGAAAATGTCCAAAATATGTTCATGGTACGACAAAGTATTTAGGGCTTAAGTGGTGAACCCATTAAAACATCCGTGTGATTTTACATAATTTTGCATCAAAATCTTTTAACCACTTTAACCATATTTTATACTTTGGCTATTAAAAAATAGCAGATATAAAAGCTCTTAGCGCATCACTTTGCAGATCTATGAGCTTGTAGATTTCTTATTTTTGAAAAAAAAGAAATTGTACAAATCTTTGAATATAATATATATATTTTTTAAACGAAAATGTTTAGCTCAAATCTTTGCTTCAGGGGGTCCCTGGAACAAAATATTTTGAGATGGAGGTCCGCGGCCAAATGCATATAATCTTGGAGGTCCTTGACATGAAAACGTTTGAGAACCACTGATACATAGCAACATCAGGTTTTTCAAAAAACTGTTAGGATTTTAGAAGACATTTGTAGAATGGGCCTCAGGTCTTAACACACTCTTTGAGTACACCTCCTCCAACCTACTGCACATGCTTTCCTTTTTCCACAGAAACAAGACTCGGCCACTCTGGACATGGAGCGGGCCAACAAGGAGATCGAGATGCTGAGGAAGCAGTACGAGGCCATCTCCCAGGAGCTGAAGGAGGCCTCGCAGGAGGCGGAGGTGGCTAAGTGCCGACGGGACTGGGCCTTCCAGGAGAGGGACAAGATCGTGGCAGAGAGGGAGAGCATACGGTAATAATGAATCACTCATAGGCTTGGGTTGCGCATGGCGTCGCGCACCGAAAAGAGCCGACCTGCAAGCTCACAATATGCTGTGTTGTGCACTTGCAGATCTGCTATGACCGATACTCAAACACTGGCAAATCAGGCTTAAAGGGATAGTTCACCCGATTTTCTTTTTTTTTCCTATCGATAAGTCACCCCATGGAGACTTGAATTCATGGATATTCTTTAGTTTTTGTCGCATTCCTAAGCCAATAATTTGATGACCAGCGGACCGGTAGGCAGCGGTTCCGGTAGGAGAGACAAAGAGCACTCTTTGTGTCTCCTACCTTTTGTGTCTCCTACCTGAACCGCTGTCGGTCATCAAATTATTGGCTTAGGAATGCGACAAAAACAAAAAAATATCGTGAAGTCAAGTCTCCATGGGGTGACTAATCGATAGAAAACGAATAATGTTTTGGGTGAACTATCCATTTAATGCTGAGTTCACACTGGCAGCTACAAAGTCTGCCATTCATTTTCAAAGGAAGCCAGCAGCATGATGAAGATACAAACTGACCTCACGTAACCAGTAGCTTTTGATGCTCGCTACAAATTGTAGCGAAATATAACTTACACGAAATGTAACACTAACAGCTACAAAGCTACTGTTACTTTTCAGGAAATGGGGGGGGGGGGGGGGGGGAATATAACCCCCTAGGCGGGCTCACTAACCATTCAGCTATGGCCGCCCCTCTCTCCCTCTCTCTCTTTTAGTTAGTGTTCACCCATTCTCTGAACGTGAGCACCTCTGCTGGTAGTGTCGAGGAGTGACAACGTCTTTTCAGGGGCAAAACAGTGCATTTTTAATGGCAAAACAGGGAGGAAAACATGCATTTTCAGGGCGCTTTCAGGGAAAGAACAGTAAAGTGTGAAGTTTTGAAGTGGCACATCTGTAGACTGAAGTAATTAAAGCGGGTCATGTTTGCATGTTTGGAATTGTAACAGCTGAAATCAATAATACATCAGTATTCCGATATTAACCTGCGGGCCGCATTACGTGAAGGTGGGGGCCGCATGTGGCCCCCGGGCCGCCAGTTACCCATGTATGGTCTAGGATGTGGGAAATGTGTTTGTCACCTCATGACTCATGAGTGTGTGTGTTGTGTGTCCGACAGCACGCTGTGTGACAACCTGCGGCGTGAGCGAGACAGAGCCGTGAGCGACCTGGCGGACGCTTTGAGGAACCTGGACGACATGAGGAAACAGAAGAACGACGCGGCGCGGGAACTCAAGGAGCTGAAGTGAGTCGCTCCTCTATTTTCGTGCCATTGGGGCCGTGCGCCAAGCGTCTCTATGCCATGCATGTCGTTGGAAAAGACACACTGGAGCGCTGCTCTTCTGTCCAGTGGCGTGCACAGACATTTTGAGGAGCAGGTGCTCAAGTAAATTTTACTTTTTTTTGTTTAGTTGGTCTGCTCTTTTTTCCCTCTACACCTATACCTCTTTGCCAAAAATAGCCGATCTACAAGCCCACAACTGCGAGGCGTTGTGAGCTTGTAGATCTGCTATTTTTGGCTAAAGTTCTCCTCAGAAAAGGGATGCTAGGTACTCGAGTGGTTATGGTAAAAAGAAAAATCACATAAATTTGGCGGACCCCCTGTAGTAACTCTGAGGACCCCCTAGGGGTCCCAGGTCCCCTGTTGAAGACCCCTGCTGTAAACTGGAAAAAAAAATAAAAATCTTTTTTTCAAAAGGGCACATCTGGTCAAGAGGGCAAAGGGCAGGTGCTCTAGCACCACCTAGAGTCTATCTGTGCACGTCCCTGCTTCTGTCTGAGCACTTCACTTCAGTGCTCTCTGCGTCCAGCGTCTTTTGTTTTGAGTGCTCTGGGGCTCCACGAGCAGAACATATTTTAACTTTTAGGAGAGGAGCGCTTCGCATCGATGTCTTTTCCTATGCAGAGGGCTATTTACGAAACGTTTTAACAACACAAATCTGGTACAGGGCTCCCTGGCACAAAATATTTTCAGATGGGAGTCCGTGGACAAATGCATTTTAATTTGGGGGTCCTTTAAAACATTAAAACATTTGTTTAAAACACTTTAGGGAACAACACCAAATAAGCAACTACACTAAACAAACAAGCCCCCAAAAAAACGCAACCCGCAAACTACCAATATTTACAAGCGTAAAAGTCGCTTATAATAAGCGGACATGGCAACACTGATGATATCCAAAGTGCTCCGTCATTCATAAAACACTTTCGGTGGCCACGGCCCCATATATACAGGACTAGATCTTCACATTTCCATTTGTGTGGGAGACTTCAGACCGGATCGTTTGTGCCACCCAGTGGTGGCATCGTTTATGTCACTTACTGGATTTGAGTGCCATTCAGACCAATCATAGTAGTATGTGCATATTATAGAGTTTAGGGCGTTATGACTTCAAACCAATGCCATGGTTATTTCAAAGTTTTGCCTTGATTTACTATTAATGAACGATTGTAAAACAAAATGGCGAAAATAGACGATCTACAAGCTCACAATGCGTGGTGATGCGGCGTGCTGAGCTTGTTGATCGCCCATTTTCGCTATTTTTGTACGCCGCCATTGTACAATGAAGTATAATACAGAGTTAAGTGCTTAATCAAAATAATCGATTTAGTTGTTTATAAAAAACACATTTGAATTATGTCATGTCGATTCATTGATACGTAAAAAAAAACTGCTTCTACATTTTTCTATGAATCTACATATGCAAAATTAAGTCAGTTATTGGTTATAAATATCCGTTTTGATATGTTTTCAGTCTATTGTCCAGTCCTAACAGAGTTGTAAACTTCAGGGAGAAGATGGAAGACCAGCTGGAGAATGAAGCGAGGTATCGGCAGCTCATGGCCCACAGCTCACACGACTCTGCCATCGACACGGACTCCATGGAATGGGAGACGGAAGTCGTTGAGTTTGAGAAAGACAGAGTACGAACAGCTCCGCATGGTTTTCTACAAACGTAGCATGAAGCATGAAGTCCTTAAATCCAGGCTTGAAGTCATACTGTGTAACATGAATTTTAGTGGTCTGTTTTTGGTGACACCTCTTGTAGCTCCTTTGTCGTTACAGCGTTAAAATAGCTCTATATTCTGATTGCAAGCATCAGCTACAGAGTGTTTGTTCAGGAACAGGGGTCTCCCCGTCTCTCCAGCTCTTCATTAAATGGTACTTTAAGCTCAGGATACCAATTGGATCTAGTCGGGAGTGAAAACTCATACAGAATATTGGATAAACTAGTGAGATTGGAAGTGATGACAAAGAACTAAGCAGACAAAATTTGAGCGCTATAAAATTGAAGATGATAAATGGGTTTACTCTCCTGTTTAATTTCTGTTTATTAAAGCTATCGAGAGACATGGAGATTCCTGTTACTGACCAAACACTCTATAGCAATGATGGCCAAAAAATACCACTTACACTACCTTTAAATCTGATGAGACACTAATGCGTTAATCACAGCTCCATGGTTGTTCTTGTGTTCTCTTGTTTCAGGAGGACATGGATTTGAAGGCACTTGGGTTTGATATTGCTGAAGGGGTAAATGATTCATATTTACCAGGAGATTGTGGCATTTTTGTCAGTAAGGTGGATAAAGGAAGTATTGCAGAGGGAAGATTAAGGTAAGAACCAGTCCATTATATATCACGGTGCACGGCTACAGCATAGTTCTGCACTTTGAATCATTTCCCTCCAATAACAATGATTTGTTTGTTGGCTGTCTTTCTCCGTATAGGGTGAATGATTGGTTGCTGAAGATAAATGACGTAGACCTGACCAATAAGGATAGAAAACAGGTAAACATTAGGCAAAAGCTTGGCCTTTGAAGAAGAGTTCACTTCTTTTTTTGTGTGTTGAAAACGTCCAATAAATAAGGTTCAACTGCTAATACACATTGATGAAACTGTAATGTGTATTTGTAGTGCGGCAGTGCCTCTGCTTTGCCGCAAGATGGGGCACTTTCCTAATATTTTCTGTGGTCTCACTAGTATGATTGAGATTAAACACACTATTTATGTTGAAAATAGCATACCATTTATTATGCAGTACGTTGGTATGAGAGGACACAACCCTGGACTTTTTGGGGTTTTAGCCTCAGAACTGCTGTTAATTTCATACATTGTCAATGTATGTTTTTTTTTTGCTTTTCAAATAAACTGAACTAAACCAAACTAAACAATCAGGTGATCAAGGCGGTGCTCAGTGGAGAGGGAGTGATCAACATGGTGGTCCGACGGCGGAAGTCCCTCGGCGGGCGAATCGTTGCTCCTGTCCAGTTGAACCTCGTCGGTCACAAAGGTGAGCTCATCCCAGAATGTCCCTGGCTGAACCCCAATTTGTTTATCAGAATGGGTTGATAAAATGACAATAGAAATAATGGCTGTGTTGTCTTCCCATAATTAATGAACAATTATCATTCTTTTGTCTTCCCAGACTGTGGCATTGGGCTGGAGAGTGGAGTGTTTGTGGCATCTCTGTCTCCAGGCAGTCCAGCTGCCAAGGACAGTTGTCTCACTGTTGGGGACAGACTGTTAGCTGTAAGTTCACACTGTTAGCTTTTAAGCTTTACCCATTAAGACCTGAGGCCGATTCTACAAAGGCCTTCTAAATCAGTAGTTCTCACACTGGGCTCTGGTGCATGCCTCCTGGTTTTGCACGTTAACATTAACCTATAGTGCCCTCTAGTGTTGTGTAAGACACAATCTTAGCTCTGCAAAGTTGCCTTGGTTAGGGATCTTTTCTTTAACGATTTTTCTTTCTTTCTTTCTTTCTTTCTTTCTACCCAAAATTATATGTATTTGGCCATCTCAAAATGTTTTGTTCCAGGGATCCCCTGAATCAAAGATTTGAGTAAAAAAATGTTAGCTTTAAAAAAATATGTATGTTCAAAGATTTGTCACATTATTTTCACTGAAATGACACAGATGCATTCCCAGTTTTAATGGGTTAAACTGGGTGCAGATTTTGACAATGTACACGACAAGAGAAACAGAAGCGTTTGAAAAACTGAGGAAGACGAACAGGTCAAAAACGCATCATTAAAGGCTCTTACTGTACATTCATCAGAAAGTGCAGATGTTTCTTTCATCGTGCATATATGATGAGTGATCATGTGATATGTTTTTACCGTACTTCACAGATAAACGGAATTGCACTTGATAACAAGTCCCTGACCGAATGTGAAGCTCTGCTGAGGAACTGCCGCGAGTCCCTGAGCATATCCCTGATGAAGGTAAATTAAGTCTGCATTTACCACTATATAGAACACTGGTTCGAACCCCCACTAATGCCCCACTTTGGCATTGGTTGGGCCTCCCCATAACTCTGAGCATACAGGTAATGCTACATTATTAAACTGTTGCTAATGGTTTCTATAACCACTCAGAAGTTTGTAGTATTGTTCCATTTGGTTTTGTTAGTTTTAGTTTTACTACAACAGATGGAGAGCCAGGTGAAAGCCTTGAGTGTTTCTGTGTGGTGCTCGTTTATTTAGATGGGTAACCCCAATTTTGTGAGTCATTGCGCTCTTAGCATTGTTTTGATGTGGTGTAGAAGATGGATGGAACATTACCTTTTTTTAATGCTGGATGTCTCATCCTGGAATGAGTCACAGAGGGAACCAAACGTGTGTTGCCTGTAATTCTGTAAAGGTAACGGGATCAATCTCTCATTGAGTGTTTTCCTCCGCAGTTCCTCCCACACAGCTGCTCTGGGCAGAGTTTATTTGAAAGCTTGAGAGACTCAGAAAAGAGTTTGCCCTGCCGGCTGCACTCGTGTGAACTACACACCAAGAACTGCAGAAACGCCAAGCACAACAGCTCCACCCAAACCGACATCTACAGCCCCGACTCCAGCGGCAACGACGGCGTCCACAAAGACATGGCCGACACTTTGGACGGCAGCGGCGGTGGTGGCGGCTCGCCGTGCTACCACAAGCCCTTCTCCAGTAACTCCCTGCGCTCCCGCGGCCCCTCCTCCTCCTCCTCGCACCGGGGGGGCTCCTCCACCCCGCACAGTCCCTCTGAACCCCATCAGGAGTTCTGCTACAGGAGGGCGGAGATCCACCGGCGGCCCCCCGTCCTCACCGCCGTGGTCTCCGACTGCACCCCCCAGCAGCAGGCCTCTCCGGACAGAACGCAGGGAGGGGGCCCGCCGACGGAGAAGCCCGGCGGGGGCACGTGGCCCAAAGTGATGGCGGGCGTGGGAGGAGCCGCCGTACCCGAGTGCGCCCAGCTCTCCATCTACAAGAAGCCCAAGCAGCGCAAGTCCATCTTCGACGTGGACGCTTTCAAGAGGCCCGACGCTCCCCCCAAGCTGGACTACCTGTCTCTGTCGCAGCTGCCCAGGCACCACTCCCCGCAGAGCTCCAAGTCGTCGTCGGAGGCGGGTCCGGCGGGTCCGGCACCTCCGACGCCGCCCGCCCGGAGCGACTCGTTCCGGTTCAAACACCGCCAGCAGAACAGCTCGGCGTCCGACTCCACCATCACCACGGGCAACAACACCCCCTCCGTCTCCCCGGCCCAGCCACTAAGCCCACAGGTTAGACCTGTCTCTATTAGTACATAATCGCCTGAGCATAATCATTTGAGATAATCGCAGTTATTTTTGCATAATCGCCGGAATTGTTTCCATTCATCTGCATGAATTAATATGTCAAGAAATTGCGAGAGACCGAGACGGCCGGTCATCAAAATATTGGCTTAGGAATGCGACAAAAACTAAAAGATCGCCATGAATTCAATGCTTCATGGAGTGTGTAATTGATAGAAAATAAGTAATGTTTAGGGTGAACTACTCCTTTTAATGCCCAAAGCACAATTAAATCGTCAATTGCTATTATTTGTACAACAATAAATGATCAAGTAAAATGTCATGATCCTGACAACCCCACCCACAGGACAGCGGGGATGCGGGGAAGCAGCACTACTACGCGGACGTGTCGTCTTCGGGGGAGTCCAAGACCGGCTCCAGGAAGCCCGCTGAGGAGGAGGGGGCGAGCAGGCAGAGGACGGAGGAGCAGGACAGGAAGCGCTACCGGCCCAAGTCTGCACCGGCGCTACGGCGAAACGTCACCCCTCTGCACATCCCCATCCCTATCCAGGTAGGTCAAGTTTAAAGCGGATATGTCAAGTTTAAAACCTAGCGTCCCTATCGGCTCTCTGCATAACTTTAGTACCAGTTTCCCAGAAGGTGGCATATCATGATTCCTGTTCCAGTTCATTTTTGATTACCTCTGCCTTCACATGTGTTTTTTCCTTGGGTGACCCTCTCCAAAATTGGGTGACCCTCTTCAAAATGTATTAAATTGATTAGGGGCCATGACACCTCACAACTAATCTGGGAAAAATCTTCTGAAAAAAAATATGAGAGATGAATATGTGTCTTGAGAGATTACCCCACAACTGACCAGGTGGCACCATGATTTGTGTTGCTTATATTAGATAATATTTCTACTCATAATTTTGCATGTTATGTATTTCCTACGAAGTTTAGCGGCCACGGAACACATCTTGAAGGGTCATTATGACAAATTATCAGCTGTATCTATGAGCCTATAAGAAACCTTAATCTCAGAAATACTCCCCAAAAAGTTATATTTCATATTAAACGACTTAAACCCAATTTATTTAACCCATGATTAAGACCTGGAACGCATCTGTGTCACTTTAGATTTCTTTGGCTATTCAAAAATAGCAGATATACAAGCTCATAGTGCGGCACCGAGTGCCGCACTATGAGCTTGTAGATCTGCTATTTTTGAAAAATCTTTTCGATTTTTTTCCAAAAACTGTTAGGATTTAGATTTTTTTTAAAGAATTGCCCCAGGTCTTTGCCCCGGGGTCTATACTTGGTCCCCTCCTTTTTCCCCGCCACACTAAATCTCCAATCTCCAAAAATAACCAGCGGTATGTACTGTATGTTGTCATGTGCAGGTCCAGAATTTCTCTACGAGTGACGAGCAGTCCCCAGAGCCGGTGGACCTGGTGCGTTTCTCTCCCATGCGCTCCCATCGCTACAGCATGCCCTTCGTACCCCCAGGCTACAGCAGCACCATGTCGGCACGTAAGTCCCTCCAATTGGCCGTCCTAACCGTGGGCTTCAACTTCAACGCATCTCTGTCACTTTAGATTTCTTTGGCTATTTTTTGAATAAAGTCATGAAAATGTGCGCAAATCTATATATTTTTTAAGCTAACATTTTTACTCAAATCTTTGCTTCTGGGGATTCTACAGTTTTATGAAAAAACGTATGTTGCTATAATAAGTGGTTCTCAAACTTTTTCATGTCAAGGACCCCCCAAAATGATATGTATTTGGCCATCTCAAAAGGTTTTTTCCAGGGACCCCCCAGAAGCAAAGATTTGAGTTAAAAATGTTTGCTTTAAAAATATATATATTCAAAGATTTGCACAAATCTCAGCGACTCAATGAATATGTGTATTTTATTTGATTGTTTCATAATCGACTAAATTGATTTGCACAATTAACTGTTACAGTCTTATTGGACTTCACGGTCCAAATACGAACAACATACAGTATGATATATTTTATGTTTGTTTGTTCCTTGTATATACAGTATATTCAATTGAACATTATCTGTAGACATGTAGTACTCAAGCCTAGAAATAATTATAACTTAATTGATAAGTGTTTGAATTTGAAGTGATTGTGATCAGCCTAGAGGTTAAATACATAATATCATCTCTGCTTCCGACTCTCCCCCCCCGCTCCGTGTCTCCTCTGCCGTCCAGACCCTCCCCACCGAGGCCTCGCCCCCTGCCCCGCTGTGACGGCTGTGATGAGGAATCCAGTCTACACCGCCTGGAGCCATGAGATCCAGGCCAGCAACTGTCCTCCTCCTCCTCCTCCACCTCCTCCTGGTCCAGGCGTCCACCCACAATCACACACCAGGTGCAGTGTTGCCATGTCCGCTTATTATAAGCGGCTTTGGGCTTGTTTTTCTGTAAGGTGGCATGTAAATATTGGTAGTTGCTTGTTTCTTAAGTGTAGTTGCTTGTTTGGGCTTGCTTCAAATTTGTATTTATTATTATTTAAACCAGTGGTTCTCAAATATTGCATGGACCCCCAAATTAATATGTATTTGTCCATAACCCCCCATCTGAAAATGGTTTGTGCCAGATTCGTGTTGTTAGAATGTTTCCAAAATCTTGCAGATATTCCATATTTGAAAAAAAAAAAATGCTTAAAAATATATATATATTGCAGATCTTCAAGCTCATAGTGCAGCACGAAGTGACGTGCTATGCGCTTGTATATCTTCTGTTTTTGAATAGCCAACCAATGTGCTATATACTGTATATATAGCTTAACTTCGAAGGATTAGACCCTTCCTCACCCTGTAGTCAGCCCAACTCCTTATCCAGGCATCAGTCATATCAAAACTTGACTATTGTAACTCTCCTTACTGGCCTCCCGGCATGTGCACTTAAGCCTCCCCAAATGATCCAAAATGCAGCAGCACGCTTGGTCTTCAACCAGCCAAAATGTTCACATGTCACCCCCCTTCTCCGCTCCCTCCATTGGCTCCCAGTTACTGCCCGCACAGAGTACAAAACACTGACGTTGGCCTACAAAGCAACCAGGTATGGCACCCCCCGTATATTCAAAGCCCGATCCAACCCTACAACCCCTCCCGCTCTCTCAGATCAGCTAACACAGGGAAGCTGACAGAACTTTCTCTAAAACATCCTGGACAACGCTCCACACGTCCCAGACTCTTCTCCCTCCTGGCTCCCAAACTATGGAATGAACTCCCCATTGCAATAAGAACTAGTGCAGACTCACTCCCAATCTTCTGCCATAATCTGAAGACTCACCTCCTCAGACTCCACCTCAGCCCGTAGCACTTGCCCTAGCCTTGACGACCTTGCAGGATTATGCAAAGGCATGCAAAAAATGTAACTTAGATAGCATGTTATGTAGACATAGTGGCCCTCATTTATCAACGCGGTGCAGCCCGAATAATGAGCGTACGGCGAGATCACCGCACCTTTCGGCATTTATCAATATATCCTGACATGGGCTTCATCCTACCGTAGGCTGAAATCTCACGTCTGGTCGAGACCAGTTGTTGACGTTGGCTGCGCCCGTTTATTCCAATCTAGACCTGCGGAGCACCATTGTCTGACTGTCTGACAAGCATCTGGACACATAATCCACTCCTAAATGTGTATATCTACACTAATAAATAATCGCTGTGAAAATATATCATTTTATAAACTAATTTAAACAAACTGCTTTGACAGTCATTCGGTTAAGCTTGCAGATCTGCATTGGCTATTTGAAAATAGCAGATCTACAAGCTCACAACAGGTCGCATTGCGACGCGTTGTGAGCTTGTAGATCTGCTATTTTCAGCGTAGCAGCGCTACTGCGAGAGAAATTTCGGGAGCCCCGACCATCTTTTCACTGACAGTGAGGTCTACAAACTTACAGTAGCTTGTCCTATGTTATGGAGTTATGTCATAGAGAGTTATGTAGGCTACACACAACCTGGCTGGGTTAAGGATATAAACCCGGCGACGCTCCAATATTAACGTGGCGGCACGGAATCACTGCATTCCGCCCGAGTCTCATGTACCGCTACGCTACGGTTTACATGAAAGACAAAGTTGGGCGGGCGCGTGTGTGTGTGTGTGTGTGTGTGTGAGTGTGAGTGTGAGAGAGAGCGAGAGAGGGCGAGCGAGAGAGAGAGGCGTGTGCGTGTGCGTGTGTGGCGAGGCGAGGCGAGGCCAGCGGTGGAAACTGTTTATTATTGTCTTTTCATGCTTTTTTTGGGTCGTATTCTGGTTCTTCATGTCGTGAAGTCGGGCGTTTTGTGAATATTTAAGGGCGTGTTATTTAAGGGCGTGTTATTTAAATGACGCTCGTTTCAGCCGTGACATTTATCAACGCTGGGACCAAGTGTACGCTCGGATCAGCTGTGTAGGATGCGTTGATAAATGTGACTTCGACGTTGGTGTACGGCCGAATATATGAAAAAATATACGCCGGTTTATACGCTGCGTTGATAAATGAGGGCCAGTATGTATAGTTTCAATGCAGGCTGATGATAGGTTCTTGGTTTACGTATGTATTGTATGTATTAGTAATTATTAGATTATTGGTTTACTTATGTACTACTTTATTATTAGATTACTATTTTTATGCATTTGATGTATTATGATGTATTATCTTGTGTCCTTGCTTACTGTAAATCGCCCTGGATTAAGAGCGTCTGCTAAATGCCTAAACTGTAAACTCTAAACTGTAAACTCTAAAATGACACGGATGCTTTCCCAGATTGAATGGGTTAAAGTACTGGAGTACGTGCTTTTAAAAATACTTTGTTCTGATCCCAATGATAGCGGTCACCACTGTCGTGATTCAGGTTGTGGTATGGAGTCTGCCACCAACTTGAGTCTGAACTATTTTTAAAAACAACATATTTATAGTTACCGTTATTGTTATCGCTGTTGGTGTGGACGGCCCTTAACTCAGTTCTTTTCCTCCAAATCTAGTCCCCAACACCAAGGACGGCTCAGTCTGGACCTCAGCCACAAACGCCAGGGAGAGTTCTCTGAGAACACCCACAGTCACCCACCACACAGCACCAACTCCCTGCCCTCCAGTGCCAGACTACTGGGTAAATAAACACTTAAGACTGCTAGTTGTACTATTGTTGGGCAAACTTTTTTTTTTGATATACTATATCAAAGCCGATATTTAGGACCTACTTAATCTTGCTCATGTACTGTATTTTAATCAAATGATAGAGAAGCCGTTTTCTTTCTTCCTGTACATCAACGAATCGACACAAAATATATATTTTTTTATAATCTACTAAATCGATTAGTCTGGTTTACAACGTAACACTTTATTATAATTCGTTGTACAATGATGGCATACACAAATGGTGAAAATAGCCGATCTACAAGATCTTGTAGATCTGTTATTTTCACTTTTTAAACAAACAAGAAAATTGTTTATTAATCGTAATCGTGGTAAAAGTTTGAATTTGATTTGCAGTCACATCGCCCAGCCCTCAACTGTACTGTATGTAGGCCTAAATGATCATTTTCCTGACCTAACATGAGCTGTGAATTCTATGTGTTACTTTTGCCTCTCTAGGATCTTCGACCACTTTACAGTTTAGGACGGAACGCATTAAACTCCCCACATCACGATATCCACGTACAACTGGCTCTGATAGAGGTAACTATGGAGTTTGGTAGTAGAACACAGGGCGCCTGCAGGCCCTGAAAAAGTCGTTAATAAGTCTTTTAAAAATGACGTTTGTCTTGTGTTGGACACGTCCACAGGCTCCCTCTCACACTCGGAGTGCAGCAGCCCGACTCCTCCCATGTCCCCCGTCAACCTGGAGACCTCGTCCTTCACCAGCAGCCCGTCTCAGAGCTCCATCTCCACGCAGCCCAGGATATCCGTCAGCCCCGCTCCAGTTGGTGACAGGCGCACCGACAGGTAGGCCAAGATGCCTTCTGGGTCATTATGCTGTGATCAGTCAGTGAAACGACAGCACTGACCCCCCCCCCCCCCCACAGACATACACACCTTATTTCAGTGCTTCCACAAAACAAATTATGGGTCGTGAGTAGTGAGTGCTTTTTGTTTTGTTTGTTTTTTACGTTTCCTACTACCTTTTTTTTTCCCAAAAAAAAAACATTTTCAGTAAAAAAAAAAACAAATAGGGATTTTTTTCTTCTTTTCTTTTTCTAAAGAATTTCAGAAAAAAGTGCACTATTAATTAGGGCTGGAGTGATTAATTCATTATGTAACTTTGTGTCCCGGTGAGACACTAAATGTATCTTTTGGGTCTCGAGCTAAAAAGTTTGGGAAACGCTGCCTTATTTAATCTAATTATAATTGAATAACCTACCTGCATCAGAGTGATGAAGTGCTTTTGAGACTGTAAACAATGGTGTCCCACATTGTTAACAGGCTCGTTAGAAGGTCACATCGTTAGCAGGTTCACCATCTGCCCCAAGTCTCAAAGTGGGGTCCTTGAGGGGGTTCCAGGGGGTAACTTTTAGAGTTATGGGGGTCCTTGGCCAAATGCATACAACAGATTAGGGGTCCTCAAAATTAAAGAATTTTGAGAACCGCTGGTGTAGATGATAATTTCTCTTTTCTCCCTCGTCCCTCTTTTCCTTCTCAATCTCTTCCTCAGATGTGTTTCTTCTCACAGGCTTCCCCTGGCAGACAAGCATAAGTTCTTCTCTTTAAAAAGCTTGAGGTGTGTTAAGCGCTGCTCGGAGTCAAACATTGCACCCCACCCTTGATACTTGCGAAGGTTCCATTCACCATTCACTTTCAAAGAGACCTTGAGCTGAGCACTCGTACTCGATTTAGTTTTTTTTTTGTCTGAAGCGGCTCTAGATTTCGTTTGACGGCTCTGAACGTTTGATGAAATAATAGAGGCAGTTGCCTTTGAAAGGCCTCATTCTTTGATGCGCTTCTGATTAATTCAGAGTGCTGCTGAATCTTGTATGATCGCATGCCTTTGACTTGCGATTTGTGCATGCAGGGCTCATCTTCGTTTCTGTACGTTGAAATGTTGTAACAGAAGGCAGGGAGTGCATCTTTATTTATGTCAGTCTAGGGAGCTGCATTGCCTTTCTGCCGCTATGAGACCCATCTTTGAAAAATGTTTGCCTTTGTTATTATATGGTATTCTTGCTCGACAGCACCGATAAGAGTCACGTTTTGCATTGTCATTCCCATCAGGCTGTGTTGTTCCTCAGAATGTGACTGTAGTTTAAAATGACCTTCCCCTTTTGTCCCATTCCCATCAGTCTTTGTGTTGTTTCTCAGAATGTGACTGTACTAGTTAAAGCACTTAAACCCTCAATACTTAGTCAATTTGACCTTTGGCTCTGTACTTGGTCTCTTCTATTTATTTCCCTCTACACCAAACCTCTTAGCCGAAAATAGCCGATCTTGTGAGATCTGCTATTTTCTGCAAACGTTCCCCCCATGATAGGGATGCTAAGGTTCAAGTGGTTAAAATGACCGTCCCCCCTTTTCCCCCCGAAAAGGCCGTATTTGGAAGAGCCACGCAACGTGACGGTGCAGAAAGGGGCGGAGCCACTCGGCATCTCCATCGTGAGCGGCGAGAACGGCGGAGTGTTCGTGTCCAAAGTGACGGCAGGCAGCATCGCTCACCAAGCCCGCATGGAGTACGGTGACCAGCTACTGGAGGTACTTACTGTACTACTGACACCCAGCCTGTTTATTGTTTATTACAGATCCCCAATTAGTCAACCTCAGTGAAGGCTACTCTTCCTGGGGTCCAAACATTCACACTTAACAGTCAAATTAAAACACAATACACAATTCCACCATTACACAGTTAAAGGACGACTTCACCAATTTTCAACCTACTGTATCTTCATATAATTGGTCCTCACTAATGCCGATTAAATTGGAAAAATAAAATGAAATGGCCTGCACAGATCACTCGCTTAGCGTCTATCTCCTGTCCTATCTCCTCCTTGATTGCTCGAATTTGTTTGCATTTCAGTTCAATGGGATCAACCTGCGGAACGCCAACGAGCAGCAGGCGCGGCTGGTCATTGGCCAGCAGTGTGACACCGTCACCATCCTGGCCCAGTACAACCCTCACATGTTTCAGCTGGGAATCCACTCCCGCTCCGGGTAAGGATGAGAGCACGAAGCCTACCTAATTTATGCATCCTACCTGGATGCATCCTACCCTGAATTCCCATAGACATGTTTAATATAACGTCATATAAGAACTGTGTTCCAAAAATAAACAAATGAGCACGGCGGTTTGACTCCTACGGATATGAACGCTAACGTTATCGCCGCCGAATTAATTACATTTTCACCAGAAACATATGTATCAAATATGAGTGATAGACTATCGTAAAGGATACAGAGCAGAGACAATATCTACGGGACAGTTTGTTTATTTTTGGACCACGATTCTTATGTGAGACGATTCTAAGATGACCCAATGTTATTCTCCATAGAGAAATTTTTCTATGCCCACTACATGTTTTATGTTGTTTTTCTTAATGATACATTTTGTTCCCTCAGTTCTCAGATAGAGTCCAGCAGCAGCCAGCTGAGCCCTGCAGACAGCGGTGCCACCACTCCAGACAACATGTCCACCATCGACACGCTGAGCGAGCAGGACGAGGGGACCATGACGCCTCCATCCAAACAGACCACCCCCGCCACCAGTCCTCACAGCTCCTTCAGGTAAACTGGGATATCGAGCCCATTGGTTCTCGAAGTGGGGTCCGGGGGAGCCCCAGGGGTCCTTGAGGGAGTTCCAGGTGGTCCCCAGCTAAATGATGGCTAGTTAGGAACCAAATTGACCCTTATGGGTCTGTAACTCTGACCCATACGGGTCCATTTGTACACTCTCAGAATTAAATTAACATTGATTTTACTATATAAATTGGGGTCCCAGAGATTAAATGGGGGGTCCATGATTAAAAAAAAATATATTTTTAGAATCGGCCTCAGGTCTTAACTCTTTCATTGCCAGACTTATTTCAGACTGTGTCGTCCCAGTGCCACGAAAATGGTGCATTTTTCCTCCGTTTGATTTTTAACATTGAAGTGAATGGAGCAGCAATTTTTTGGATAGCGTTATCTCCTAGTTGCTTTGAGATAAACAAAAAAAAACAAGACCAAAATATATATTTAAAAAAAATAAAAAACAATATTATTATTATTATTTTTTAAATAATTCCCGTTTTTCCGTCATTGGCCATGATAGCCATAGTACCATCGGACGGGAATTCCCGTTTTTTGGGTTAAAACAGCTTTGAGGACACTATGGTCTATGCCTTCAGGCAGCAATTGGTTGGTAGCTCAACCCTGAACATGTCTGCTTCCAGGCTGCCTGGCACGGGTTCCCGCAAGGCCCCGGAGCCCCGTCTGGTGAGGCTGAAGAGAACCCAGGTGGAGCTAGGGGTTCAGATCTGTGGCGGTAACCTTTATGGGATCTTTGTGGAAGGCCTGGACGATGACAGCCCTGCCAAGAGTTCTGAAGGTCTCCTGCCTGGAGACTTGATATTGGAGGTATAGCAGCAACATTGAGCATCCTCCTTTACCATCACTTTGTGGGAAGCCATCATAATAATGTATTGTTTTTGTATAGTTTCACTTTATTTTAATCAAGGGTCAAGGTATTTATTGTCAGACACTTATACTGCATAATACACTGGTGTTATGGATAGAATAGTACTAATGATAAAGGAATAATAAACAAAATAGGCAAACAAATTGCCAATATAAACGATCCTGCACTGTCTGTTGTCTATCTATGTGTCTGTCTGTCTGTCTCTCTGAATTGTGATCACTTTTCCCACTGTTTAATGTGTGCTTTTTACAAACAGTACAATGGTGTCACCATGAAAAAGAAGACGGCCGAGGAGGCTTACCTGGAAATGTTGAAACCAGCTGAAACGGCAACGTTTAAAGTCCAACGTTGTGTGGACGATCTCGCCACGGTCAAAGATTCCCCAGGAGACGGGTTCTTCGTTAGGTAACCGCTAACATAACTATACACCGGCCTAAAATGTATTTATGTCAATTTCATAATCGTGCCATGTCTACAAACATGGGTTCTAAATAAGTTCTACATCTTATTTGATTAGAAATTCCCTAAACCTCAGATCGAATGCATGGCTGCGTTACGAGGTACCTGTTACTAAATCTGAGGGAGGGGAAAAAAAGTATTTCTTAATTTGGTCCATGGTCGTGGAATGACTTACAGACCGAACTGAAAATAGACTTGCTAATTATTCTGAGAAGTTTTAAAAGGTTGACTGTATGTACTTACGAGCACTTGTTCCTGTGTGGACGTGTAGCCCTGTTCAGGGTTAATTTTATTATTTGAAAGCGCTTACCTGGGGGTTTTAGTTTTCAATTTTATTTTCTTATACTTGATGTTGCACAAATCTTTGATCACTGTCCTTGGAGCTTTATAGGTATTTGTTGGGATGTCCTATTGTCTTTTGTACTGTATTTGTCATTTTTTATCTGCCTCTTGGACAGTTCACACTTGTAAAAGAGACTCTGGGCCCTATTTTGCATGTCTTAAGTACCAGGTCTTATGACTTAACTTAAGACCTGGAGGTGTGGCCAATGCTGTTTGGCAGTTTTGAGTGCTCTTACTGGTTAAATAAATACAAAATAAAAATGGTTGTCACTTTGAATTAACCCTGCTGTCCCCCTGTCCTCCATAGAGCACTTTATGACCGTGTGGCGGAGGTGGAACAGGAGCTGAGCTTTAAGAGAGACGACATCCTGTACGTTGAAGACACTCTGCCCAGCGGCAACTTTGGCTACTGGGTGGCCTGGCAGCTGGACGAGAGCGCAAGGAAGATGGAGAAAGGGCAGATTCCTAGTAAATACCTGTAAGCACAGTGGTTCTTAACCGTTTTAATCAGTGTTGATTTCGTCGACTAAAACCATGACGAAAAATGTATAAAATGTTAGAGAGGGACTAGTGAGAGATGAGATCCAGTAGAACTAAAAGACAAGTAAAAATAGCAGATCTACAAGCTCACAACGCGTCGCGCTGCGACGAGTTGTGAGTTTGTATATCGGCTATTCTCAGCATGTGTAACAAGTGTAAAATCAGCCATTACGACGCCATCAAGGTACCGCCAAAATACATTTTAGTTGACTAAATCAACTGTAGATTTAGTCGACTAAAATCTTATATTTAGTCGACTAAAACTAGACTAACAGTAAAACATTTCAGATGACAAAAATATGACTAAAACTAAATGGAATTTGATTCAAAAGACTCTGACTGAAACTAAATCAAAATTTGATGTCAAAATCAACACTAGTTTTAATGTCAATCTTCAGTGTTCATTTAACTCTGAGAGTGTATGAATGGAGCAAAGAAATCTAATCTTGAGTATTTCTTCCAACACTGCCGTAACCCATTAAACCCGGGAAAGCATCTGTGTCATTGTAGATTTTTGCGTTGGCTTTTCAAAAATAGCAGATATACAAGCTCACAGCGCGCCACTTCATGCCGCGCTGCGAGCTTGTACATCTGCTATTTTAGAAAAATCTTGAAAGTGTGAGAACTACTGATTTCAGAAGGCTTTTGTAGAATCGGCCTCAGGTCTTAATGGGCTAATGTGTTGATGGTGTAATTAAAGTCACATGAACTCTTTGTCATTTCCCCACCAGAATGGACCAGGAGATGTACAGAAGACACAGCGTGCCCGACATGAAAGACGAGAACGGCGCCAGCAAGACGCTGTCGGCCGCCGCCCGCAGGTCCTTCTTCCGCAGGAAGCAGAAGCACAAGCGCAGCGGGTCAAAGGATGGCAAGGACATGATGGCGCTGGATGCCATCAGCACTGACTCCTTCCCCATCACAGACGGTGAGGAATATTTAGTATTGCCTTTTTGATTTGACCATGTCCAAAAAACTGTAATTGGAATAAGTCCTCCATCTCTCCCCATCTCTCTCCCCATTTCCTGTCAGTCTGCTGTCCTATTATTAAAGGCATACAAGCCCAAAAACAAATCTTAAAAGAAAAAATGTATACAGTTTGCAATTTCAGAGCCCTGCTGTATATGCGAGTGCTTCCCCTGCTCTAAGGTCTCGCTCTGTCGAGTTGACCCCATTAGCCCAGGTATTTGAGTTTATTTACTTCTTTCAGAGCACTATGCTGTTCTGGAGGTGTATGGTCCGGGGGGGGGGGGGGGGGGGGGGGGGTTATAGGTGAGTTCTTCAGTTTTCTTGGCATTTAGCCCATGACCAACCTTTAGCCGTGCCAAATGTCATTAAAGTTGTTCTGTGCAAATTTCCAAAAAACGACTTTTAGCAGCCTCTGCTGGTCATTACCGTCACTGCAGGCCGTTCGTTTATCCTCTGTTACCCAGAATTCCATTCGTTTTCACCGGAAGACGGAAGTGTTTCAAAAAGCGTTCTTTTAATTGTTTTATACGATCTGTGGATCGTTTCTCTTAGCCAGTGGAGCTTTAGTTACCGTGAGCTGTGTTTTCTTTTTCTGTTTTTTTTCGTTCTTCAAATCATACAATCTCTTACAATCAGCGTGAGTTTCCTTTTGTTATTAGCGCGGTAGTTCCTGGCCAAACAGGAAACCGGCGCGGTAGTTCCTGGCCAAACAGGAACCCTGTGGATTTCCGCTTCCATTTCCGGCCAGATTACGTCATTTTCGAGGGAACGTCATGCTCGACGGCGTTCAATAGAAAATATATACATAAAAGGCTTTCGGGGGTGAAATTCTTGGAGTGGGTGTTGTGAAACATTTGCCACTCACAAAAGATATACAATTTAACTTTAGTTTTACTGAAAACGTTACCTAGTATTACTTTAAGCACAGAGCTATCATCTTGTGCCGTACACTGCGTGACTGACGTGTTTTCTTTCTTTCTGTCCAGACGGAGTCAGCCTGGCGTACCAACGGGTGCAGAAGGTGGAATGCTCGTCCCCTAGACCTGTGCTGATCCTGGGGCCCCTGGTGGAGGCCAGTAAGGACATGCTGGTTAAAGAGGCCCCTGAGAAGTTTTATCGCTGCCTGCCTGGTGAGCTATTAGTCTACACATTTTGTCCAGTCTCTTAGTTCAGTGGTTCTTCTCAACCTGTGGGTCGGGACCCCCAGGGGGGTCCCCACATGATTTTTTTGGGCGGGTGGGGGGTCCCCAGATAACAGTAAAGTGACAATTAAAGGACTGGTCAAACATTGGCTAAATTGTCAAATAATATGATATTTTTACAATATTTATGAGTCAAACTAAATGTAATGCCTCAACTCCTACATTCCAAGTGCTTGTCAGGGTGGGGGGTCCCCAGTTCAAATATGATTATTTTGGGGGGTCACGGCCTGAAAAGGTTGAGAACCACTGTTTTAGTTTACACTGTTTATAATGGCTTGGGTCATTTATGCATCACATTTCATTCCATTACCATGCTATAGAGAGATTTAATATAGTTCAATGTCATTAGGGTAGCAAATGGGCATCAAACGTAATGTTATTAGGGTAGCACATGGGTATTAAAGGTATAGATACACTTGGAAATGACAGGTTTAAAGGTTCTTAAACGTGTTTAATACATTTTGCTTCCAGAGGTAATGAAGGCGTCTCAGCAGGCAATCGAGCGAGGGGTGAAGGATTGCGTTTTCATCGACTTCAAACGAAGGAGCGGCCATTTTGATGTGACAACTGTTGCTTCAATTAAGGAAATCACAGAGAGGGTATGCCGTTCTCACTTTATTATAGCTGTGTACCAAGCCTGTGTGAAGTGAGTAACTAGAAAAATGTGACCATCTCTCCATAAAGTGCGCACTTCCATGTCCCAGATTCAATTTCACACTGTTGATAATAAAACAACATTTTATAATTGTTTATAATACCCAGTTGTATATTAGGTTATTGTATTTATTAATTTACTATAATATAGTAAATTAATAAATACAGAAATCTAATTGGCACTAACTTGTCATTTTGAACCGTTATCAAGATGCTAGCCTCAACATAACACATATTATATGTAACATGTAGACTAGCATCATTGTCATGTGAAAAAACCTTAAGCACTTGAACCCCAGCTTCCATATTCTTGGGGGAACATTAGCCACGTGGCGTTGCGACACGTTGTGAACATTTGGACCCCCAATTTGTGAGAATTTGACATGAAAAACCATGAGAACCACTGCTCTATACAGCCACAATAGATGATATTATGTTTAGGAGAGTGTGTGTGTGTGTGTGTGTGTGTGTGTGTTTTTAAACCTGTATACTGTACATCGGCTATTTGAAAATAGCCGATCCACAAGATCACAACTCATCGCAATGCGACACGTTGTGAGCTTGTACAGTATATCTGCTATTTTCCCAAAAAAACAACATAATTAAAACATTTGGAAGCAAGCCCAAATAAGCAACTACACTTTAGAAACAAGACCAAAAGCAACTATCAATATTTACAAGCAACTTTACAGAAAAAGAAGCCCAAGGTCGCTTATAATACGTAGACATGGCAAGAATTGTTTGTGTGTGTGGGTGGTTGGATTATGTTGAAATTTCCCACCCCATTTCTCATGTGTTGTCATTTTCTCTCATAGAACTGTCACTGTTTGCTTGACATTGCTCCTCACGCCATTGAACGACTTCACAGCGTTCACATCTACCCAATCGTCATATTCATTCGCTACAAAAATGCCAAGCAGATAAAGTGAGTAGTCACGCGATTATGGATGTTTGTATTCTTTTTTTTGTTTTATTTATACTTTATTTGTTACCTAAAGAAATGTCACGGCTGTGTCAACTTTCAAGTGCTCATGCTTTCGTGGTTGTTTCTCTGCCGTTTGATTTCATGTCATTGTTCTCGAGAATGTTCCAAAGGCAAGTTCTTGAGATTCATTCCCCCAAAGCCCCTCGTCAGTATTCAGAAAACCTAATCGACATTGAAATTCATGGCAAAGGCATATTGTAAAATATACATACATGCACACTCTAAAATACTTTTGGTATAGATGTATGTAGTTTAATATAATATATTATATTATATCCTTTTAAGATGGGGAGTCTGGGGGAATCTCAACAAAAAGACACTGGTATCTAAGGCCCCGTTTAGACGACAACGGTCTCTAGAGAAATATCAGATGTTTAGATGACAATGGCATTTTCGGGGGTTGAAACCGCAACAAAGTGAAACCCCCTTCCAGAGTGGAAATCTTTGGAAATGCTCCGCCTCGCGTCTCCGTGTAACGCAACAGCACTTTGTCGTTTTCTGTTCTGATCGTTACCGTGTAAATGTAGCCTCAACAGGAAAGAGGCAGTGGAGAAAACGCTCAAATCAGCTAGGGTAGTGCGGGCGGGACATCAAGGCCACTGTGGCCTCAGGGCATATCGTTTTTTGAGGGGCAGAAGGCCAAACTGAGAGGCCGCCACAGCGGCCAGGGTCTCCATGAAATTCCAATCCTGCCCTGTGTACATTATCCACTATACTAAATACTTTGTGTAGTTATTATTCGTCACATATCTGCTGTCAAATGCATTTCTGTCATTCTTGTCAAAGGCATTCTTACGACTAATCAATCAATCCAATTGATTCGATCACATCTCCATCCGTCTAGCTGCTCTAGCCTTCTTCTCCACCACCTGCCCCTCCCAGGGTGGGGGGGGGGGGGGGTAGAATAATTGTGATTTACTGAAGATTCCGGTCTTGTAATCGCAGGAGGAGATTATAAGTCTGACCCATTGCTGAGGTCTTTTATGTTTGCACACACACACACACACACACACACACACACACACACACACACACACACACACACACACACACACACACACACACACACACACACACACACACACACACACACACACACACACACACACACACACACGTCTGACAGAACAGACCATCTCAAACACACACACACAGACACACACACACACACACACACACACACACACACACACACAATAATTGTGATTTACGGAAGATTCCGGTCTTCAAATCGCAGGAGGAGATTATAAGTCTGATCCTTTGCTGAGGTCTTTTATGTTTGCACACACACACACACACACACACACACACACACACACACACACACACACACACACACACACACACACACACACACACACACACACACACACACACACACACACACACACACACACACACACACACACACACACACAGACATAGGTCTGACAGAACATACCATCTCAAGCACACACAGACACACACACACACACACACACACACACACACACACACACACACACACACACACACACACACAGTGGTGTGGCAGTCAGTGATTGCCGCTAAGCCCCCTCTGTCATCAGCAGAGTGCCAGCTGTCCCAGGGACAGGCTAGCCTGTGGGGTCTGTGGCTCCGCTTTGTGGCGTGGGCGGCTGAAGCGATGGCTGACTCCCCCATCACACACACACACACACACACACACACACACACACACACACACACACACACACACACACACACACACACACACACACACACACACACACACACACACACACACACAGCACCCAATGCCGGCCTTAGACAGAGGCTCAAGCTACTCTGTGTTATTTCCCTTTCTCTGGAGGGAGTCAGCAACCCAATATGTCAACTGCATACGTAATGCCAAGGAAAGATCGAGCATAATTCTAGATGGACACAGATGTACATAGATGCCATTAGTAGCATTCATTTCTTGTTTCTTTCCAAAAAACAATAAATAAAACCTAACATGTATTTATAGGCAATATTTGGAAGGCCTACTGTATGGTGGTCATTGTCTTACAGTGTCTATCCAGTGTTATTTTCTACAGGTTCCAGTATTTTAAATATTTTTTTTATGATCTTGTTCCCTCCTCAGAGAGCAGAAGGATCCTCTTTACCTGCGGGATAAAGTCTCTCAGAAACATTCCAAGGAGCAGTTTGAGACTGCACAGAAAACAGAGCAGGAGTACAGCAAGTTTTTCACAGGTGAGTGCGTGGCATGATCGACTTTGCACTCAAGATATCTCAAAATCCAACGCCGGAATACCATGAAACTTGCATGTCCCAACACTTTGGTCCAGTTGTTACTCGTTTCCCAAACAGTGGGATCGACTGAGCTTGTAGATCTGCTATTTTCACTAGTTTGAGTCCTGGGGATAAATCTAAATTCTCTTTTGGGTCTCAAGGCGAGACCAACGGGTTCATGAGCTCAGGCACCTAATCATTTACAAATTAAGCACTCTGCACGCGACCAATATGTCGACAAACTGTTTTCTTTCATGTTCTTGTAATGATCATATTTACATAGTGGTTTTACCCACGGCCTAGAGAACTCTTCATTGGTATTGCCCTGCAGCACTAACCCTCAGGGACATAACTCACACCCCAGAATACTTTAAAACCCATCATCCTTCTTGGCAGCTGCATAGCTTGAGACGGCATTAGAGGCCAGACAGTAATATGTACAGTACACATTGTACACTCTCAGAATTGATTCTGACAGTGTATGATCGCTTATTTAGACCATTAGTGAAGAAAGAGTGGAGGACACATTTTAAGTGAAAGTGGGGAAAGTGGAATAACTAGGGCTGCAACTATCCATTGTTTTGTTTTTTTTAGAGATTATTCTATTGATTACTTTTTTCGATTAATCGAGAACAGTGTTTTTTTTTATATATATCTTTTTGAAAGTTTCTTCATTTCTATATATCAAAGAATCAATTAAACCACTATTTTATATTTGGTCGCACATCAGTGTCTTGAAAAAATACAGAAAATTGCTGATCTACAAGCTCTACAAGCTATTTCAACTGAAATCTTTCGTTTTCCTACTGACATGCCCAAGATGGGGATAGATTATGAATCGATTATTCTATGAAATCATCGATTATCGATTTATTTTTTATAATCGATTAAATTCATTAAAGTTTGATTAAACTCTTGCACCCCATTTGAATTGAACACTATCCCATGCTGTTGTGTGTTTCAGGTGTTGTACAAGGAGGCAGTCTGTCCTACATTTGCACTCAGATCCTGACCATCGTGGAACAGGAACAGAATAAAGTTCTGTGGATCCCAGATGGAGCGCCATAATAAGCAGAAAACATCCGCTTTCCTCGTCGCTCGTCGGCCCGTCACCCCCTGGCACCTCAGCAAGAGCTTCATACGTACAGCAGTGGTGGTTCTCAACCCTCCAGTTTGATAACGGACCCCCATTACAATTCTTCATCACTTGGGAACCCAATCTTCGCTGTAGAAGACTCTGCGTTAATTTGAACTCTGAGAGTGTTGTTCCTTTTTTTGTTCGCTCTCAGAGTAAACAGACACATAAAGGTCCATGTTGTGGACCCCTGGGTGGTCCTGAGAACCGGTTGACGTACAGTATGGTACACCATGAGGGGGCATCACCCTGGACTATAAACAATGCTACTGTACGTTCTCCCCCACACAATTATAGCAATATCCTGGTTTGTAATAGCACTGATTCTATTAATCCCACTCCAGTAGTGATGTACAACAGGTAGCCATTTTGTTTACACTAGTATTTCATGTAACGCATACTTGAATGTTGTTTGGTTTCCTTCTAACGCTGGCATCTCCTTTTTATTCTTTTTATATTCCCAAGAATATTCAGGACCACAGGTAGACTGCATTGATAATATGCATTTAAGTCAGTCAAGACTTAACCACTTTAAACCCTCTATGCATAGTAAAACAGACCTTTTAGTAGCAACTGTACTTGGTATGCTTTTTTCCCCTCCAATACCGACCACCAAATCTCTTCGACAATAATAGCCGATCTACAAGCTCACACAGCGCGTCACAGCGACACACGTTGTGAGCTGGGGCGGCGGCAGTGGACTCTCTGGACGTGGGAGCGGACGCTTGTGGGAATCAGAAGGTTCCTGAAGGTTAGATCCCCCGGCTTACCCCAGTGTTACTGTCAAAGTGCTCTTGAGCAACACACTAACTAACCCCTGTGAGCTCTCGATGAGCGGGTTGGTGCCAGTGTGTGAATGAATGGGTGAATGTAATGCACATTGTAAAGCGCTTCGAATAAAGGAGCCTATATTTACCTTGTAGATCTGCTATTTTTGGCGAACCCCCCCCCACCCCTCCCCCCTCCAGAAGTGGTTCAAGTGGTTAATACAGCTGAGGACAGAATGGACAATGGCTCTCCCCTCTTATTATATTCCTATATATGTTTTTTGCCATCATTTAATTTGTCCAGTCACATCAAAGACGGTGGTTATGAATCCCCTTTTTTGGTAGACAAATGTAGCGTTGTACATAGTTAACCCATTCAATCCGGGAACGCATCTTGTGTCGTTTTAGTTTTCTTTGGCTATTCAAAAATGGCAGATATACAAGCTCATAGCGCGGCACCGAGTGCCGGGCTATGAACTTGTAGATCTGCTATTTTTGAAAAATCGTGAAAGTTTGTGCAAATTTTGCGCAAAAGAATAATATTTATATTTTTTTAAGCAAACATTTCTAACTCAAATCTTTGCTTCTGGGGGGTCCCTGGAACAAAATATTTTGAGATAGGTGGTCCACGGCCAAATGCATTTTGGGCGTTCCTTGACATGAAAAAGTTTGAGTACAACTGATATAGCAACATACGTTTTTCAGAAAACTGTTGGGATTTTGAAGACATTTGTAGATGCGTTCTCAGATTGAATGGGTTAATAGGAAGAAGCTCGTTTTCCTTTTTTTTTTAATCTTTTGGGCAAATCTAAACCATCCACTTGTTGCAGTCCCAGCGCGTGCCTGCATGTGTATCCTTAATGATCTGCCATGGCACAATTCTGTCCTCAAGCTTAAACTCATTGTGCCAAAAGAAGTGTCTTTACTTCTTTTTACAATGTCCTTCCAGTCATTTATTTACACCAAGATATTCATTTTTTAATTAACGTTACAGGTACGTTAGTTTTCACTTTATAGATTAAATTGTATCTAAGTATTGTACTGATATTACCAATATTGATTTAAATACTGTCCGTTGCTCCTGTTTCTGAAGTGGATTATTTAAGAAGGGATCTTTTATTTTGTTGCTGTCAGGTAGAAACCTTCTATCTCCATGTTTCAACTTTTTAAGTTTTAAATAAACGAATGCCCTACTTCATCATACAAGAGTGTCACACAAAACTACAAGCTCACAACGCGACACTCTGAGCTTGTAGATCGGCTTTTTTCACTATTTTAAAGTGTTTTAAAAGTAATAATAAAAAAGGAACGGTTTTGGACATACAAGGTTTCCACCCTGACAAATTCTTGTTTCATGGCTGTCTGTCAACTGTATTTACAAGCACGACTTTTGGCTTGTCTGTCACATTGTCAACATTTCATCTTTTCAGCTTGAATGAAGCGGTCCTGATTGCTTCCGAATGAAATTAAAAATTTGCATCAAATGTTAAAAGAAAATAAATACTGTTAATATAAAGCAAGTGTTCACATTTCTTTACCAAATGGTCTTCTAGTATTATGTGTTTGCCTGAAAACAAATCTTTGAAATGTTTCATAGTTTTAGAAATATACTCCTTTAAAAGTTTTGGCAGCTCAAAAAACACTTTCACCTAGAAACTCCATTCACACTTTATATAATTCATCTTACTGTGGACACAAATGCTTTCACTGAAGAGCGTGCAAGAGACCAGAGAAAGTATGAACCATGGTGGAGCAATGGTTAAGATACAGGCTTTGCACACAGAAAGTCCTGAGTTAAAAATCAGTGAGGACATCTTTCCAACTTTTACCTGCTGCTTTTACCTTTATCTAATCTTTCACTGAATACCACGCAAGTTAACAGAGTAAAAGAACCACTGTGGTGCAGTGGTTTAGATACAGGGCTTATAACCAGAAGGTTCCCAGTTCTAATCCAACTAGGACATTTTTCTTGTAGATCAGCTATTTTCAAATGGCCAAAATGTGTATATGGCTGAAGAAGTGGTTAATGCATGTTTTGTAATAACACTCAAAATCTACAAAGTAACTAGTAACTAAAGTTTTCAAATAATTGTAGTGGAGTAAAAGTACAATATTTGCCTCTGAGATGTAGTGGAGTAGAAGTAAAAGTACTGAACATTGGAAATACTCCAGTAAAGTAAAAAATACCTAAAAATTGTACAGTACTTGAGTCAATGTACTTAGTAACTTTACACCACTGTCAGTGAGTGAGGATAAGATCTGCCACGCTTATGGTAAATAAGCCCGTAGGCGTTATCCAGGCCGCAAGGGGGGACACTGATCCATCCTACGCCTAATACGAGGTGGCAGGTGCGTCCTTTGTCATGCATATACAATGTAGTGGATTTGGGTAAGAAAGGGTGTGTTAGGTTGTCAGTGTCACACAACCAGTGGTGGAAAAAGTACTCAAATGTTTTACTTATAAGTAAAAGTATCAATACTGCAATGTAGAAACACTCGATATACTTAAAAGTACCAAAAGTAAAAGGACTCAATATGCAGAATGTTTCACAAGTTATCATATGTCTAAAATGTATAAAAAATCTTTTGAAAATAGCAGATCTACAAGCTCACAACGTGTTGCAAACAATGCAAAGTAGATCGGATATTTTCAAATGGCCAACGGTTTGAATTACATTTTGGGCTGAAGTGGTTAATGCATGTTTTTTAATAATAATCCAAATCTACAAAGTAACTAGTAACTAAAGTGTTCAAATAATTGCGGAGTACAATATTTGCCTCTGAGATGTTGTGGAGTAAAAGTTAAAGTATTAAAGTATTGAAAAAACTCAACTAAAGTAAAAGTATGCTACCTCAAAATTCTACTTAAGTACAGTACTTGAGTACATGTACTTAGTAACTTTACACCACTGGATTTGGGTAAGAAAAGGTGTGTAGGGTTACTTGTCAACACCATAGACTGTATAAATGAGAGGTCAACACACAACACAATCACTCCCAGTTTCAAGTCAGTCCAGAGAGGAAATTGTGATCCACATACACTGTATGTCCACTAGGGGGAGTATACCCCCACTGTAGTTGTGACTTTTCAGTCAAGGATTGACTCCTGACAATTATTGTCCTGCCCAGCTGAGTTACGTTTCAAATTAATGAAGCCTAACCTATTTTCTTCAGTATTTCCACATGTTGGATTTCGTAAATTCTCTGCTGATGATAGCGATATTAACCGCTTAATCTTTTTTTTTTGTGATTATGAATTTATTGTCTATTCTGTTATTTAATTAGGCTGCTTCCTGTAAAATATTGAATCAGGCCTTGCATTAGACGGCAGTGGGCTAAGTTCTGTTCAGTTGCAACGAACATCTCATGGCAATAGAGGATATGCGCATGCTTAAAGTGAATGGCACATCGAGTGGCAAATCGAGTGGCAAAGCAACATGCAAAGTGAGTTTAACAATGTTTAATGTTGTTTAATGCAATCAGATATTACTTTTCTGTTTGTATGCATGGGCTGTCAAGGCCAGAAGGTATTTTTTTGACGCGAACAGCGTATTACTCTAATGTCGAAGCAAGGGGGCGGGAGCGGCGAGGCGCCCCCGCCCTCTTTCTTCTACAATAGAAGAGTTAGGACGTCACATTCTAATACAACCAAAATACCCAATTTCGGCACCGGCCTCAGTGGCGCACCTCGGTAATCACTAGACTCCCAACCCACTACCACTGGTAGGCTGGGTTCGACTCCCGCTTGGGGTGAAACTTTTTCAGTCATCCGCGGACTTCTTTTTTTCGCCGATAAAGTATATTTTTGGACCATGACGGAGGCGCGCCGACTCAGCAGACCTTGAGGCCGAGGAGTTGCGCCCGAGCGCCTCCAGGCGCGAGTGCCCGCAACGACCGGCCGAAGGTCTGCTAGTCGACTCAGCGCCGTCCGAGTTATGTACCGATAGGGACAGAATCGTAAATATTTTTGGTGGGGACTGTGTTTGACCCACTGACTGCGTTTGCCCCAACTGCCACTCAAAGTGACTACTGGCCAATCACAGTGCGTCTCAACTTCCGGGTACACCCGCACCCCCCGCCCCCTTGCTTCGACATTAGAGTAATAGACCGTTCGCTTTTTTGACACTCAGTAGGCATTCCTGCATAACTTCCGGATTTGATGATGATGTCACACGCATATCCTCTATTTACTGAAGAGGTCCATGATCAACAGGTTTTGACACCTGTGTGCATTACCTCCTAGGGCCTAGGCGGTAATGCACACAGGTGTCAAAACCTGTTGATAAGATATATGCAAGCCATATTTTTATTGTAAGGCCAGAGCACACCAGAGTGATACAGTACAGTACAGTACATCAATTCAACCCGGACTCGTCCGTCCACATAGCCAAGATGAATGTCATCAAGATCCCCTTTTCAGCAGGTGTGCCCTGTGACAGCAATGGCCAGCGTATGTGGTGGGCATCCCTCGCCTCATCCATGGTCACTTTCTTTGGGGGTCTCTTTATAATTCTTCTGTGGAGAACTCTCAAATACCAGTGTGGACCGTATGCTGCCACTGTAATAAAGGCTCCAAAAAGAAGGTATGTTTTCATCACATACTGTATGAAACACATTCATACTGAACAAGTCACATAACTGTATTTTAAAGCTGCATCTTACAACATCTTGTAACTGAAACTTGTTGTGAAAGCAGCTTATTGTAAAGATAGTCTGGCATGTCTACCAAATGTATGCAGTTCTAACACAATTCTGCACTATGTGTTTCAAGTTTCAATTGTAGCCTACGATGTGTGGCCCTTCACTCACTTTATCGAAGTCAGTTTGGCCCCCTAGAAATACATCTTGCCCACCCCTGTCCTAGGGGTTTCATTTTCTTCATGTTTTCCAGTAATAAAAGGTCTTTCTTTTTTTTTTGCTGTTGCATTATGCGCCCTAAAAACATACAAATAATTTCATGTCATAACGTACAAAATGGAAAGGCTCTACTCTAGGAATTATTAGATAAACTGAAGTAGGCCTACGGCTGGTATATAGCATTAAGACAATGGAACGCCCAGTGAATACAGTAAAGCATTCATGATACGGATCTACGGTAACCGGAAAAGTCGTCCCAAAACACGCTCACCCCCATTTGTTTCGCGGACCAGCGGTTCTTGTATTCTTGTATTTGTTTAGGATAAGGTTATAAATAAGTTAGTAGGGTTAGGTTAGGCATAGTTTGACTGAGGTTAAGTTTAGGAATAAGGTTAGGTTTTGGCTCCGTTTTGACTGAGGTTACATTTATATTTAGGAATAACTAAGGTTAGGTTTAGGCATAGTTTACTGAGGTTACGTTTAGGAATAAGGTTAGGTTTTGGCACCGTTTTACTGACGTTACGTTTAGGAATAAGGTTAAATTTAGGCATAGTTTACTGAGGTTACGTTCAGGAATACCAGGTGAATACCGCCGGATTTGCTCCCTGGGCGACTGTGTTTTGGGGCGAGCGTTTTGGGCATTCTAAACACCCGCCGTCTGATATTGTTGATGGCTCCACCCCCGCTCCACCTGTAAATCTGCGATGCCATCTTCTTCCAAACACAACTGACAGGCAGGCAGCCGCGATATCAGCTGGTAGGAGTTATTATCGTTTTAAAGGGAGGAGGAGGTGGAGGAGGAGGGCGAGCCTACATGAAAGAAACGCGGAGCCTCGGTCGTATTCCAGGAGGAGTTATATTCAACAGTGCGCTTTGTGGGGCACAAGTAACGGACATCATCATTATGACAGCTGCGCTCTTTTCATGAGAGAGGCATCGATTGGTGTCAGAGAGGCAGATGACAGCGGGTTGGACATAATAATAACAATAATTTGCCTTCCATCGGTAATATCTTCCACTACAACATAACCAGGACCAACGATAACTATCGTTAATATAAGCGCACAAGAGTTAACAACCTTATGTGATTTTTTTACGCACTTATCAACTACGCATAATTTGGGATATGAAGAAGCATCGTAAGGCAGGCTAACAGCTGCTGAGATCTTTTTTTGTTTGTTTTTGAAGGAGAGAGAGTGTTGGCTACATTGTGTCGACACAGCTCAGTTTTTTTTATTGATAAAGAGAGATGGAAACGCCAACGATGGGAAGGTGGTTGACACAATATGGCTGAGCTGCTTGGCAGGGGGCGCTGGAAGAAGCTTGCTTGGCAGGGGGCGCTGGAAGAAGCTCCCCAAAGCTTCTCGATGCTAGTTCTCAACTGGGCATCGTTCACACTGTATAGACTAGCCTACAATGCAAAGGAACAGAGATAATAAATTCAACCCGGACTCGTCCGTCCACATAGCCAAGATGAATGTCATCAAGATCCCCTTTTCAGCAGATGTGCCCTGTGACAGCAATGGCCAGCGTATGTGGTGGGCATTCCTCGCCTCATCCATGGTCACTTTCTTTGGGGGTCTCTTTATAATTCTTCTGTGGAGAACTCTCAAATACCTGTGGACCGTATGCTGCCACTGTAATAAAGGCACCAAAAAGAAGGTATGTTTTCATCACATACTGTATGAAACACATTCATGCAACAAGTCACATAACTGTTTAAAGCTGCATATATGATGACCTGTGTAGAGTTGTGATGGGTGAAATATTAGTAAAGATTGTAAGATCACATGACCAGAAAAAATAGGCCTACCTCTAAATAAGCATGATCTAAATGCTAACTTATTATTTGAATGACAGGACTACTACTGTACAGTATGTTGTAGCAAATACAATCTGCATGCGAGTACTTTTGCTCCTGACCTGTAGTGATTGATTATATGTGGATACAGAGTACTACAATACTAGTAGTATTGCCATAGCTGCAAATAAATCAGCTATGGCAATAATGACACCTGTTGTTAGTTCCATATTTATCTGGTTCATCTAAAATTACTTGAACTGGCCTTGCTGTGGCTGACTGTATGAGGGTAGCCTAAATCTTCTAGGCCTATATTAATTAGATATACCTCTGGCATTAGTTACATTTGGTTTAAATCGTTTTTTTCCATTGATGACATGTTGGCGGCAGACTATTCTTATTTTTAACCCATTAACATGAACTGTTTTGACTTGTTTTCTAAAAGCTATCAGTAGCACTATACTGTAGGTCTTTGGAACCACATCAACTTTTCATATGCACTTGTCTTGTGATGTCTTTTAAGTCATTAATCTTACACTCAGACGCCTGACATTTTCATTGGATTGAAAATCAGGAAAGTTGGCCCACCTGTTGTTTTTTTTATAGGTGTCACAAACATTAACATTGCATTTTCATATTTTAACCTCATGTGATGTAGGCTACTATGTCATAATACAAGATTTTTCTCCCCCCCCCTTGTATCTCAAACAATAGGCTAGTAATGACCCGTTGAACTTTAGTATTGTTTGTCAGGCGTCCAATGTCAGAAATAGTTTTTTTGCCAGTCAGAGGCTGTGGGCACACACCGAGCCCTGCAGCTGCTAGCTGCTGCTGCGTCAACAACGAGTCAAACATTGTTGGACGTCTCAGGGACATTGTTTTGCCAACAGTGTGCATCTCAATAGCATTGTGTAGCGGTCAACGCTCATGCCATATCATAACCCTAAACTTAAGGTAGTGTGATGATTTCTACACAGAAAAAAAATCCTGTGTTAGTTTGATCAGCATAACTCCATTAGTCCATTTTACACACTCAGAATAATGCTTAAGGACAGGACAACAGATCATTTTAAATAATGGGGAAAAACGGTACCTATGTTATAATTTGCCATTTCTCACAAATAATAAATATATGATACATTTTGGAAATTGGTGTTCCAAGAGCTGAATACGCCCCGCCCCAACATTCAAGAAAACATCCAGTATATGACGTGTTGTGTCGTGATGTCAGGAGTAGAAGAAGTCCACCCTGGTAAACTAACCCAAGCTCCATATAAACAAATACAAGGAAAGTTAACGTACCGTATATCATCAACATACATTTAATTTCACAGTTAACAGTGCAGGCTTCCCGGGCAATGCAAGTATAGCTGTTTTTTGAATGCAAGACATTTACAATGTACATTTATTGGCCAATATTATACCAAGTACAGTCAATACACTACAATTAGGAACTTCCTCCACCTGGACAACTTTTTCAGCAGTTGTGGAGACCTTTTCTATTTTTTTCTTCTCTAAAATCTACAGCAGCCAATTATTTTTATACATAGTTTTTCTCTCAATCAAGTCATTTGTGCCAATTAATTCCTCCCCCTGCTTTCCACTGCTTTTGTGGCTCTGTTGCCAGTGAGGATCCCCCACCGGGAGGACGTAGCACCTCCCATTAACCGCTGACAGGTGCCAGGCCAGCCCATAGGAGTAGCCTACGTGTAGCGACAAAGATCACCGTCCGCGCCCAGCTTCCCTCCCCCAATCACGGCCAATTGTGTTTGCATACACGCTCGGCAAGCTGGATGCACCGCGGTGGATTTGAATCCCTAGTCCTTCCATATACTTATTTAAAAAAAGCAACTGATATTGTATAGATATGAACTAGTATGTAAATAACAGACGTTGTACCTTATCTGTTGCCCTACCTTTAATCTACACGTTGTCGTTTGTTTTGGTTTGAGCATTCGCATGATGAAACTGGTGTACTTTTAGAAGTTTTTTACAACTTTCGCTGTTGATTAAAAATAAAACAAGGTTGTATCCTTCCTCCTACCTAGAAGGACAAAGAATGTCTGTGCCTGATAATGATGCTTAAGATAGGCCCCAGAGTTTCATCTGAACCTAATGCATTGAGCATTCATCTCAGGCAGACAAGCAAGGTAGGAGGGAAATGGCAAAGGGCTGCGTCAAGGAGAAGGCTCTGACCTTCGAAGAGAGAGATGTCTCTTTCATCTTAGACTGTGCTTCCTGTAGCCTAGTTTTCACAAGGTTCTGTCAGCTTTGTACCTCAATTTATTTACTGTGTTTTCTCTAAATGGATACTAGGCTAGCGGTAGTCGACAAATCGTTTATCAAGGATCTACAAAGACATGTTTCTTTTTTGTTATTTATCAAATGAGTCACAAGTCAAACTTAGGTCTAGAACTTAAAATGTTTCTAATATTGGTGGTAATTATGTAACTGTCCACCATCTGACGTGACTGGTCACGTATTTGGCATGTTTTTTTAACACGTTTTTGTCAAGACATTGCCACGGGAAGCTGGTGAATTTCACCAACCTGTTGTTCTGTCCCTCATGGGGCCAGACAGAGAGTGTACTCACATCAAATCTTTCCCTACATGCTTTTGCTTCTTTATTTTACTCTCGTTGTTTGTACTTTGGCAGCCTCTGCCCCATCTTCCTTTTCCGACAATATAACACCCCCTCAGAATGTCAGAAATGCAGTGTCAGGCGCATACGCCATAATATAGACCATATGAATCAGGTTTTTTTTTGTTGCTAAGCAACTACAGTAGCTAAGCAAAGTATTTTCATTATTGAAGAGAAAAAAAACATCTCCACTCATGCAATTGTCTCGGCTCTTGGGCTGTGTTGTAGGAACACCCAGTCTGCGCATGGCATTATCATCCCAAACATAGTGCTTTTAGTGCATTGTTCATAGATGGAAGCTGATAATCTGTTTCCTGCCCTTGCTGTATTCCGTCTCTGCTGGTTAGGCTATGGCCTGCAGCTGTGGGAAGCTCGCTGCCATAAAACGACTGGCTCTCCATCTCCATGCCTAAGATTGATCCTCCATAGGTAGTAGCTATAGCCCTATGTCTGTGCCGTCCCAGTCTAATGCCAATCGATGGAAGTTGTCGGTTTGGGAGATGGTGATGAATGACAGCCATTATCTGTCTGGGAAAGAGGAACTGTGTTTGTTGTAAATAGCAGTCTGCCGACAATGGAAAGCCCAGCTTTTCAATCGCACTGTTGTGACACAGCCATGCTCAGTAGCTGACTTATGGTAATGTATAGGGGTTAAAATGTACATTTAGGGGTTAAATGTAAATGACCATGAAAGTTAAAAGGGTGGATGACAGTGGATCAGGAAGTAGAGTGGCTGTCTTGGAATCGGAAGCATCCCGGATCCTTCTTGCTGCTTGTTGAAGTGTCCTTGAGCAAGACACTTAACCCCTTACTGCTTTAAATTAGCAAGTCGGTGCTTTGCATGGTTTCCTCCACTGTCGGCTGTGTGAATGGGTTAAAGTGCTTTGGAGACGTGCGCTATATAAATGCAGTCCATTTTCCATTTACCATTACATAAAGTATTGTGTGCTGGCATCAGGCAGAGAGCCATGATACTCACACTAATCACACAACCTGTGGCAATGACTCATCTACTCACACTATCTTCAAGCCTGATTTATCCTTACTTACTTTTGCACCGGTGTTGGGCACCAAATGCCTGTAGATCGGCTATTTTTGATATGCAACGTAGTGTATAAATCAGGCATTAGATCTATCAGGTGCATGGGGGGACTCGGAGCATCTGTCTGCCTCTGTTATAGACAGACAAGCATTCAATTGCTGTGACAAATAACTGTAATTGTACCCTGCTTTATTTAACAGGTCTGATGTCATTGAAACTCATTTTGGGGGAATGCATTTTGAATCAACAGGTTAATTATTATAACATTTTTTAAATAATGCATTTTTAAGGCAGATGTCCTTCCTGTAAAACATCCCTTAAAGCAGTGGTTCTCGAAGTAGGTTTCTGGGACCCTCAGGATTCCTTGGGGGGTTCCAAATGGACCCTTACAGGTCTGAGAGTGTACATGGAACCAAATGATTTCTTACGGGTCCCGTTTGTTTCCATTTATTTTGTACACTCTCAGAGTTATGCCTTGAAGGACCATACCAGCATCAGTGCATGTTATCTTTTCACAGCTTTGGCCATAAATCATACAGAAACAGACCATTTAGTGTCTTTATTTTCTTATGTCGCATTCATTGACATTTTCTCCAAAGGTATTAAAAAACTACCGATCTTACCCGAATAGTTGAGTTAGAGCTGGCTAAACATCATTGATTGATTGAATACTTTATTAGTCAGAAATGTAAACAGCACAAGGTACAGTCAGAGATTTAGGCTAAAAGGATAACACAAAAAAAGTCCTGGGGACTTGTTTCCATTGTGGTCTTATCATTACACAGTTAGGGGCCGTGTCCACCAAGATGTTTTTTCCTGAGCGCAGTGTATGTTTTTAATCGTGTACAATGGGAGCGCCATGTTATTGGAAACACGAGCTGCGTGACGACGAGGCACTCAACGTCTATTCTGTGCTCACGTGTTCACATGAAAACTAAAACTTCTCGGTTTTTGAAAAACTTCTCTCCGGGGACTATTTCATGCTAGACTTTTGAAATCAATCCACAATTTAACATGCATTATAACAGAATGATAACGCAGACATCCCACCCTTGGGAATCTGATTTCGGGGATATTTCTTTGGGCTTTGGGAAAGGAATATAAATAATATTGCCCTGACTGTGTAGCAAGTCCATTACAGGTTCCCCTAAACAACATCTCTGATCCATTTTCACATCATGTTTTGTGACTTCACATCATGTTTTGTGACAGCCATGTCGGAGGAAGTGGTACTACTTAGCAATTGTTGCTAAGCACGGATTGGTGGATTACTGTCAATTATTTTGTTAAGGTTGGGTTAGTCTTTTGTTAAATTCCCAAATTAGGAGCCAGCCAGAAAGGATGACTTAGATCCTGTAAATTAAAAATAAACAAAGCAATGGTTCCACCTCTGTGGGATTTGCAGAATATTTTTGATCAATCGCGGGGGAGTTGGTTCCATATTCAGGGAAACTCCCGGATCTCCAGGGAGATGTGGGATGTCTGGTAACGCATTTTTGACAAAAGACAACCGTACAATAAAGTTCTCTGTGTTGGATTACCTGCAGCATCTCTAAAGCAAGTTCAGGGAGACTCGCGGATCTCCTGGGAGATGTGGGATGTCTTGATAACGCAATTTTGACAAAAGACAGCCACACAATAAAGTTCACTGTGTTGGATTACCTGCAGCATCTCTAAAGCAAGTTTCAAGTCTCTGCAAGTAGATTTTCATTCCATGTCAAATATACCGTGAGTTGTCGCCAATGGGCTAAACATGCCAGACCACCGGTATGCTCTTGTAATACTTAAATAGTGGCTAATGTGCCAGTATGTACAGTATGACCTATTATGCAGTCAACAACTTTTAGCGTGTAGACCGGGGGTGTCAAACTCATTTGATGACCGCATTGGGCAAAAGGTGACTTGATGAGGGCCGCGACTAGTTGCGGACACGCACGCTTGCGCGCGCTCACTTACACCGCTGTCACTGGCTTTTTCCAACCTGCTGTCTCAGTCATTGCCATATAGTATATCATTTTACAAATGTTGTTTATTATTAAGAAGAATAGCTACTTTATATAAAAAGGTAGTATGTTTTTACTTTTCTGAAAACCATGTTGGGGGCCGCATTGGACCTCTTTGGGGGCCGCATTTGGCCCCCAAAACGTGGTTTTGATACCCCTATGTCTACACTGTAGACACTTGACTAGACAGTCCTAAATAAATTAACTAGTGTTACTAGCTCTGTTACAGTACGTTCAGTAACACTACTGATATGCTACATTGAATCATTCATGGATATGTCTATCATCAGCAGGTGAGCCTTTCATTAATAACACACCATGACTAGAATCTAATTTTAGCGTGTGATTCCACGGGTCATGCGTGTCAATTTACCACAGCCCAGGCCTGCCGACAGGGGGGGATAAAGGGTACAGCAGATGTCCCCCCTCCCAGGCCAGGGGGCGAGGGGCATTGCAAATGTGTATGATTGAACTTAAATGGGATCAAGACTAAATAATGTACTGTACTGCGATCATAAAAACACATTTCAATTTGTTCCCGCTGTTATTGTGAAAATAGTGCAGTCTAAATTGCTCTTATTTTTAAGGCGTAGGTTTGTGCATCATGTGTGCGTCCTTTTTGCGCATCTGAAACTGATTGACCTTTTGTGTGTCACTCATGTTCCTTCAAGAAGATTATTCAAGATATTATAATCAATCAAACTTTATTACAGCCGAGGCCAATAGGGGACATACAAAATAGCCCAAAAAAGAATGTATTTAATAACAGTTAAAGGTAGTGTGATATTTTTTAATTAAAAACTTTGTGAAACGGTTAAAGCTCAATATTCTGATAGTAATCATTGGTATAAAGTCTGTGTTCAGTAACAGGTAGTCTTGCGTAGCCAGACAACTATTCCACAATCTCTGAATGCTATAGAGACTGGAACTACACCTCCCGAAATCTGAGGCAGGAAGCTGTCATCTGTTCGTCATTTCCGTTCACGAAAATATATCTGAATTTATTTCCATTTCTGCTAAGAAGCGAGCTATATATGCTTACAGTAGATGATTTTGATTTATATCAGGATACATTTGCGCGACTGTAAAGACAAAACGGAAGTGGGGAGGAGGCTTCACATCCGCTTTATCGCTTGATCATTTTCAGAGCTTCCGTTGCTCCAGACTGTATGACCGGAAGCATTTGAAAATTGTGGGAGGCAACAGTCTGTCTGGCGAGACTAAGTAACAGGGGTCTCTCCATCCATTGAAGTCTCAAGCTGAAGCTGATTTTGCCCTATTAAAACTGATTGGCTTATCAACATAATGTAGCCTACAGTACATCCACAAATGTTTTCTTTGTGTTGTTTCAGTGACTGCTTAATACAGTATTGTTGTTAGTTTTGATGTAAGTTTGCCTACCATATACGTTGTTATGCTAAGCGAGTTGATAGTGAAGCATTGATACATGCTGAGTTTGGCTGGGTGTGTTTGACAGTTTTAGGGTTCAGCTGATTTTGCATTATTGTTACTTAGTTATTATGTGACATATTGTGAGATTACTGATTAGTCTATGTCATGTTATGGTGTTGTTTTTCAACATGCACAAAGAAAAGTAAAAATGATATAGTTCTGGACACCCTGCGGTGATCACCACTTAGAAACACACAAGCAATCTAATCACCTACTGTATCCATTTAACACCGTCTCTCCAGCTCTTTAATTAACAGAAAATACATTTTCAAGTGGGTTGCCAATTTCAGCCAATCAAGGGAGAGTATCCATTTATCAGCTTCAATAGTTAATAGTGTTCCAGTAAAAAATGTGTCCGCTAATTAGTTTTTTGTTACTGTACATCACTTCCAATTTCACTTGTTTATTCTGTATCGGTATCCTGTATGAGTTCTTTCTCCTGATTGGATAAAATTGGTATCCCGACCTGAATTTAGTTTTTTTCTGTTTACTACAGTACTGACGCTACTGAACAAACACTCTATAGCAATGATTACTATCAGAATATAGGTATGTTGAATGTTGAATGAATGGAGTGACTCAAATTGCACTTGAGCACCAAATATGTTGCCAACTGCAAGATTATTGAACAATTTGTTGCAGCCAAGCAACAACTTTCTCCGTTTAAATTCCACCGTTCTACTTAGTGTTGTTAGAACGGCATGACTTCCAACTGGGTGAGTCACCCTATTATTCAGTTCAGTTAAGGATGGGATAGGCTAGGGTAGGCGTGTGTGTGTGTGTGTGTGTGGGGGGGGGGGGGCTTCTGCTATTACCCATCATCATCTCAATGGTGTCGAAATGAATGAATCGAAACAGAGGATATTATTTGATAATGGATGATGTAAACATGTTTTCAGAGTGAAGTGCATGACAGCGTCTGCCACTGACCTTCAACCTGTGCGCAGCGCAAGCCTTTGAGCTATAAAGTGCAAATTCCTCATTCACTGTAGAACCTGTTTCATTTGCCATCATTGTGTTATGGGTGGTCAGTAACGTTGTAATACCCTACCTGCTAAGTTGATGTTAACAGTGTACTGGACTTAAAAAGCTGACCGTAAGGCATTTAATCACATTTTGCTCTGAGGGTGTGCGAGGGGGGGTCTCGTCCATAATTCCTAACGGCAGGCCTGCACAGCCTCCTTTAATTGTTGAGATGAATTAGTATCAGTGCCCTCCCATGCACTGTATATAATTGTTTTGATAATAACCAGCGAGGTCCTATGTACAGTATACTGAATATCGTGTTTGGGGCACACAGGAAAAGTGCAAAAGTTGTCAAGGAAAGTTTCAACACTTACAACGTGTCGCATCATGACGCGTTTTGAGCTTGTAAGTAAGTAGCTGTGGGAACCACCCGAGCTATGTGGCCCATACTTAGGTCAGGAGCCTGTCCTGTTTCTGTAGCGTGAGGCGGCTTGATGTACAACTACAGTACATCCCCCAGCCATGATGTACTTGTACTCCCCACATGACATGATTCTATTATGTCGCAGGGACTTGAACCCCAATCCAACCCTTGATGCTGAGTGCCAAGCAGACTTTGGGTATAGCCTAGCCTTTTTTATTGTCATTTTGTAGGCTATGACTCAGCCCGGCTGTATGGGAGTTGAACCCCGACCTCCCAATCTGTGAACTTGTGGATTGGCTATTTTTGCCATGTGTCATATGACAACGTATATAGGGCTTAAAGACCAGCTGAAATAAAAACTTTTAGAGCATATCCGTGGTCCTAATGGAGACGAGTGTCACCTGGCAATTCCATAGCTCAATGTGTCGATCCCATAGCCCAGCGTGCCAATACCATAGCTCAATGTCTCTCTTCCACACAGAGCAGATTCATTATGGAGACAGTAGAGAGCAGTGCCACTGTTTTCTTAATCTAATTCAAGATGCTGGCCGGGCGGTGCGTTACAAATGTTCTCGTTTTAAACTTGGAACAGTGCACTAAAATAAGTATTGAAGAACATTAATTTTGAGGTGAGAAATAGGCATTGCAGTAACATAAACGTGATTTGGCACTACCTTGTTGCAGTGTGCAATGCACTTGGCGATGCGTCGCACACTGCATCACGGCAGTGTAGCTGCATTTACTGTAGATCCCATAGCACGAGGGTAGAGCCATATGAAATCCGTTTTATTTTTTTCCCAATTCCGTTTTATTTTTTCCCAAATTCTGTTTTTTCCATTTTAATATTTCTGAATTCTGTATTTTGCTTTTTATGCTCATTTTTACCATAAAAAAAAGTGTCTGGTAAGTGGAAATGAATAAATGTTCAAGATATAACAGTCCATACATGGCCCTTGTTGTGTTATACGCAAAAATGTTCCCAAAATAATTCGGTGACTTCGGTCTGAGCATGCGCAAAATGGCGTCGCGCATGTATTATTGTTTCTATCGTCTTTCTAAGACTATTTCTACGTGGATTTTACTGTTTATAAAGTAGGATGTGGCCATGCAAAATGGTGGTGTCCCGTGGATTTGTAAAAATTCGCGGTAAAAAAAAATATTTTACCGCGATTTTTTTTTTTTTTCCAAATTCTGCAATATTCCGTGTTTTATTCCAATTCCATTTTTATTGGTCATTTCCGCGATTCCGTCCGCGATTCCGTTAACACGGATTTCATATGGCTCTACACGAGGGGACGGGCGGTCGGCTGAGACTTTGATTGGCTGAGACATACCCAGCCTCTGTTTCCAGCCTTTGTGACATATTTCAGGAAATATGTCACAATTATGGTCGCAAAAAGCCATTTCATTAGGTCTTTAAGCTGGCCCTGGATGGAGTCTACACAAGAATGCTACGGATGGCACAAGGTGTCACATGGACGGACCACATCAGAAATGTGGTCCTGGCCCTGGATGTACAGTAGTCTACACAGGAATGCCACGAATGGCACAAGGTGTCACATGGACGGACCACATCAGAAATGTGGTCCTCTACGTCTACGGGGACCTACCACGGGTCACAGACAAAGTCAGAGAGAGAAGGATGAGGCTGGCAGGGCACTGCATCAGACACCTGGAATTAGTGGCAAGCAAACTGACACTATGGGAGCAAACCCAGGGCAAAGCCAGGAAAGTCAAGATAGCGCATAGATAGTGCATCTACCTACGTAGATGCACTGAGGCACGACAGCTTAGCTAACAACACTGTAGAGCTCAAGACCCTGATGTCAGATAGGAGAGAGTGGAGGGCAGCGATTCGCGAGTCCCGAGTTGGCATTGGCAAGACCGCACTCTCGCATCGCGCGCATAAGCTGGTTAATTTCTGAAGCAACAGAGTAGATGGAGAGCCCATGCCAGACTACAATATATCACCACTCTAAATTTGGATGTGTCCTTTGTCTCGTCTTACCCCGTAGATAATGTCTTGATTCATTATTGAGATGCTGTGATGAGTATTAATACATTTTTTAATAATTCATTGACTTGCTGAAAATGTGTCATGGGCCACATGTTCTATTCTAGCTTAATGTACCCTTTGAGAAATTATTACACTGGAGCAATATGCTTATAAAGTTTCAGAGGGTCTAGATTTAGGTTACGTGGTTGAATTTAAATTTAGAGACTATGTTCACAATGTCAGAGTGGAAATGCTGTGCATGAATGGCTCGAATGACTATTCATATACTTGCTGTCTTCTGTGACAGTTTTCTGTGATATATCTATAAGCTAAATTGCACGTCTGTCATCAACATTCACATGAATACTGGATGCATTTTTCCTTTCTATTATTTTACCATATTCTTTGTAATACTTGCACAACGGAATCTAGGATAGAAGTCCAAGTAAATGAGACTTCATGTCTTCACATGAAAGATACCTAATTTCCTCTAGCCCTAAGCTGAAACTACTCATCTCAGCTTCACAAGGGAATCTTGGCAAGAATAATTGGACAGAGGCATGTCATATACTATATCACCCGCTGGCCATTTATAGTTGAACTTTCCCTTCTCTTGCATTAAAAATTCACAATGAACGAGTACATTTTTAGATGTGGTCATTAAACGGCTGGGAAGTAACAGTGTGATGCCAATTAAACCTATTTAACATCCCCCCCAATGAAGTGACCACAGTCGATGTTGACACATTCATAATGTCTGTTAAGTATATACTGTTAGATGCAGATGAAAGCGGTGTGAGATTTAGGCTGTTATCCCACAAAAGTGGACCAAAAAAAAGTCTTGTTTTGTTTGTGTCTCCTCACAGATCTTCTGATTGCTCTGCTTAGGTTGGTTAAGACGAGATTTGTGTTATTTTTGTGCTCCTTTTAACAGAAAAGAAAACCCCAAAACAAATTACAATTGTAGACTCTCTCACACACACACACACACACACACACACACACACACACACACAGACAGATACAGACACAGACACAGACACAGACACAGGCACGCACGCACGCACGCACGCACGCACGCACGCACGCAAGCACACACCAACCCTCTAATAGACAGAGGTAGCCTCCTGCAGAGCCACGCCGTAAAAACAAAATACGGTTTCCAACTAAAACAACCCAGATCTAAACAGTGCAAAATCAATATACTAAAAGTGATCAATACAGTAAACGATTCAATAAAGTTAATAATAAAAACGTATACGAAACAGTCATGGTTTAAAACGAGAGTCCATAAAACAATACAAGTCTTTCGAGTCCATAAAGTGCACTTTACTTGATTTATTTTTATGTCCATAAAGTACTGTGTGTGTTTGTGTGTGTGTGTGTGTGTGTGTGTGTGTGTGTGTGTGTGTGTGTGTGTGTGTGTGTGTGTGTGTGTGTGTGTGTGTGTGTGTGTGTGTGTGTGTGTGTGTGTGTGTGTGTGTGTGAGAATGAATGAATGAATGGGTGGGTGGCTGGGGAAGGGCAGGGCATACTCTCTGGCCATTTAAAATTGTGTCTGTTCAGCTGTTCAGTAGCCTGATGTGGGGTCTTTGTGTGTGTGTGTGAGTGTGCGGATGCTGCTACGTATCTTTTGCCGAACTGCATGGAGTGAAACGGGCAGTGTTGCCATGTCAGCTTATTAAAAGCGACTTTGGGCTTATTTTTCTATAAAGTCTTTCAAAAATATTCTTTTGGGCTTGTTTGTCATAGATGGTTGCTTATTCTCTCGCAAAATCTGGCAACACTCGAAACAAGCTATTATGTGGGAAGGGTGGGAGGGATCACCGATGTTGCCGGGAGCTCTGCGGATGCAATGTGTGCGTGTGGTATATGTCCGGCAGGGATGGCAGCCAGGCACCGATGATCTTTTCAGTTGTTCTCTCACTGTCCTGTTTTCAGTTGGTGTCTGTTTTCCCTCCTCTTTGCTGTTGTCAAACCAGGAAGTGATGCTGTAGTAGGCTAGTGCACTTTAGATCAAGTGGTTCTCAAACTTATTCATTTCAAGAACCCCGGTAACTCAAGGAACCCAGAGTGTCCCTTGACCCCACTGGATAGTTCCATGGTGAAAGATGGCTCTAAGGTGGGGAGGACCGATCTTTTTAACCACTTCAAACCTATATACTTAATTATTCGGGGTCCCCCACGGGTCTACTCTGCATTCTGCCCCCTCTTATTTCCCCTATACTTCAATTATTTGCCGAAAATAGCTGATCTACAAGCTCACAACACATTGCAATATGATGCTTGTAGATCTGCTATTTTCAACGAATGTTCACCTATTACGCCATGCCCAGGATAGGAACGCCTGGGTTCATGTGGGCGTGATGGTGGTAGTGACGTTTCTGCATGGAGGTCAGCTCGTCAGTCAGCAACACCCCCTGGTGCTTTTGTTGTGAGCTGGTAGATCTGCTATTCTCACCAAATGTTTGCCTATTATTCCATGCCCAGAATAGAGACATTGAAAGTCTTCATGTGGTTAATCTGCAGAGGGGGTGGAGCCACTGTTGGGGCTTCATAATGATGGCAGTGGGCAGTGGTCTCCATTGATGGTCAGTGGCTGATGATCCTTCCTAAAGTCCACAATCACCTTCTTGGTTTTGACAGTGTTGAGGGCAAGATTGTGCACTCTAATCTACTGTACAACAGCCTGATGTACGGTAGATTAGAATGCACAGTTTCTCCACCTCCAAACTGTAAGCAGGCCTCATCAGATACTCCTCATATCTGATGAGGCCTACCACCATCTGCAAAAACGTTGTTATTGCTGTTAAATCTAGCAGGGGTAGCCATGGCTAGCTAGGTAAGCAGAGTGAACAATAAGGCTCTGAGCCCCCACCAAAGTGTTTTTCCCCAGCTGAAAACACAAGATGCCAGACGTGAACGTGCGGTAGTGGAATAGACGATCATCAGCTTGTCACGCTGCTGGTGTTTCCAGTGTAGAATAAATATGCGGCGCTCCCACCGAAAACAATTCAAAACAGGAATTGCTTGTGAAGGAAAAAACAACCTGGTGGACACAGCCCTGAAGCGATCATGTGCTCACCAGGGAAATATTTAGGAATATTTCACCCAAAAAATGACTTATTTTCTATCAATTATACACCCCATGAAGCCTTGGATTCAGGGAGATTGTTTGTGTTTTTGACGCAATCCTGAGCCAATAATTTGATGACCTGGTGTATTTCCAGTAGGAGACTCAAAGAGACTCCTTTGAGACTCCTACCGGATACATTAATTAGCATCTTTCCGCCGGTCAGCAAATGATTGGCTTAGGAATACAACAAAAACAAAAAAATCTCCATGAATTCAATGCTTCATGGGGTGTGTAATTGATAGAAAATAAGCCATTTTTAGGGTGAACTACTCCTTTAAGGCAGATCACGTAGTTGCAGCTTCACCCAGCTGATGGCCACTCAGATGCTCATGATGAGCACTCGGTGGGGGCTGTTTAAGTATTGCTGCAGGAACACATATACTGGGCAGGCTGCATGGGGGGCGAACTGGTGACCTTCTGATGACCAGATGGCCTCTCTACCCACTAAGCTACGGTGACCTTCTGATTATCAGCAGACGGCGTCTAGTCTCCGCCCACTAAGCTACGGCCGCCCCAGTTGTTGCTGCCAACGCTGACAGTTTGTTGTCTCCGTGTCAGGAAATGCAAGATCCAGTTGCAGGTGACAGTGTCCACATCCAACCTCAACTTCACCAGCTGCTGAGTAATGATTGTGTTGAAACCAGAGAGCTGAAGTCAAACAGAATCCTGGCGTAGGTGTTTTTGTTTTCCAGATGGGACAGAGTCAGGTGGAGCGTATTGGATGTACAGTAGTATCCTCCATCGACTGATTTGCTCTATATGATTACTGGAAGGGATCTTTATATGTTGTATGATCATCCCCTCAAAGCATTTTCATTTACAGTAATTGCATTCAATTCCCATGACAGGAAGCTGGTTTGCTATGCCAGTTCCTGTGAATAACGTGGAAGTTATTGAGCAATTCCTCTGGCTTTTACTTGCTTCTTTAATTGTTCTCCTGTATGAACACTTCCTGAAGAAACCCCTTAAGACATTACAGTCATTTACGATTTTTCATTTAGCAGACGCTCTTATCCAGCGTGCAAGATCAGAGTAAGATGGCATGGTCCCTAGTCAACGAACGACAGGGTGAATGTCTGATGATGGAGTGCAAAGCATGCAACTAAGTTTTGCAAACGTTGGCTGGTTTGGCTCTGGCAAGTGGCCCCGTACTTAAACTTTAATGAATGAGAAGGAGTTTAGTAATGACAGATATTATCTAATTTGCTTGAAGCACAGGAGGGACAATTTTCCATATTTATTAGCTTCACTTGGCCACTTTATCAGTTTATGAGAAACACTACACTGACTACAGTTTTGTGATAAAGTCTACATTTTTAAACCAGGTGCATTGCTGCAGATGTAGGTCTCCACACTTATTGACTTTTCAGGAGGAGACAGTAAATTGGGCTTACCATCTGAACAAGCCGCCCTTGTTCCTACATACCAAGATTATTAATTGCTGTAATTGCCCAACAAATGAGCACACCCATAATGATATAATGGTACAGTACGTAGCCCACAAGTGTGGTTCTAGTAATGTACTGTAGGCTTCGAGTCATTTTATTTCTTATATTGTCTAAATCAAATTATACGTTTTACACAATACAGTTCACCTGCTGTAGTACATTAGTTAGAGTTCTTGCATGAGAGTGCAACTGCGAGAATACAACAAATACAGTTTCACTTGACTGTATTTATTATTAAGTAGTGAATATTTGGAATTAGCAAGATAATGTGTGATTCCTCTGACTGACAATGAAAAGCATCGTTTGCGTAGCATTAATTACATATGATTGCCAGGCTATCACTGTTTTTTGTTGGACTATATGTAGTTGAAATAGAAATAGTTTCCAGACAACCTGCCATTATTCTCCCAAGCTTTTGAACCCTTAGCCTGAAGTGACGTTGTTTTGTTATAGATCCATACAGTGGTATCTATGACATGATCTACGGTTAGGCCGCATAACAGAGGATAGACTACATCCCATAGCCATGGAGGGATGATTGCTCTGCGATTGGTTAGTTCGTTGCTAGGCCAACCGCCTGATCAATGCTGTAACTGCGTCTATCAATCAGTCAGTCTATGCATGCATGTTTCAGCATGCATTCAGTCAGTCAGTCACAGTCAGTCAGTCAGTCAGTCAGTCAGTCAGTCAGTCAGTGAAATAGAGTCTTATTGGCCGGTCCCTGGATCTGGCAACAACATATTGATCAGAGCTGGCCGTTGGACGATGACATGCATGCTAATAAAACACAGCACAGCGGCACCATTATATATTCAGACTAATCCTCCAGTTGGCCAATAAAAAGATTGCCTCTGCAGTCAGACCTGTCCTGGCACCGTCCCTATAGAGCCATTAATGTTTCCCCCTCTTAGTGCTGAACTCCTTTTCTTTATTGTCATCACCTCTGGTGGCGAGTGTGAAATCATGTGAATTGTCCCAAGTGATTGTTGCGTGACGTGCCTGCTGGGCTGCTGGAGAAAGGCTCCTGGGAGACTGATGCGTGACACCATTAACCCAGTAAGTCCGGGAAAGCATATGTGTCGTTTTAGATTGTAGCTATATTATTTGAACCACTTTAATTATTTCATACTTTGGGTGTTCAAAAATAGCAGATATACAAGCTCACAGCACGTCACTTCGTGCCGCACTGCGAGCTCGTAGATCTGCTATTTTTTTTAAAAATCGTGAATATACGTGCAAATCTTTGATATATCATTTTTTATAGCGAACACTTTGAACTTTGTCTCTGGAACTAAATATTTTGAGATGGGGTCCGTGGCCAAATACATATCATTTTGGGGGTCCTTGACATGAAAAAGTTCATATAGCAACATACGTTTTTTCAGAAAATTGTCAGGATTTAGAAGACATCGTGATCCTCAGGTCTTTTTTTTTTCCCTGAATTTTTATCCCACGATTTTGCAACCCATTTTTTCATTTCCCTTTCTCTGACTGCACTGGCAGTGTTTATGTCCTTTGTACATCTTGTACAAATGTGTGTGTGCGCGTGTGTGCTATACTTGTGAGGAACAAATCTCCCTCACAAGTATAGTAGAATTTCTGAAATAGGACCGTTTCTATGGTCCTCGCAAGAAAAAAACTGGTTGTTTTATGGTAAAAAATTTTTTTCAGAGCTAGGCTTACAATTCCGAAAAGATTCAGGTTGGGGTTAAGGTCAGGATTTGGCATTTAGAGGTTAGATTTAGGTGTTAAGGTCCTTACACACCGGGGGTGATTTTTTCATGCAAATAATTGTTTTTTTTTAAACATTATAAAGTCAATGCAAGCTTCCACATCAGTTTCGCGGAGCAAAAAAGCGTTTTTTATTTATTCGGACCGACTCAGAATTTTGCGTATATTCACATAATCGCCTGTGTGTAATGACCTTTAGGATTAGAGTTTTTCCCATTTTCAATGGCGTCCTAAAACGATGATGTCTTCACTAGTGTAGCAATACAAACCTTGTGTGTGTGTGTGTGTGTGTGTGTGTGTGTGTGTGTGTGTGTGTGTGTGTGTGTGTGTGTGTGTGTGTGTGTGTGTGTGTGTGTGTGTGTGTGTGTGTGTGTGTGTGTGTGTGTGTGTGTGTGTGTGTGATTGTGCACACCTTCATTGCCTCGCCTCAACCTAGACAATATGAAGAATCTTGTGTAGTAATTGTAACTCTAAATTGTAGTCTTGCCCTGGACATGTTCACTACATCAGTGGTTCTCAAAGTGGAGTCCAGGGACACCCAGAGGTCCTTGAGGGAGTTCCAGGGGATCCCCAGCTAAATGATAGATAGTTAGGAACCAAATGGACCCTTAGCCTATGGGTCCGTAACTCAGCGAGTGTACAAATGGAACCAAATGGACCCTAACGTGTCCATTTGGTTCCGTTTTGTACGCTCTCTGAGTTAAATTAACATTGATTGTACAATATAAATTTGGGTCCCAGAGATGCCATTATATGGGGGTCCGTAGCCTAATGCATGTCAAACTGGGGGTCCTTGAAATTAAAATGGTTGAGAATCACTGCTAGCGCCGTAAAAAGTCTTCTCTTATGGGGGTCCCTGTGGCATATCTTTTCAAATGTGGGGGTCCATGGGCTAATAAGTGTCAATGTGGGGGTCCTTGACATGAAAACGTTTTGAGAACCACTGCACTACTGTACATGAACCCTAAGTGTCACTATTCGGGGATGAGCATTCGGAGAAAAAACGCATCGCGTTTGTGAGCTCGTAGATCGGCTATTTTTGACTAAGAGAATGGCCTAGGGGGAGAAAATGAGGGGGCCAAGTATAGATAGACCCCCTGGGGGATTCCGGCCAATTAAGTATACAGTGTGGTCGTACAATGGTTGTATGGCTGAACTGGAGAGCTTTGCTTGATGTTCTAACCCAGAGCTCCTCAACAGGGGGTCCGGGACCCCTAGGGGGTCCTCAGAGTTACTACAGGGGGGCCGCCAAATCTTTGTGTGATGGGGAACATTAGCCGAAAATAGCCGATCTACAAGCTTGTAGATCGGCTATTTTCTGATAGTTTGTGTAGAGGGAAAAAATAGCTGACCAAGACTACAGACTACAGAGCCAATGGTCAAGTTGACTAAATATTGAGGGTTTAAAAGGTTAACTATCTGAAAATACACATTAGCATGAATCCAACTATCTATGAACTCTATGAAAAAGTTTAATCTGCAACACAATATAATAGTAGTCGGGGTCCCTGCTTCATCTTTCTCTCAGCTAAGGGGGTCCTTGGGCTGAATAACGTTGAAGACCTATTATTGTTCTAACCTGTATCTTCCCTTTCTTTTGGCAGGGTGTACCTCGGATCATCTCAGCCGATGGCATCAAGCGCACTGAAAAGGAAGATCCCGCGGCCAGCGAGGTGGGATGGATGACCTCTGTCAAAGACTGGGCCGGGGTCATGATATCTGCTCAGACCCTGACAGGCAGAGTCCTGGTGAGTTCAAGCTTTTCACCGTTCCCCACCCTCCCCCGTCCCCAAGTAACCGTTTTGATTGACAAGCCGAGTCGTGATGACTGTCAGTCAGTCGACAGCTAATGATTTCTCCTAAGCTTACCCGCGGTTGCCAGATCCAGTGCTTGACCTCCGTGTTATACTGTTAGTCTGCTGCTATAGACATAACGTAGAAGTCCTTATAAATGACATCTAGCATCTGACAACAAGCTGCGGAATATCGCCCAGGATGCCAAGTTGAATTTACGTCTGCTTCTTGCCTGATGAATAATCAAAACCATTATGGAAGCGTGGAGCTCGGAGGCGAGCCGTCAAAAAAACAAACAAGAGACGATTTGAGGAGCATATTAAGGCCATAGACCCCATAAGGCTCATAGCCGACAGAGAGCGAGACACAGACAGACAGAGAGAGTCGGAGGAAAAAAAAGAAAAAGAAAGAGGCTGGCAGGACGGGAGGGCTTACAGTTCACTGATTGCGTTTGGTTGACGGAAGTTGTTGCCATGGTACCTTGTCCGTGTTTTTCATAAATTAATGACCTATTGTATACTGGACCTTTCACACTGAGCACTGTAACTACAACGATAACTACTGTATTACTAAATCGTTCACGGTTGTATTTGTCAAAGTTGTGGTGTGAATTCTGCAAGCTTGACTTAGAATAATTAAGATTTTTTAAAACTATATTTTTATAGTTATAGTGCTCAGTGTGAATGGCCCTTAATTCTAGCGAAAAATAGCCGGTCCATTTTTTTCGAAAGAAATGTGTGATCCGATCAATTTTTTTTTTTAATTATGTAATACTAGATTTTCAAAATCTAGCAAATCAAACAATCTCATGGCAGACCCCTGCACAGTGTTTGTGCCACATTTGGTGCGGATCAGAGCAACGGTGCACGTGCACCTCCCTCACAAGTCCAGATGTTACGTTTTGTGATGTCCACCCACAAGGCAATCTGTCTGTCTGTCTGTTGGTTTTATAAATATTGAACCAATGAAAAATATTACCTGAGAGCTTATGACTAAATAATTGGATCCATTGGAACACAGTTGAAATGTAACGGTTTTACGGACATACAAGGTTTCCAACCGACAGCGATGATATTTTGTACAGTAGGATTAAATGAGGGCATGAGATTAGTGGCTTCCCGTTGTAATTTTTTTTAACCTGTTTCTGTCCAGTGCTGCTGCACTGCGGGTGGGGTGAGGGGATCTACTGTATAATCCAGTGAAGGACAAACTCTTGCCGGTTTTGCCCCGAGTTGCTGCTGTGTGTTGTTTTTTTACTCGTTTCCTTTTTCCTCTGTTATGAGAGGCTTGTTTTGGTCATAAGTGCTTAGCAAAGCTAGTTTAACCCATTTAGACCTGAGGCCGATTCTACAAATGTCTTCTAAATCAGTTTTGTGAAAAACATAGTGTTGCGTTATCAGTGGTGCTCCCACTCTTTCATGTCAAGGACCCCCAAAATGATATGTATTTGGCCGCGGACCCCCATCTCAAAATATTTTGTTCCAGGGAGCCCCAGAAGCAAAGATCTTTGTTAAAAAAAAATCACACATTTTCAAAAATAGCAGATCTACAAGCAAGCTTGTAGATCTGCTATTTTTGAATGGGTGAAGTGTAAAATAATGCTTTGCTCAAATAAAAAAAATCACAGATGCGTTCCCGGTCTTAATGGGTTAAATGCGAGCAGTAATGAAATGAAATAATGTAAAGTAGGAGTGGCGTGCCAAAGCCTGCCGCAGTGCTCAGTGTATTACCCCCACCCCACCCACCCCTCAAATATAGGCTCACTTCTCTGACTGGCTATAGTGCATGGAGGTTGTTAATCACAGATGTGTTGCTGCCTGCCCCCCCCCCCCCCCTCTCACTGTCAAAGTCTGGAAAGATAAAGATATTATAGAAGATAGATATTAAAGATATTAGTGGCAGTTGTGCTGAGTTGTGCTCTGGAACGACCTGCCTCGCCCCATCCAGTCTGCCCAGTCCATTGGGGTTTTCAGATCCCTACATAAAACCCTCTCTTTGGCTTTTAATTGCACCTGATCCGCTACTGTGTTTTAACAATGTACATATTTGTCTGTGTGCCAATGGGCCGCTTGTTGATGCTTTGTATGTCTCAACCTTGTACAGCAGCTTTGGTCAGCTTCTGTTGTTTTAAATGTGCTTTATGAATAAAGTTGGATTTGATTTGAGATGAAAGTTTTAGTAGATGATTAGTTTTTTTTTGTTGGCAGGAAGTAAACAGAGATTTAAAAAAAAGAGAAAGAAAAGAGGAACATGCGCTGCCAACCGGGAGATCTCCAGTCAAAACAAATATGAATAATTTTCTTCTTAGCTATGGCGGAGCTGCTGGTGTTATCATCAGCCCCCCTGTGAAGTGAAAAAAGAAATGATATTTTTAGATGATAAACAGTGTACTTTACACCAGTGACTCCCACACAGGCAAATACTTTATTTATTTATTTTTATAAACAGCTATAGCTTCTTGTTCCCAAAAGAGTACAAGAATAATTTCCTACCACTTGTAAATACTGTGAGCTTTAGATAAAAGCAAAAAAAAACCTGGGAGTGTCAGAGTGTGACTGACATCTGTTAGCTTGCTCAAGGTGCTAAAAGGTTTCCATGGTTTGTGCCCTGGACATACTGTACATACACTGGCAGCACGCTGACACACACACACACATTGTGCAGCGAGCAGGCTGACGGCAAGTCGCCTCTGTCGGGTGGAAACCTCCCATGTCCAAATAATACTGTTACTTTTCACTTTCACAGGGTGAAAAGAAGCGTCTCGCTAGCTCTCATGCATTGAAGGAGGCATGAGCTCGGCTCTAGGCTCTCCCCTAGGCTGGCAGAGGGAGTGTAGTGCCCAGGATTACTTAGACAAGAATTGGCACTGGGTGAAAAAATAGGGTTACAAAATCGTGGGATAAAAAAAATAGAAAAAAAAGAAGAAAAAATTACTTTAACAAAGGAAAAAAAAATCGAACATGGCAAAAAAAATAGCAGATCTTCAAGCTCACAACGCATCGCATCGCGATGCGTTGTGAGCTTGTAGATTGGCTATTTTTGCTACTTTTGTGTGACACGGTAGTGCGATGAAGTGAGGCATTCATTTATGAAAAGAAAAAAAACATGAAAAGTTGAAATGTGAAGATACAAGGTTTCTGCCCGACGGAGAAAAAAAAGAACACGAAAAGTTGAATGATGGAGATACAAGGTTTCTGCCCGACCGCAGTGAAGTAAAGGGATGAATCCAGATCAGCTCCATTATAGGCCTGTGACAGTTATTACATAATCGCCTGGTCGCAATTATTTGAGATAATTGCGATTATGTTTTGCATAATCGTCAGAATCGCTTCCGTTCATCCCAGTGAATTAATTTGTTGAAAAATAGCAAAAATAGCTGATCTACAAGCTGATCTAATGTTAGGATAACATTATTAAGTATATGTCCTTTAAACATAGTACATTATTTATTATGATTATCGGTCATTGTCAGTAACTGTGCAATTCTTTGTTTACAAAGCCTGAAAGGCAAACGTAAATGTGATTTTTACTGATATGTTCCAATGATAAATGGCAAAATATATTTTTTTGTAGAACAATTAATCTTCAACTAAAATGTCATGATCGTGACATCCCAACTACATTATATGTTGCCTTGTTTTATAATGCTAAAGCCGAATGGCTATTCAAGAATAGCAGATATCGAATGGCTATTCAAAAATAGCAAATATACAAGCTCATAGCGCGGCACCGAGTGAGCTTGTAGATCTTGTAGAGCTTGTAGATCTGCTTGTACTGTAGATCACAGGTTGAGAACCGCTGGGGGTGTGTGTGTGTGTGTGTGTGTGTGTGTGTGTGTGTGTGTGCGTGTGCGTGCATAATGAGGCTCAACAGCCTGCAGTCTGGATGGTGGCTCGGCACCTACATCCACGCTCTGCACACACAGTTTTCCCTTTTTTTCTCTCTTTTTTTTTTTTTTTTTTTTGGAGCGCTCGTCTGTAACTATGGCAACGGCAGCTTACCTAAGCATGGCAGATGTGTGCGCTCTACGGCCGCTTGTTTTGAAGGCCGCATTAAAGCCTGTTTCTGGGCCATCTGAGAAGGTATATTAGTCTTGGTGGGTTTTAAGAGCATGACATAAACCTAAATGAAATTGTTTGTACGCGTGCCCGCGAGCGCGTGTGTTTGTGTGTGTGCCTGCGTGTGTGCACGCTTGCAGGAGGGATGAGCTATATTCCTAGATATCTCTCATTGTCCCACATGATCTGTAAGCTCCTCCAAGGACTCTCTGTTCTTTTTTCAAGCCTATTTCAACCAGATGGACTACAAAAGGATACTATTGTTATACCTTGTTGTGCTTATAAGGCTTTTCTTGGGGACGTTCAGGACAAATTCTACCATCTTACACTGTTGAAACCTTAAGGAGGGGTTAGTTAGGGTACAACTCACTCTTGCACACATTTGCCTGAAATCATGAACGCAGTGTGCAATTTCCGTGAAATTGTGCTCGCACATTTCCACTAGGCCGAGGAATGAATGCCACCCTTGTTTTTCTTTTGTTGCATGATTCGACTACCAGTCAACTATAGGCAGCATTTGGCCAATCCTTATTCGACTAGATAAATTCTTAGTCGGTGACAGGCCTACTTTAGATATTGCATGTTGAAAGATAAAACAGGTGCTGGCTGACCCACCGTGGACAGTCCAGAAAGTCTTTGTTCGTTTGCTGGGCTGCCCAACCCCGTCATGTCGCAGCAGATTGTAGCAAAAGATCAAACATTAGGCCCTTTGGTCTATTTAATTAGCAGAGGACACTTCCCTCCCAACCTCTCTCTGCCTTTCAAAGCTTATCTGTTTGGGATCAGCACTTCCCTCACTGTGCGCTGCCATAAAAACGCAAAAAGGCAGGGCCTTGGTGTGTTTACTTTCTAATTACAGATCAGCGAACAGGCCTTGTGCAAAGACGGGGCTTCCCTAAGTTCAGGGTTCCCAGAAAGATCCCATCTGTCAGTTAGTTATGCATTATTAGACTTACCCCCCCCCCACCGACACAATATAAGAGCCAGCGTGGTGTGAGATAGTGCAGCCTCCATATTCATCACAGGTGTCATCGCACTGCTGTTTGCTCCCGTCGAAAAAACAAACAACGCTTGCTTTGAGACAAAAAGGTGTGTCTGCTATTTGAACTTCCACCAGAGAGAAACCCTCTACTGTCATCTGTAATGTTATACAGTACATCTGCTGTTTAATCAGACTCTGTTACCTCACGATGCGATCGTGAAGACAGTATAGTGTGTGTGCGTGAGTGTGTGTGCGTGCGTGCGTGCGTGTGTTACCTTACACAAACTCGTGCATTGTTTTGGGGAGGGAAAAATGTGTTTCCTCTCAAATGACAGCTCCCTGCCGAGTGACATTTAGGCCGCCTGGGCTAGGCTCATGGAGCTCCGTGGGGGGGGCACTGGGACGTCACGTATCTATTATGCTGGCCATTGAAAGGTGGTGCTATTAATGGAAGCATGGAGCTAACCCTCTGGCACCACCCTGCATGGCAGACCGACTGCCGCGCACGCCCCTTAACCCCTGGCCCACTCCCATTGGATAGGATCAACGCCATAGCAGAGTCATTCATGGCCATGCCATTGCCTCACACCGCTACATACTCTATGTCTTGCGTTTGTACTGCTACTGTATGCAAAGATGTTCCGACCAGTTGCATGGACTTCCAGTTTATCGTCGCCGAATGAATGAAGCCGTTTCGGCCAAGCCAAACGGGATTCAAACGCGGGTCACGTTTGCAAGGCGTCAACACGTTGATTGTCTGTCATATTAGGTGACGGGGAACATCAGAGTCACGTTTAGGGCGTGCCTGTTGTTGCTGCTCCCCAACTTTGATGTCACACAGGAGAGGCCTCTTGTCCCTTGCAACTAAATTATTGGTGGACCAGAAGGATAAGGTTTTCATCATGGGGGAACAAGCCCCCTTGTCCCCTCCTCTTTTGGAGAGCCTGAATGAGCAATTGCAAATAGCCACGACACTACATGGAAAAGCTTTTTGTCTGATGAAAGTGTGGGGGTGTGTGTGTGAGAGTGTGTGTGTGTGTGTGTGTGTGTGAGAGAGAGAGAGAGAGAGAGAGAGAGAGAGAGAGAGAGAGAGAGAGAGAGAGAGAGAGAGAGAGAGAGAGAGAGAGAGAGAGAGAGAGAGAGAGAGAGAGAGAGAGAGAGAGAGAGAGAGAGAGAGAGAGAGAGAGAGAGAGAGAGAGAGAGAGAGAGAGAGAGCGCAACAGAGCGAATCATTTTGCGAGACCTTGCTTCTGTTCTCTTAGGAGTGAACACAGCACCGCTTGTTCAAGCAGACGTGTGTGATAAGCCACCCAGAAGTGGTTAGGAGCCCTTAACCATACATGCCTTTTTACAAGTTGCCGGTTTATCATCAAGCATTTTGTGTGTGTGTGCGTGTGTGTGGTTTTGTTTTGTATTTCATGGTTGTCATGTCAGCATTAAAGGGATCTGCCAGTCAAACGGCGTTCCTCGCCCCTTTTTCCACCAAGCCACATGAGGATGCCACAACGCTCGCCTCATTCCTGGCGTTCTTTCGGTAGCCTGCATCATATGTAATGGATACCTAGCCGATGCGATGCCACCCGACGTACCCGCCCACGCCCTCCTTTGGCGCGAGGCACGAGAGCTGCATGCCACCTGTGGCCCATGGTGCCAGGGCGTGCATTGACTTTCACTTCTCTTAATGCCTCTCGCAGTGTAACAAATAAAGACCCCGGCAGTGCCAGCGCGGTCCTCGTCGCCTGGCTGTGATGCCACCGCTATTTTAGGGTGACAGCAGCTGCCTGCCCTGTTTTCTCAGGGCCCCACAGAGGGGAACAATGCCATGTGGGACTTCAATCACTTTGTTTGCTTTTTTCCCCCCACGTCATCCTAGTGTTGAAGTTAAATCAATACGCACACGTGTTATCTTCTTGATCCATTTTGTCTGAGCCCGTTTATAAACTTAGGGAAACTATAGCGTTGCCTTTGTTATTGTTGGATTGGTGGTGGTACATATTGTTGTCTGCTTCAGTCTGCCATCTGCCTGGCACCATCTGAACAAGATGAACAAGCTTTATTAAATAAGATAAGACAGATAAACCTTTATTGATCCCTTGGGGAATTCAGGCATCAAAGAAGCAACAGCAGAGTTAGATTGAAACACGGGAGCAGGTAAGAGACAAGAGACAATAAAAACATTAATAAAGATAAAATCAAATATTCAGACTTAGATTCTGACACAAGACATCTGCATCTGTCTCTAAATGAACGGTTTAGCATGTGTACAGTCTATCATTAGTATAAATGTGCAGTCTATCACCAGTGGATACATGAATGGATATACTGTGAATTTAACAATAGATAATATTCATTATCATAATCACTGTCACTGTGTAATACATAATGCATTTATTATGAGTGCAGCGTCAACAGGCTTTTGACAGCTTGATAATATATGGAGTACTAGTGATATGTGAGTGAATATAGAGTATCAACAGTCTTATCAACAATGAATGTTGAATTATTAATTTAATCTCTCAGCAGTTATCCTTAACCACTTTAAGCCTGGAATCCCTATTGTGGCATAGGCAAAAAGAAAGAAGAAAAGAAAAAAGAAACACACATATACAAAGAATTTCAGTTTATGTTTATGTCATGCTCTTACAACCCAAGACTAATGTTATGCTCTACTTCGTCATACAAGAGTGTTGCACAAAAGTAGTGAAAATAGCCTACATATAGCTACAGGCTCAGAAGAACGCGTTGTATGTTTTGTAATAATAATACAAATCTGCAAAGTAACTAGTAACTAAAGTTTTCAAATAATTGTAGTGGAGTTAAAGTATAATATTTGCCCCTGAGATGTAATGGAGTAGAAGTAAAAGTATTGAAATTTGGAAATACTCCAGTAAAGTAAAAGTACCTCAAAATTGTACAAAAAGTACAGTACTTGAGTAAATGTACTCAGTTACTTTCCACCACTGGTATGTGGTATCGTCTTGACTCATACACTTCCAGGTCACATGGACCTGCCGCCATCTGCACCTGCAGGGCATGCAGATTGAAGAGTCATCCGATCCTCAACAAAGCCTTGTTGTTGTGTCACGTCATATTTGGAAGGCCAGCCCGGCGCGTATCAGGTGTGAAAATTACCATTCCCCTGAGAGCGGTTGGCAGTTCTAATTTGGTGAGCTATGGTACCTGGGGTTGACGGCCCACAACTTCTTGCAGTATCTAATTTTGGTTACAAAGCGTAGTTTCTAGTTTAGCACGGCACGACGAGGGCGAGGCGAAAGAAAACAAACAAAAAACACTACTTCTGTCCTCAAAGTAATCATTTATTTACAGTGTTTTCTTAGGAGATTCTCGTCCATCATGATATCATTGTCCACGCGTTGTGACAGCCCAAAATGTGGACATCAGGTTGCAAGTGGTTAACCCATTAAGACCGGGAACACATCTGTGTCATTTTAGATTTCTTTGGCTATTTTTTTTTAAATCGTGAACATTTGTGCAAATCCTTGAATATATATATTTTTAAAGCGAACATTTGTAACTCAAATCTTTGCTTCTGGGGGTCCCTGGAACAAAATATTTTGAGATGGGGGTCCGCGGCCAAATAGATATAATTTTGGGGGTCCTTGACATGAAAACGTTTGAGAACCACTGATGTAGCAATTATAAGTGTTTTTCAAAAAACTGTTAGGATTCTGAAGACATTTTGTAGAATTGACCTCAGGTCTTAATGGGTACTTAAAACCTGATCCCTTTTAACCATAGACTGTATAAATGAGATGGACAAACCCCCTCCGCTGCTTTCTACAGACCGAAAATGAATCCTTTGCTGCAGACTGTATATCCGCCATCTTTCACTACGCGTCAGAATGAGTTCAGACCATTATTGGTTGGGTAACTTGTCAATCAAGAGCGGGGGGCGGGGAATGAATGCTATTGGTTGTGTAGCGTGTCAATCAAATCATCCCGCCCCTCCTAGAGAATAGCCTACTTTATCGTCAATTTTATAATAATTAGAACCATAATTTAGCAAAACGCATATCCTGATGATTGAAAGGAGACTTTAAACTAGCGACTGGAAGCATATAGAATTTATGACAATTTTTATTACAGTAAGAAAATCGAGTCTGAAAGTTGGTAAAAACCCATCGGCTTGCGTTAAAATAAATTCTTTCTGAACTCACAGGTCGGCACGGGTGAAACAGCGCCTCTCGCTGGACATTTACTAAACATCCGGGTTGGCCTCATAGTAAATATCTCAGCCTTGCCCCTTGCTTTTAACCCTAACCTTTCCAGCATTCTTCCTGCATCTTCTGCTTCTTGGGGGTTCCTTGTGACTCAGCCAGTTAGTCCACAGACATATGAGTCGAGAGAGGACCTGAGTTCGCATCCGACTCCTGTCATGTCTCTCTCTCTGCACTACTATCTAATGAAAAGCACATAATTGCCAATAATACAATATAACTAGTAACATCTGTAGTAGTTATTGGTGGTCTCCCTGCTCTTCTATTGATACATTTAGACCCTGTGTTTGGTTGACAAATAGTGTTACCTGAAGCTCAAAATGCAATATCCCCAGGACAGCAGGCATGCCGTCTTAACTCACTGGTAGAAATGTTGTCGTCTACACGGAAGACTTGTGTTCAAATCCTGGGTAGGACATGAATAATTATGAATTGCATTGAAAGAAAGAGAGAGAGAGAGAGAGAGAGAGAGAGAGAGAGGGAGAGAGAGGAAGAAAGAAAGAAAGACCTGACTCCAACATGTTAGAGGTGCAAACGAGGTAACTCTTGATTTAGCAGCTGGCACCGTGCTTTTATGCTGGCACCTTACATCAGAGAGAAACTTAGGCTTTCCCTTGGCTGAAGTCGAATTAAATGAATTACCACTGCCACTTAGTGAGAATTAACATTCAGAGGTTAATAGCCGTCACTGCAGTATTGCAGTCACGTGACCGCGCATTAATTTCGCAGGCAACCTTTAAGGTTATCCCAGGTTCCATGTGGTTAATTCTTGCAATTGAATGATGCTTAGTTATGGTACATCCAATTTCATTTTAATTAAGTAATTAAATATTTCCATCAGAGCCAGTGGAATTAATGATTTGTCATGATTCCTATTTTGTTCTTCAAATCCCTCTCCATGCTTGAGCCCGCAAGTCATCACTTGCACCTCGCACGTAATATAGTCAATGTTTACGTGACTATCCTTGACCAGGGTTGCCAGATCTGCTTATGATAATTTCCCCGCAAGATATTATTTGAAAATAGCCGATCTACAAGCTCACTTAACATATAAAGTGCTCATGCGGCCCATAGTCGCTTCTTTTGGGCTGGTTCTCCGAGACCTGGTTGCTTGTTTCTCCCTCAGAATCTGGCAACACTGTCCTTGACCCTTGAAAATGCACTTGGCTGCTATATTTGTGACCAGGTACCAAGAACCAGAGCATGATTAGCATTTTAACACATGAAGGGAATTTCCATTCCCATTGTTAGCCCAGGGCATAGCCTGGTCTTTCCCAGTAAGACCCTTCCTCTCTATAGAGCTGCCTGCCAGAGTAGTGAGTCACTGTGCTGTATGTACTGTACTGCAGTGGTTTTCAACCTGTGGGTCGGGACCCCCCAAGGTGGTCCCTTCATTCTTTTTTTGGGGCGGGGCCGGGGGTCCCCTGATGACAGTGAAGTGACAATTTAAGGACTTCAATTGTCAAGAAAGAAAAGAAAAAAGACATCAAAAGGCATCAAAAGCAATTATAGTATCAACAAACTATAAAACATTGTCAAACATTGGCTCAATTGTCAAATAAAATAAGAAAGAGGCAAAAAAAAAATTGAGCGGTGTAGCCGCTCCTATAAGTGGGGTTGGGACACCTCATTAGTACACCCTTCGCTGTACTGTGATTGGCTCATAATAGCACACCCCTCTACATTAGTACACCCCTAGCTGTACTGTGATTGGCTGACTATTGGCTGACTCTATTCAGCACTGTGATTGGCTAGCGAGACACATGATGAAATAAATAACCTATAAATAGGAATCTGCACTTAAAAAAAAACACTTTTTTAAAAAAGTGAGCTTCCATTACTGTGATGACCACACCGCTCACTTCACACTGGGTGTGATTTTTATTCTTTTATTTAGAGTAGCCAATAATTCTTTACCCCTTTTGGGTATGAATGTAGTCGTTGTGCCAATTGATTCCTCCCCACACACATTTTTGTGTTATCACTGCTGTCGCATATACGGACTCACCTGCCCAATATGGAGTGTGTTATCTAACCTCAATATGTCGTCATGGCATCGGGCGCAAACAAATCAGTCAGCTCCATATATGGGCACAAAAGGGGGCATGCCCATATACAGTATGGGCATATACCGATGACATCAGGGATCTCCATATATGGTGGCATAAAAGGGACAAGGACTGACCATAGAGTTAAGAATAATAGAGAGGGCACCGGATTTCCCCTCCCATCCACTTGCATTGAGTTGCTCACCCAGCGCATGAGGCGAATAGAAAGGCTTCTTCCGGGTTGGAAAACGTATTGGAAAATGTGATGGGCGAGGCCTATTTGGGGCTTCTGTGCGTCACAGAAGCCCCAAATAGGCCTTCGCCCATCGTCCTCGCCCTCGTTCATATACGGTGGCCCCACCTGCAATACCTCAAATGGCCAGCATGTCCATTCCGCTTCAATGCAACCACTGGGTTCTGGGGGCTTGGGACTGACAGATACAGAGATGTCCATGAATGAGCATTAAAAGGGACAAGGATCTCCATATATATGGGCATATCATACGGATTGGCAGTGCGATGAACTCTAGACGTGAGGGCAAACCTCTAGCTGATTTAAAAAGTACTATATTTCTCAGAAAATAACCCCTTTTCTATACGTGACCATTTGTCCCAGTAAACACTTTTCAGTAGCTTTGTGTCGTCTCCCATGAAGTCCCAATACTGAGTGGATTAGGACATTATACTCCAGCTTAAACACAGAGCGCGGGGCTGCATGGGGGAAGACCACGTCTATTTTGTCCCTATTAAGCTCTTTATGTTCGACTATGAGAGTGTTTGGAGGCCATCCAAGAGGGGCTTATATCACGGCTTAGCCAATATGGGATTTAGGGGTTCTGTTCTGTGGGTCAGGAGTGTGGTGGGCACACAGCGCCGTTTGCAGCAGTCTGGTGAAGATGCCAGAGCTATAAATGTGACAAGTGGTGGAAGAAAGTATTGGTATCAAAATATACTTAAAGTACCAAAAGTAACTCATTATGCAGAATGGCCCATTTCACAAGTTCAAAATGTATAAAGAATCTTTTGAAAATAGCCGATCTGCAAGCTCACAATGCGTCTGTGACGCATTGTGAGCTTGCAGATCTGCTATTTTCATTTGCTATTTGCCGAAATATAGTGGTTAGTGTGTTTTGTGATAATAATCAAAATGAACAAAGTAACTAGTAACTATAAAGTTTTCAAATTATTGTAGTTGAGTAAAAGTTTGCCTCTGAGATGTAGTATAGTAGAAGTTAAAGTACTGAACATTGGAAATACTCAAGTAAAGTACATTTTTGTTTTACTTAAGTGCAGTACTTGAGTAAATGTACTTAGTTATTTTACACCACTGATTATGACAAGTGTGTCCGAACAGCTGCTTTACGGCAATATGGCAGCTTACATGCACAATACAACTACAATCAGAGAGTAGACCACAGATTCCTGAGTGCTAGCTGTGAGCGTGTAAAAATGGACCATTACAGGTCATTCTTTCCTCTGTCAGAGTTAACCATTTAAAGTTCTATTTTATACTTTTCAAATAGTAAAAATTGCAGATCTGCAAGCTCACAATGGATGGCAATGTTTTTTTCCCCATTTAAAAAAAAATGTTTACAAATCTTTTAAATGGTTTGTCTACACTGATTATGCCCATAATAGGGAGGCCATGGTTAATGTTGTTAAATTGACACTCAGGATTTTGCTTGTGTAGAATAAATGAATGAATAAAACAATAACGTTTTCACACTGCTGTTTATTGCAAATACAGAATCAACATTTTGATCACGTCTGCGTGGACCTTCCATGAGGATCAGTAAAATAAATAATGACTTTGTTTTGGCCAGGGCATAACAAAATGTTAGGAACATAATAGGGCAAAGGCAGCATTGCAGACTTTCTGATGGATGCCAATTCACAGATTGGGACATACGTTGACAGACCAGTGTAAGTCAGGAGGATGCTAAGACCTTTCAAAGCTTTAGTTGGACGTGAAAATGAATTGCCAGATGAAACAAGAAGCCAAGAGCAAAGTCAGATGCGACAGAGAGAACCCCTCAAATAGAATGGTGCCGCGTAACCGTGAGACATTCCCTGGGATGACTTCAAATTTCCACAGCCATTGTTTTCACAGCTCAGAGAAATGTCGTCACCACTAATAGATCGGATCACCACTGTACACCATGAACTTAGTTTAACAAACAGAGCGTCGGGTTGCAGGACGCAGACCTCGAGTAGTTACAGTACACGCTATGCCATGTGAAACACAACCTGAGCAGTTGAAGGCATCTGCCCAAGAGTGTAACGGAGGGCTCCAATTTCTAAGTGCTTTAACCTCTATTATTTTCTTTGCCGATCTGCAATCCTGTTAATGGGTCAGAAGTCAAACATGGTGCTAACTTTCCAGACACACCACAAGTGAGGCTTGTGCATTTTATGGGAGAAAAAACGGCTTTGGTTTCAAAGCTGTCTGGTAAATACTGTAATTGCTGAGATGTTTTGGAGAACATAGTTACAGTATCTCTATTCGTTGTCCAACATATGAACAGCAACGTTGTGAAAATAATTCACCTTCTGAAAGTTGGAATGCTTATTGTTGGACTCAACATTTAGTAGTGCCTCAGGAGGTAGAGCGGCCGCTTGTGGATCCAGAAGGTTCCCAGTTCGATCCCGGGCTCCACCAGAGTTAGAGTCGAAGTGTCCTTGACTTTTTCATGTCAACGACCCCCAAAATGATATGTATTTGGCCGTGGAATCCCATTTCAAAATGTTTTGTTCCAGGGACCCCCCAGAAGCAAAGATTTACAAATGTTGGCTTTATAAAATATATATTCAAAGATTTGCACAAATTTTCAAGATTAAAAAAAAATAGCACATCTACAAGCTCATAGCGCGGCACTCTCGTTAACTGATCATACTTATTTCTACTTTGAATTGTGCTACTGTATGTGGATACCGGTAGTCAGTGTTGATCTTGGTGCTAACTGTACCTCTAAATTACACACAGATACAGTGCCTTAAGACTCATTAGGATGAGAAAATGTGAAATTTGCTATTGGAGTTGTTGTGTTACACTCTTTCCATTGTGTGGGTCATTGAGCAGAGGTGGATTAGGGCTTGGTGTGCAGGTTTATGGGGTGAGTCAAAGAGAGCCTGTGGCTATGGAGACGCCCCAGGCAGCCTTTCGGGCAAATCTCACTATTCTGGGGAATAGGGACAACAATTATTCTTTCTGCCGTTGCATTCACTCACTGCAACTTAGAGGGCAAGTCCGGACTAAAATAACATACAGTACAGCCTTTTTTTCCTACTCAAATTGATCCCAAATGACTGGCCATGGGGTCTATTTGCAGAATTGCCCCTGTCGTCCATTTTCCTACTTATTTTCGCTACTTATGCTATTTGTTACAGTCAAGTGTCTGCTAAACAGACCAACGTGGGGTGAAATCACATCCACTCCACTCTTCGCAAGACTTCGTCATGACGCCGGTCAGAGACTGTTAGCGGCTCGTGTGGGACAACCAAGGCATGGATGCTTGTGTAATAAAAAGATCACTTTAGACCGCAACACATAGCGGAAGTAGCGATATGCTTGTTGGCTCCACTCTATGCTATGCGGCCTACTGGGGACTGCTGGGGAAAATGGACTACAGGGGCAATTCTGCAAATCCATATAAGTAGGAAAAAAAGGCTATATTATGTTATTTTAGTCCGGACTTGTCCTTTAAAGCTGCAATGCATAAGATTGATTGGCCTAATCGGGATGTGAACCCAGGTCTCCCGCACATCGGCCGAAATTTGTACTGCTGAGCTTGTTTGGGCAGGGGAGATATTACTCTTTTTCTTATACCTCTTTTCAACTATAGTCGTCCTACCTGACCACAGGATGTACATTTCTTAATAGAAGCGTAGGGAGACCAACCTCCAACCTACAGATTCGTTAAAATAGCATTTTAGTCACTAAAAAAGGTTATGGATTGCAGCTTTAAAAGGAACGTCCAGTGTCAATTTAGATTCTTACTTTTTTATATTGAAAATGGATTAAATATTTGCACAACAAATGCAAAATTCTATTAAATAACATGTATTTGACGTGGGACTTGACTAATGTATCTCTTAGTTTCTAAGATTGCCTGCATGGTTAAAGACTTTTCCAAGCCTTTTCCATGATGCTATAAAACATGGCTGTTTTTCATCTAGCTGAAGCAGTGGCCTAGCTCTCTGGTCCGACATGGCCGCAGGGTCCAGGGTCCATATTTGTTGACACTGTTCAACAAACATTCATGCATCTTTCTGTTCAAACCGGCTTCTGCAGTGAAACGCTAATTTGGTTTGTTTTCTGAAAATAACTCCAAATTTGGGCCAGCTGTTGTTTACCTCCTGCATTAAATCAAAGAGATTACAATAATTGTTAGGGGTTTAGATTCATAAAAAAGAATATGGCCTGGAAAAAGTGAAAGATACGTCACAGATGATGTACTTCGCTGATGCATTGATCAGATCATTATCAGCAATAGAGTGGGCAACATAGCAACCTGAACACATAATGCTTTCTCTCCATTTTCCAGTCTGAGTCACGTATGAGTCCCTCTGCCTCTCTCATGGGTCTTTGTCGCCATGACGTTATTCAAGGCTTCTGTTGTCTTTATTCTTGTTTTAAGGTCCCTGTGCACACGCTGCATCTGAAAGTAGAGGGGGCCATTAAGATGCCCTGTAGCAATTACAAGCCTTTTGGTCTCCTGATGAACAGAATACCACTAACAACGAGGCTTCCGGGCCCTTCCCCTGCGGCGCCTCCCATAATTAGCGGGGGTTGGGGTTGAAATGTTTGCACACTTGTCATTTAAAGCAGCATTAAAGGTAGTTAAAGTTAGGTGTAAAGTATAGAACCGTGCTGGCGCTTAAGAGCAACGAGCAAATGTTTGAATTTACTGTATAGATGGATAGATAAGGTCACAGCTGTGTTCTGTAGATTTACTGTTGAAGCAAATTCATTTCCGTTTGGAAAGGATGGAGTCATTACTGAATGGCTCTTTTTGCAGCCACTGAGTGAAGCCTGATATGTACTTCGTTGTACAATGGTGTCCCACGCAGAAAATTGCTGATCTACAAGCTCACAACGCGTCGTGATGCAACGCGAATGTGAGCTTGTAGATCAGCTAGTTTCGGCACACGACAGGCGAAGCATAAATCAGGCTTAATACTGACAGTGATCTCTAATCATGTGGGAGAGGTTGCGCGCGGCTACGTGGGAAGCATGGAGCAGACAAAAGAATTATCAACTTCCATTGACAAGATGAGAGAGAAATCCCTCGCTATCCCCCCTTAGCTGTGTTGTACCTGTATGATGTGTATTGTATGCGTCACAGGCATAAAAAAGCTGCTAGGATATTCTGCCTGAACATTTTGTAAACTACTAAACTACCAAGAAGCAGGCACTGCAATTCAGAATGTCTGACCCCCAACTAGGGCTTTCACCAACTAGTCGACTAGTATAACCACTAGTCAACCTTGTTGGTACTAGTCGAATTGTTGAAAACATGCCATAGTAATGGCACATTACTATTATTATTATCCTCCTCCTGCCTTTATTTTTATCAAAAGGGGGTCAAAAGTATGCCCAATAATAGCCTATTATTGGGCAATAACCCCCTTTTTAGGATCCTTGGAGACGCTGCTGTGCTGCTGTGCCAGAAGCGCTTCCCTTAAAACAGCATAAAAATAAAGGCAGGATGATAATAATAATAGTAATGGCATTAAAACAATGGCACAAAAAAAAGAAAGGTAAATATCGACTAGTCAAATTAGTCAACCAGTAAAAATCTCTAGTCGTGTAAGCCCTACCCCCAACCATATAGCCAGTGAGGCACTCACTCATGCTAACCAGAGAACCAAGTTTACACAATTAGTAACACAAACAATGTCCATGCGTGAGATCTGCCCAGGTAAGGGGTAAGGTGAGGTTGATTATAGAAAATGAGTGTGGTGTCAAAATGTTCAAAGGCCTCCCTAACAGTGTTTGACTAAATGCACTGCAGTTTGCCTTAGGAACATTGGTCAAAACGTTATGACAGAACAGTGCTTGTAGAGGATGGAGGACACAGGTTAGCCTATTAGTGATGGAATATATTCTGATTACGCTCCTTCCATGTCAATCCACATGTACACATTTTCTTGTAGAGAGAAATCCTCAGAACCTTGCATGTACATTATCATGTATTGCATGTGTGTGTGTGTTTACCTCTCAGAATGCCATGGTGTTCTGTATTATGTATTATTATACATCAGGTAGTTCCGACCAAGCAATCTGATTGGTTGAAATAGCTATCTAGCCGCACTTCAAACCAGCATGATAGCACGGGCCTAATCACATTAATAAATCACTCCGCACTGCAGTCCGCACCTGATTAGACCATGTATGGTACAGCTGTGCTGTGACGTCACGCTGTCCCACGGTAGGAAAACAAACAGACAGTAGCCTGACCCACCGCCGCCACCGGAGAACAAACAGCTATGCAAAATGGACTATGTTGTTCATTTTGACTTATCGTACCTATCGACTTTATCGTACGAAGGTATCGCACGGCGAAAATAGCCGATCTACAAGTTCACAACGCGTTGCCATCACAACGCGTCGCCATCGCGACACGTTGTCAGCTTGTAGATCAGTTATTTTGGCCACGTGACACGTCGTACTACGGAGCATATAGCCTACTGGAATCAGCTGTGTTGATGAGACGGTGCCTCAGAGCGCTGCTACAGGGACTATTTAATGTCTCAGTCAAATAAACTCTTCTCTTTACAGGGAAACGGATAATAGCGAAACATTTTTATTATGAATTGCCCCACAATATGAATACATTTGGATGTGTTTTGTTGGTAACTGTAAGTATAATTGCAATATTACACTCGAGGGTGTGCTTTACCTACATTATTGGCACTTCAGTGATGCTTGCGGAACTCGGCTCCGCCTCGTTCCTGACCGCATCACTGGCGTGCCAATAATGGCGGTAAAGCACACCCTCTCGTGTAATATTGCTTAATTATTGCACATACAATATGTGTTTACCTCTTAGAATGCCATGGTGCTCTGTAGCCTGACCACAGCAGCCAACATGAGGCAATGCTGGGTAATATTTTTAAAGTTACCGTACAAGTAATGTTTTGTAACTTCAGAAAACTATAGTGTCTACAATTCATAATGACAATGCAGATTTTCTACGATTCTCTATTTAGACTTCTATTTGAAAATAAATATATATATATCTTGCACCGATAGAGGATGCTGCAGCCTCTGAGGTTTTTGTGTTTTATTATGACATTGAAACTTAAGCTGCTACAATATAATTTTAATACCAATAACATTAATACTGTGGTATTCCTCTGTGTTCCGTTTAACCCAATCTGGGACCCCATCGGCAAAAAACAACAACAACATATTCTTTTTTAAATCTGTCTTCAGAGATTACGTTTAGCCTACCATTTAATATTATGCCTAGCCCTTTTACATTTGATTTGATGGCGTTTTTGTGAAAGTAACGCAATAGTAATATAACGCATTAATTGGCACAATAAATATATATTGTAACATAACTCTGCTTTTTAAATTGAAATTCATACTGTATACGTGTTTTAGATTTTTAGAATATCTCCCCCCAGCACTGCTCTTTAATATTTTGGCCTAGTAAGCCTTAATGCAAAAGCAAAACCTCCATGGAGGATAGTGGCCTGTCTGTGGTTTGTAATGGATGCCTGTAACACTACTCTATCAACTGTAGACTGTTATGGTTTTGGGTAGAGCCATGTGGTTTCAATCCCAGTGGGTTAGACCACTCCATTACAGGCTTATGTGCATTATGAAAAATATCCAAAATATAGTAGATAGATGATATCTTTATATTACCTCCTCCAAGCCTGAAGGCCGGGAGGCAGAGTTGTTTTTGCCACTGTGTGTCTGTCTGTCTGTCTGTCTGTCATTCATCAACATAGCATACAAAATTAACACAATAATACATTTCATCAACAAATACAAACGCTATATGTATAAAATAAATGGGAAAATTACTTTTAACCTCCCTTTTTGGTCTCCAATTTTGAAAGAAAGAAAATGTAATGGATGGTGTCAGGGCATTCCACATTTTGGTGGCAGAAGCAGTAAAATGAGAACTTTCCCATGTTTGTCTGGCTGTCTGAGCGTAACCGCTGGACCCATCAGTGTCAAACGCTTCATGCACTTATCTAGCGGTGCCAGGGAAGACAGTCCACCACAGGCTTTTCAAATCGGCCTCATGGTGACCGGTATACTAGACAGCTGCATCATGCTTTTAGCCTATAACTCCTGAACCATAGGTTGTACAATAAAAATGCATTTTCCCCGGGATTCCTTGGATCATGCCACAACTGCCCATTTAGGCCGCACAAATTGCTATACATAATTACATTACATTACATTACGGTCATTTAGCAGACGCTTTTATCCAAAGCGACTTACAATAAGTGCATTCAACATAGGTAGGGAACAAAACTACTAATCACCAGAAGTATTAAGTGCATTCTCTTCTAAAACAAGCAACTAAGAGTATACCTAGCGCTAAAGTAAAAATATATCAGCTACCTACTTTCATGAACAGATGAGACAAAATGGGAAAATCAAATGAGCAAGAGCTAAAACAAAATGAGTGTATCGAATAAACAAGATACAATAAAACACACAGCATTATCTCTGGAGTCATGTGATAAACATGTATCATACCTATATTATTTTATTCTGATTGGGTAAAATTAGCTTGCAAATTTGCAGGAGCAATACGTTTACAAGAAAATGTCATGAATGCATCATCCGATTGACCACAAATTGTTTACCAAACAGTGGGTCGCGACCCATGTTTGGGTCGTGGACCAATTTTTATGGGGTCGCGAGTAAATATCCCCCTTTTTTCGTTTCCTACATTTAAAAAAAAGCGGACATACTGTATGCACTCTGTGAAAGCTCCCCTTTCTTTTTTAAAGATATTTTGTGGGGGTTTTATGCCTTTATTTGGACAGGACAGTAGGCTGACAGGAAATGGGGAGAGAGATGGGGGGGAGACATACAGCAAAGGTCGTCGGGAACGGGAGTCGAACCCGCGACACGCTGTCATGCTGGATTACCAGTTTATGTGGTATGCGCCTGGACCACTAGGCCAGCGGACGTGAAGCTCCCCTTTCTAGTTCACATTCAGATACAGCACATTCTGACAGTTAAATTAACGCAGGATTTTCGCAGTGTGCCATCTAACCGGAAGGATTTTTTATCTCTTCAAATACAGTAGAACAAAAAAAAAAAGTTCAATGTCCATTATAAACCGGCAAGTCCAGAGGGGTGAAGAAGCCACTTTGACAGGGTCACTGATGTTACGGCTTTTCCGGTCGAACACTGTCACTGTGTGGCCCGTCCCAGAGTGACGAGGTGACACATTGAAACCACTCAGCCCGGCATCTTTCCGTTCCTCTCCAGTCATGGAATAGGCCGGATTGACGTGAGCGTTTAGGTTACGTGACAAAAGTAGCTCTGGCACGATGAATGAATGACGCGTAATACGCCTATTTGTCTGGGGATTGTATCATCTGCCTGATGCTTTTGTCAATGACTTGAGTCCATTACATAAGCCTATTTGTTATCTTGCCTGATGATGAGTAATCTCACACTTTTCTGCCAAAGGCAGGCTGGTGTGGGCTTTCCCGAGGTCCTAAATGCATCCATATATCTAAATGAGTTGCAGCGGATGCCAGCGCTACTGGTGCGTGCCGCTCTGACAAATCTAATGAAGACGGCCCACTCGGTCATCAATCCCCCCCTCCCCCGCCCTCTGCTCAAAGAGTAAAATGAATCCAGGAACCGGTGGCATGCGTCAAAGTGACAACGCTCCTCATTAAGAGCCTTGCCAGTGCATTAGGGTGGATAATGTATCTGTGAACGCCGCAAAGCGTGGTGGCCATGCTTGAAAGAGCGACAAAAGTGATTTTGATGAACTGCTGCAGGGTTACGCCGTGGCTATTGATCATCTGGAGTTTTTTGCAAGCTTTGCCGTTCTTAATTATTTGAGGTTCAAAGTTAGTTATTAGAAATGATAAATGTGGGTTCGAATCCACCGTGGTGCATCCGGCTTTGTCGGGCGTCTATGTGAACACAATTGTTCAGGGTAGGGAAGCCGGGCGGGGAGGGTGATATTGGTCAATGCACGAATGCACGTACTCCTACGAGCTGGGTCGGCACCTGTCAGCATGGAGTGTTGGGCGGGAGGAGTAGGCCGAAGGTCCTATGTCCTCCCGGTGGGGGCTCCTCACTGGCAGGTGAGTCAGTAGGGTGCAACAGCAGTGACAACACAGAAATGTGCGTGGGGAAGAATTAATTGGCATAACGACTAAATTGGGGGGGGAAATGGTTTGGCTACTCTAAATAAATAAATAGAAAATGATAGGGAAGGTACCCACTGCCCAGGTAGCTCAGTCAGTAAAGCACTCACCTTTTGAGTTTCTGGGTTTCATACCCTATCTTGGGGTCATCACCAACTCAGCACCTTAGTATCACAGCTTGGGTATACTGGGAGCTGATGGTAGGTGTGGCACTCCGTATCAGCAATCCATCTCCCTGGTCTATCACCTTGTACGGGGATACACCCTCGTTACTCAGCTGATACCAACAATAAGTGACTTTGGCCTATTTACATATGCTTCATTCTTGTGTGCGTGCGTGCGTGTCTATATATAATATATATTTATATAAAATCTTTATTAGATAGCAAGTAGAGTGTAATTCGAAACACGACGGGAGTCAGGCACCTCATATTAGTTCTTTCCTGTCTACGACCCACCCCCCCCCCCCCCCCCCCCCATTTAATTAAGCCCACACAATTATATCATAATTTGTCATTCAAGCAGATGCCATGGAAGAATAGGTGTTTATGAAACACATGCTGGGCAGTGGGTGGGTTATAATAAGACCATGCTGGAGGATGATGCCAGGTTTCAGATGATGCCATCCAGGGCCTTATTAGGATGCATGTTGTGTGTTTTGACTGTCATGGTATGAGGACGGGGCACATGCAGATGCAGACAGTGTCAATGCTAGTCAGAGCTCTGGACGGGGTTTGCAGCTGTCTTCCTTAAAGGATTAGTTCACCCAAAAAAAAAACATATTTTCTATCAATTACACACTCCATGAAGCATTGAATTCATGGAGATTTTTTAGTTTTTGTCAATAATCAATAGTCAATAATTTGATGACCGGCGGAAAGATGCTAATGTATCCGGTAGGAGACTCAAAGAGTCTCCTTTGAGTCTCCTACTGGAGAGATCGCTGGTCATCAAAATATTGGCTCAGGAATGCGACAAAAACAAAAACATCTCCATGAATTCAAGGCTTCATGGGGTGTGTAATTGATAGAAAATAAGTAATGTTTTTGGTGAACTACTCCTTTAAACCCCATACATTGCTGAGCGGAGTCCCTCTGGGCTCTATACTAGTGTATTTTCTGTTTTTGCTCTACATTAAATATCTTTGCAGAAAATAGCAGACGTTTTCCCAGAATACGGATGCTGGGGTTTAAGTGGTTAAGACGGTGGTTCTCAAACTGGAGTCCGGGGACCCCCAGGGGTCCTTGAGGTGGTTACAGGTGGTCCCCAGCTAAATGAATTAATATGGCATCAAACTCCATTTAACCTACCCTATGTACACCAGCTATTTGAAAATACCCTATCAACAAGCTCACACCACGCCGTGATGCGACGCGTTGGATAGATTACACGCACTGTGATAAATGACACCAAAAAGCCTCTCAATTTTTATCTGTAAGTTCATCAAAAAAAAAAAGGTAAACGTTGATTTAGTTGCTTTTTAATTAGGCATACACAGTAAATCTTCAGTTTATATTATGTGATATATAGTCTTATGACTGTGTTTCATCTGCTACATCTGATAACAAGTGACGAACAGCTGGGACGGTGCCGCCACTTCTTTGCATGCCGTAAAGGGCAAGAGCACTTTGGTAGAGGTTTGGGTTGTGTAGTTACCTTGCCATTTTATAACAACAAAGGTGAGCAATAAATCAAAAATAATTTCTCCATTGACTAGAAATTGATCATTTAAAAAATGCTCCTCATTGACATTGTATAGTGAAGAGACTCCCATAAACAAACGCAAACATAGCTGATTCTGACAGTATAGAACATCCCCAAACCCAGTACTGTTTTTTTTAAAAAACATCAACTTCCAATTGATTTAGCAGTTTTGATTAGGAAAAAATCCGGACTGGATCCGCGGAAGTAATCTACTTCAAGTAAAATCAACAGGAAGTTGACATTTTTATATAAAAAAAAAAACAGAACTGTGTTTTGTGATGTTCTATAGTATACTGTCAGAATCAGCTTTGTTTACGGGCTTAAAAGAGATCCTACAGAGCGGTTTTGGCGTACATTGTAAGTCAATGAGGATCATATTTTGAAAGATCAATTTCTAGTCAATGGAGAAATTATTTTTGATTTCTTGCCACCTTTGGAGTTACATCATGGCAAGGTAACTACACAACCCAAACCTCTACCAAAGTGGTCTTGCCCTTTAAGTGACAAGACTCAACTATGTTTAAACACTGACGGCAATTTTCACACTCATGTCTGTTCCCTGACACTGTTGTCCAGAGAGTTCTTTTATAAGACCACTGATGACTTCTGAGCTGGGGGTCCTTGCCTTGGACAAGTTGTCGATTGAGAAACGCCAAAGGTCAAAAGGGGTCATAATAATGAGTCATCCCTCTTGGTACTGTAAGCCTCTTTTACACGGCATGTTCAAGGCCGGAATGTTTGCGCCATCATTCCTCCTCGCTGTTCTCTCTAGGCCATTGGTACTCAAAGTGTGGTCCGGGGACCCCCAGGGGTCCGTGGGGGGGTTCCAGGGGGTCCCCAGCAAAATGTGTTGATATAGCATCACAATCATTTAAACCACTTAAAGTATTAATTTATACGTTAGCTATTCAAAAATAGCAGATATACAAACTCATAGAGCGGCACCGAGTGCCACGCTATGAGCTTGTAGATCTGCTATTTTTTAAAAGTCGTGGAAATTTGTGCAAATCTTTGAATATATATATATTTTTAAGCGAACATTTGTAACTCAAATCTTTGCTTCTGGGGGGGGGTCCCTGGAACAAAATATTTGAGATGGGGGTCCGCGGCCAAATACATAGCATTTTGGGGGTCCTTGACATGAAAAGGTTTGAGAACCACTGCTCTAGGGTACGGAGACAGAATGGAGGGGGGGGGGACTATTACGTGCTGGCTTCAAGCCACCGACGGAGGTAGTCACAGAGCCAAAATGATGAAATGTGTGAACGAAGGGACAGCCGGCAGGGTTGGACAGGGGCGTGGCGTCTAAGGTCCGTGCACCTTTCTGCCTCGAACCTGTAGATCTGAGATCACATTCACACAATGTGAGAAATGTTCACACAGATATTTGCTTCCTTGGCCTACACTGACAGCGTGTACCAAACATTTGACGCTGATTGGTTCAGTGATAATTACAGTGGTGTAAAGTAACTAAGTACCGTACTCAAGTACAATTTGAGGGACTTTTACTTTACTGGAGTATTTCCAATTTTCAGTACTTTTACTTCTACTCCACTACATCGCAAATGTTGTACACACTCCACTACATTTATTTGAACTCAATAATCAAATATTTGATTTACATTAGGAAACGTATATTACCACTTCAGCCCTATTTTGTACGTAGGCTATTTGAAAATAGGCGAACAACGTGAGCTTGTAGATCTGCTATTTTCAAACATTTTTAGTACTTTTACTTTTGGTACTTTAAGTACATTTTGATGCCAATACTTTTGTACTATTACTCAAGTACATTTTTAATTCCGGACATTTACTTATAACAGAGTAGTTCTACATTGCAGTATTGATACTTTTACTTTAGTAAAACATTTGAGTACTTTTCCCACCACTGGCTGTACTACATTGTCAGTCCATTTTGTCTGTCGGTATTTTAGGAAATACTGTATATGCGTTGGCTGTACTGTACCTTGTAAATGTATAGAATCCATACTGACAACAGCTGTCAAACAGCATAGTGTAACACTAGACACTGACGCTGTTGTGCATTCCTCTGATTCTGGAACGCCGGAATGCCATGTATGTAAAAGCCGGCAATAATGACAGCTCTTCGCTATGCCACTGTTGTGGGGTCTCTGTAGTGTCGACCCGGTTCTTTCCCCCCTATGGCACAGCGAATAATTTAACCACATAAACCCTGGCGTCCCTATTTTGGGCATGTCAATATAGGCGTACATCAGTGGTGTAAAGTAACTAAATATATTTACTCAAGTACTGTACTTAAGTACAATTTTGAGGTACTTTTACTTTACTGGAGTATTTCCAATTATACTGGAGTATTTCCAATTACTTTTACTTCTACTCCACTACATCTCAGAGGCAAATACTGTGCTTTTACTCCACTACAATTATTTGAAAACTTTAGTTACTAGTTACTTTGGAGATATACATTATAGTATAAAACATACATTAACCACTTTAGCCCTATTTTATACCTAGGCCATTTGAAAATAGCCGATCTACAAGCTCAGAACGCGTCGCATTGCGGCGTGTTGTGAGCTTGTAGATCTGCTATTTTCAAACATTTTAGTACTTTTACTTTTGGTAATTTAAGTACATTTTCATACCAATACTTTTGTACTTTTACGCAAGTACATTTTTTATTTCGTACTTGTACTTGTAACAGAGTACTTCTACATTGCAGTATTGATACTTTTACTTAAGTAAAACATTTGAGTACTTTTTCCACCACTGGTGTACATTTTCATTTCATCTAACTTTTGATAAGACTTTTCAAAATCTTTTGCAAATAACCACAAGCTCATGGTTCGCTTTCTGCTCACAGATCGTCTATTTTTCCGAATAGCAAAAGTATAAATTAGGGCTTTAGTGGTTAACTCTGAGAGTGTAAAAATAGACCCATGAAGGAGAGAAACAACAGCAGTTATGCCTTAAAATATTATGACTGTGAGGAAACGTCACAGGTCTGCAGTGTCCCGTAACCATCCTCCATATAGTTGCGAGGTGGAGTCACACGGTAATGACACTGTAAATGTCTGTCTCAGACGTTCACTGCGTGGCTCCAGTCGATCAAATTTATGGGTTTTGCCATAAACGTACTAATGTGCTGTTATCACCTTGGGGTTTTAAGTAAAGAAGAAAGCATCGCAAGCACAGTAAAGAGGCTAGAGCAGCTGCCCATAATGCATCTCTCCCATTCCAGGCTTGTTAGCAAGGACATTTATTATGTCCAAGGTGTCTTTCACAATACACAAAGTACACCTTATTTGCACTGGCAATGTTTTTTTCTCTCTCGTTATCTTTTCTATTATGTTAGATTCATGTTAACGTGTATTTTCAGACATTCAACCACTTAAACCCATAATTCTTTGTAAACATCTTTTTTCCCTCTACACCAAACCTCTCCACCGAAAACAGCCGATATACAAGCCCACAACGGATCTCAGCGTGGCGCGTTTTAGGCTTGTAGATCTGCTATTTTGGTCTAATATTCCCCCCAGAATAGGGATGCTAGGGTTCAAGTGGTAAATGTAAAAAATAAAAGTTCCTATCTTATAAAGATTTTGCGACCCCCCCCCCCCATATAGTAACTCTGAGAACCCCCTAGGGGTCCCCAGCCCCCCTGTTGAAAACCCATGCCATGGACCCAAATGGAAGCCGCCCAAAGTAGATGAGCTTTCCTAAGCAACTTTTGACTGAGCTCAGCTGAGCCCGCACAAATCTATCTGGCCTTCCACCGAAGGGAGTGTTGATCCCAGGCTGCCCACAGGCGCTGAAGGTGTACAGAACACACCAAACCCCAGGCTGTTTATGCCAGTGTTTCTCAAAAATATTCTTGTCAAGGATCCCCAAAATATGTATTTGTCCGCGGACCCCCATCTCAAAATATGTTGTTCCAGGAACCCCCAGAAGCAAAGATTTGAGTTACAAATGTTCGCTTTAAAAAATATATGTTTGCACACATTTTTTACATTTTTCAAAAATTGCAGATCTACAAGCTCATAGCACCGCGCTATGAGCTTGTATATCTGGGGACCCCCTGGTACCCCCCAAGGACCCCTGGGGGTCCCCGGGCCCCACTTTGAGAACCAATGGTTTATGCAGTACATTGTTAAGATACTGTAGTTTGGACATTAAACTTCCCTTTATAACTTCGCTTAACCATTTATTTAATCCTGATGACGGTGTCTACAAGGCCACAACATGGTGTGGTGTGACTCGTTTAGCTAGATCTGCTGTTTTCTTTTTTTTTTTTTTTGAATAACCCATGTTTGCTGTTTGTCCATGTGAGAAGAACCCCACAAAGACCAGTGCGATAATCTGTCGGCTTAAATTTTATAGTGTTCCAGTTCCAATTTTGTAATAATGTGTACAGTACGACACTAGATAACATGCCACCAAATGTGTGATGCATCGGGGACAGCGTGGCTCTGAGTGAAGGTGCTAAGTGTTTTTTGTCACTGCAGGGTGGGTGTTAAGTCTGAGCGGGGCCACTGGCCAGGCGGTCAGACACAGGTCAGAAAGAACTCAAGTCTTTCAGACACATATAGCCGTGCTCATTCTTTAACGCAGGGTTGTATTTGCTGGGGGGCGGGGGGTCCATGCTGCTGCTTTTGATATCCCCCACTCTGGTCATCGCTTGTGTAGTCGGCAGCGATCTGTTTTATTCTTGCTTCTGGTCAGACTGAATTAAATACTTGCATTTCCTTTTGGCGAATTATTTTATAACATCTCGAGTCTTTTAACATCAGGGAAAGGGAAGTCTGGGATTCTCTGCTGGAACAGTTACCTCTGTGACCCTTCTTTTTATGTCGCAATTTGAAGGTACAATCAATGCCCCGTTGGAACACATACCCCTTCGGTGATGCAATACCTGTTGTAACCAGTGTACCTGTTGTCAGAGTGCCTGTTGTAGCCATTGTCAGAGTACGTAGTGAAGTACCAATTATCATAGTACATGGAGGCCAGTCAGTATATGACATCTTAATACTGGCATCACATTTCTGCATAATATGGGCATAAAAGGGACACAGACAGACACATACAGATACCTCCATATATGCCCATACGTACTATAGGAATACTGGTCGGATCGGCTGTTCTGGTCAAGTGCATATATGGGCATAGTGGTTGGATCGGCGCCTCTGGACAATTGTCAATCTGACCAACTTCCCTCTGGGCACCGCACTCCCTCGGGTCCTAGGGTAGATTTATTTAACAATACGCAGCCCTCACACCTACTTCGCAACGCCGATCCGACCGATATGCCCATATATGGAAATCTCTGGATCTGTCATTCCTTGTCTCTTTCTTTTCCCATATACGGAGATCCATGATGTCATCAGTATATGCCCATATATGGATATGTGAAGGGGTTTATGCCGCAGGCTGGCCTCAACATAATGGTTATATCAAAGTAGGCTGTTGTTCAGCATGCATTGACTCATATAGTAGTCAGTTATCTTCTATGAATCATTCAGCCTGAGTTTACTCTGCCCCCCTTGTGGATTTCGCCATCTGTCAGCAAAATATACATAAATTACTAAAGCTAATAGATTTTTATTGCCACTTTGTGTTTCATTTGTTGTCATCATCCTGTTTGCCACTCACTGCTGCTGTCAGTAGTTCCAAGCTCTCTCACCGTCTGCCGTCGCTTTGCTGTTCCATAACCGCGGGCAGGTCTGAGACATAAAGAGATTTACCGGCTTTCAAAGAGGGAGGGCAGATAAAAAATGCATGGAGGTGTTTTCTCATTACGGCCTATCAATAGCGGCCGGGTGACAATAAAATTTCACATCATGGAAATGAGTTGTGCTCACTTCATTCATTATGGATACATTTTGCCTGCTTGTTAAGGATGGACATTTTGTCTTTTCTAAACACAGGAAAAGCCAGCTATGGTCACAAGGAACCCGGTTGTGCATCGTGTTAAACCATTAAGACCTGGAACTTTGTCATTTTTAGATTTGAGCTAAAAAAGAATTATTTTACACTTTGGGCTATTCAAAAATAGCAGATATATGAGCTTGTAGATCTGCTAATTTTGAAAAATCGTGAGAATGTGTGCAAATCTTTGAATATATATATTTTTAAAGCGAACATTTTTAACTCAAATCTTTGCTTCTGGGGGGTCCCTGGAACAACATATTTTGATGGGGGTCCGCGGCCAAATACATATAATTTTGGGGGTCCTTGACATGAAAAAGATTGAGCACCACTGAAATAGAAACATACATTTTTCAGAAAACTGTTGGGATTTAGGAGACATGTAGAATCGGCTTCAAGTCTCAATGGGTTAAACGTGTGCATAATGTTCCCTTTCTTATTTTTTTTCACCCAATGTAGGCTAGTCATTATCCCTATTCTCCACATAGCTGTGTAGGTTGTCTCTGCTAACCCCTGGCCTAGAGTCATGTGGGAGAGTGTAGAGTGCAGCGTGTGTCTTCATTTGATGTTTCCGGTTCAAATCTGCTGAGACAATCAAATGACGCTATGAGAAAGCTGTTGAATATAGCTTGTTCTCGCCAAAAACACGTAAAAAACAAAAAAGCAGAGAAAAGTGTATTTGTCTAAATCCTAACATTAGATCGGACAAGGGACTGCACCATGAATTTTAACTTTTCCTTCTTTTTTGTGTGTTTTTGGTCTCCCCTACCTCTCTTCTATCCCAAAAAATACCCCAGTTTGAACACTCAGGCTTTCACAGCATATCTGGGGTTTTCTGTAAATGGGTCTCAAAACAGACCAAACTGATTTTCACCCAGACGTGACGTCACGTCTTGTAAATTCCCATTTTTTATTTGTTTTAATTAATTAATTTTTTACTTTTTCCACACAGAACCAGGAGATAACATAAATACAAACTGTCTCAATAGCGCCCCGTGCCAAACAGGACAATGTGGTATTGCAGGTGAAAGTGCTTTATAAGCCAGAGAGAAGTTAGTTGGAATGAGTATATCTGAGGCTTGATTTAGCCTCAAACCTTTTGAAAAACGTTTGAGGGACATAAACAATATGATATTACATTTTTTATTTTTTTTAATTCATGGTGTAGATCCTTTAAACCCTCAATACTAAATAACCTTGACCGTTGGCTCTGTACTTGGTCTGCTCTTTTTTCCCCTCTACACCAAATCTCTTTGCCGAAAATAGCCGATCTACAAGCTCACAACGCCTCGCAGCACGAGGGGTTGTAGATCTGCTATTTTCAGTCTATGTTCCCCTCAGAATAGGGATTCTAGGATTCAAATGGTTAATGTAAAAAAAAAAGAAAAAAGATCCAATCACACAAAGATTTGGAAACCCCCCTGTAGTAACTCTGAGGACCTGCTGAAGACCCATGCTTTAGTTTCCACGGTGATGGACAAGAACTTGAACCTTGAACACTCTCTCACAGAAACGACTATTCCTATGCTTTTACTTTTAAATTACCCCCCCCCCCCCCTTTTCTTATCTATATAGAGAGATGTGACATCATTAGTTTGTAGAATAACACAAATCCATCATTTGCTTACATCAGTGGCATTACTGCACTGTATGTGTTGGGTGTAAACACAAATCCTCTGCTACAGGCTTCAGTGAATCGCCTTGACAACTCAGGAAGCTGTGTGTGTGTGTGTGTGTGTGTGTGTGTGTGTGTGTGTGTGTGTGTGTGTGCGCGCGTGTGCATGCGTGCGTGCGTGCGTGCGTGCGTGCGTTTCTCTTCTCTACCTTGTATTCTTGGCATAACAATTTCAACCTGAACTGTGCAAGCATGTAAGAATAAATATGAATAGGCTATGCTGAACACAATCATTAATCATTTATAAATGTGGGGAAATATATTCACAATAACTGTGAGCTGTGGACCAACAGTGTCAGAAATAATACCCACGAGATCAATCTGACAGATAAACAGACTGGTAACTGTAAGGGAACACACCACACACACACACGCACACATCATTTTCACTAGAAGCGTGGGATCCGTTCAAATTTAAACAGCAGATCAGGCGCTCAGGTGGCACAGTGTTAAAAGTGCCTGCCCAGTGCACACCACCACGCAGGTTGTGGGTTCAAAGCCACCGTGATGCATCCGGCTTTGTCGAGCGTCTCACTGGCAGGTGAATCAGTAGGATACAACAGCAGTGACAACACAGAAATGTGTGTGGGGAGGAATCATTTGGCATAAGGATTAAATTGGGGAGAAGACGGTGTAAAAAAAATAAAATAATAACAGATCTACAATTTCACACATTCGCTATTCACCCCTTTTCGGCGAGCATCACTCAACTGAACCTTTTTTTCCAACTAAAAAAAAATCTACATTGTCAAAATGGCCGCGCCACAAAACATAAATAAGCCTTGAGAGACAACTGAATAAAAGAATATAAACCTGAGCTGTAAAAGCACTGAGCTGTATTACATCCACTCAGAACAGGATGGTTGTTGGGAGAGAGACTGGAAAGTAACAAACACCAGTGATGTTGACAAATAAAACAGGACTTGTCATGTGACTCCCCCTGACAGAGCTCAGATGAAACTCAATCACTGTTGATGTGCAGCACAGCACCGCAAGCAAGTGTCAAAGGAAACTGGGATCAACTGTGTGTCAATTGAAGGGGGGAAAGACAGGTAACACCTAGAGTAGACTCATGTCCGTCTCTCTCTCACACGCGCGTGTGAAAACCTGTTTTCAAATAGTTTCTTTTAAAGCCTTTCTTGAACCACTGAAGCCCCCATATTCTTCATACAACAAATAGTAGGCCGGCTATGTTTTGCCATTTCAAATAAATAAGTACAATAAGTAAATAAATCACCTTTTCTGAGGTGTTTCTCAAGGGGCGGATTAAAAAAATGCCTCTGGTGATAAACCCGCCCCATATTTGCATACTGGGCTCTGATTGGTCCCTCACTACTTTGGAGGGAGCGAAATCCAATCACAACTGAGCGGTACCAGACCATATCTGCAGAGGGCAGAGAGAGAGAGAGCTGATGTAATGGTTGCATTGTTGAGAATCAGACTTGTTAGTGTAATAGTGCCTGTTCTCCTCCGCTTTGAAATGTACTTTCAAAACAACAGAGGTGTCATCAGAGTTGTGAAGTTGGCACACTGTTGATTTGATAACATTATCTACTATAGCCTACACACCAAAATGGAAAGTAGGGTGTCTGTGAGTCTGTTGACTCTGTGTTAAGCCAGATTTACATTTTGTGTTGTGCACAGAACATTACAGTTTAAAGGCCCAATCAGTGATACAAACAAACATACAGTGTCTACAGTGCACTGTAGACTTTGATTCTAGAATCTACATAGCTGAACTAGCTCTATAAACAACAGATATAATGTTTTTTTGTTTAGCTTTTTACTGTAGCCTACTTACTGTATTTTATATTCGTAATGTTTGCAAACATTGGAGTAAAAACCAGTATTGACCTGAAATTTTCAAAGAGCATATTTTCTATCTATGGATCAAACTCTTTAAGAATGTATGTGAATATAAACCTAAGTTATTATGTTTAAATCAAATCTTTAATGAGCATTTTTGTCTTTGTTTGTTTTTTCAGGTGGTGCTCGTATTTGCTCTCAGCATCGGCGCCCTTGTAATATACTTCATAGATTCCTCTGAGTAAGTATTTCTATCTACCTTACTGTTATATGCACTCATTCATTGTTATGACCATGTTAAAGCTTAGTTATCCAGCTGTGAGATCTCAACTTCTGCTACTAACATCCCTCTTGGTCAGTTTTTAGCTTCAGTACCTTTTCCTGATTTCTGAACCAAAGTACCCCCTTTACCCGACTACAGCATTTTGACGGCAAGAGAAAACCATAGCTTGCATGATGCTATGAATGAATGACAACCCACCTTTTGAAAATGATAACATTACAAATAAGAAATGGAGTGAAAGAGTTGCAATTAGTGCCTCCTGAGCAGATGTATTTCAAACTGTGGCCATGACATGTCAGTATGTTCAAATAATGTGCAATTATGGCTGTTGTTCTAGTCACGTTTTTTTTTTTAATTTCATTTGGTTTACTTGAACCCTAGCATCCCTATTCTGGGTGGGGAGGGAGGGGTGGACAATCACTAAAAATGGCCCGATGTACACGCTTGTAGATCGACTATTGTTGGAGAGGAGATTTAGTTTACGCATTTCAAATTCTATCGTGCGGACCAGTGGTCCTCACAGAGGGGTCCTTGAAATTAAAAAGTTTGAGAACCACTAGTGTAGACAGAAATGCCACAGTCCCATAGTAACCTGGGATCAATACCATTTTCGATTTTTCTGATCCGGTCTGGGGCGGAAATAACTTTACGTCATCAGGCGGCCGGAACCCACAGCCGGAACCAAGGGTGCTGTGTGCACCTCCAAAATGATTCCCCTGGTTTAACCCTTTAAGACCTGAGGCGATTCTTTAAAAAAAAAATTAAGTTTAAAGTTTTTGGAAAAAAATCAAAAACATTTTTTTTCAAGATTTTTCACAAATAGCAGATCTACAAGCTCATAGCGTGGCACCGTTGTATATCTGCTATTTTTGAATAGCCAAAGAAATCTAAAGTGAAAAGTATAATAATCATCTTTTAATCTAACTTGTAGCATGGCTAAACTGGTCTAAACTAATTGATTTGCATTATGTGGGGAGCAAAAACATCAACCGCAACCCACCATCGGAACCCAATGTTTTCCCCCTTTTTCTAATCCGGATCACACGGCTCAGTTTCAGAATGAATAGCAAGCCTGGTGACGTGAGGTGATTGATTGATTGATTGATTGATTGATTGATTGATTGATTGAATACTAGTACAGTTTAAATACAAGGTCAACTATATGAGCCATTCTACCGAATTGGTTCAAATTCAGAGTTGGAAATTGTGTGAAATTTTTATTCTATTTTGGAAAGACTTTGACCATATTCACGTTGCACCAGATCTAAGGGACACATATTTAGTAAAAGTAGTCAATTATCATATTGTATTTTCATAATCTTTTGGAATATCTTTCCTCTCCCAAAATGTGTCACTACCGAAACATATAGAATTACCGTAGAATAAAGATACTTATATGAATGTATTCATTTATTTTTTCATCCTTCCCTGTACAGACTATTTCTAAAAAATAATGTAGGTGGTTTCTACAATTAAATACATTAAAATTAATATTTTAACAGATTTTTTAATAATGAATTCTTAAGATTTATCAAAATTAAATGCTACATTTCTTTGTAAAATGTATAAAGTTGATTATATTGATTTCAGAATTAATGATAGTTGAAATTACACATACACCTAACCAATCATTATCATAAAATATTGGTTGATAACTCACTATCTTTGATTTTTGACAAAATAACTGGTGTTTCGGTTGTGACTGCACTATTTCGGTAGTGACTGTATTGTTACGGTAGTGACCATAGTATTTTGTTTACAAGGCTGTGCCATCGTCACTTAACTCTTTTTGCTAAACATTCATTGTTGACATAACACATACACCTAACCAATCATTATCATAAAATATTGGTTGATAACTCACTATCTTTGATTTTTGACAACATACAGTAACTGGTGTTTCGGTAGTGACTGTATTGTTACGGTAGTGACCATAGTATTTTGTTTACAAGGCGGTGCCATAGTCACTTAACTCTTTTAGCTAAATATTCACTCATAACAATGTTATGAGTGAATATGTTTGCTTTATGTTAGAAATATAATGAAAAATGATCAATAAAATATAGTAATTCATTATTGAAGCAATAACAATAGGTCTCATCTTCCATATAAATGTATTTGGAAGGACAAACAATATTTGAAATTAATATTGAAATTAAGTATTTTGTAACTGAAACACTTGACTAAAACATTTACAAGTCACTTGAGCATGCATCAATATTTTCACAGATTTGGCTTTTCGAACAATGCTTTAGACACTGCTGGGCTTCTTTGGACATGCCTCTGAGTGACTTTCTCAGGTGGATGGATTAAGATGATGACCGTGTCCATGGTGCACAGTACCATACAGTATGTTGTCCTCCATTCGCAGCTGTAAAAGAAGCGTGGATGGATTGTGGATAGTACAAATAAGTTGATGAATGCTCAGTGTACCTTTGTTAGTGGGCAGCTCTTTTGGAAGGATTGCGCTTATTCTGCATATATGTTACTCTTCCACGTAGATGAGCTTGACTTTAAGAGGTAGGAGTGTGTTATAAAGGGCTTTAGCTGTGGGCTTGTCGGACTCGTACCCCTAGCTACTTGTGATTCTGCAGTTAGCTTCATGGTGGCATAAGCAGGCCCTTTTCTGTGACCAGCTTCCAGGTACCTAACTCCAATTTACAGCAGTGAATCCCATCTGGAAGGTTCTTTCCTTGATATTGAACGGTCGGCCCATCACTGATGAAGACGTTTTTGGGTGTTTGGATTGTTGTCCTTCAGGAACAAAATAATTGGTTGAAGTTGAACACAAATGGCAGGATGGTCATGTTTCATGGAAGGCGATAAGACATTGTGAGTGTACCATACAGTGTACTGTATGTCGTGTACACAGACACACATATGTGGTGCACACAAACAACACTTCTAGCCCACATCTTTGTATCACAGCTTTTGTTACACTGATCTCCTCTACTTCTCATAGTAGAGAAGATCGAATGCTCATGCATTCCTTTTTCATAGTCCTCTGTCTTCATGAGCCACAGGTACCACCATGTGACTCCAGTCCCTGATGTACTTGAGATGTGTTGTGTGACTTCCTATACATGAGACGTTAGCCTGTGTGTCACAGCGTAGGTCTTCTGCAACTTTGCTCAAGCTCTTCAAGTTAATAACTACTGTCTGATCACCTTCGGTGCTAGGTCGTGTGGAAGCCCAACACAACTTCTCCATCTCCTTTGCCTGTCTCCCTCTGCCCCACTTTTAACATTTTGTTTTGGCATTTAGGTGTTTTATCTCTCCCTGCAAAACCACATGATGAAATAGAATGTAGCCTACATGTTACAATTATGTACATGTTAGAAAAACTTACTTTAATAATGTGTCAAAAGCATGAACATCCATTTTTGTCACTACCAAAACAATGATGTCACTACCGAAACTTGAGCATTTCGGTAGTGGCTGTTTTGGTAGTGCCAATTTTAGCTAGTTTTTAGCTTAACTCAACAATGCTAGGCAAGACATGGCTTGCAAACACAGCTTTGAGCAGTTGTACATGGATAAAAAAAGAAATGATGTGTTCGGTAGTGACAATCCTTAAAAATACACACTGATTTTCAGACTTTGGAAGACATTTACTTCTGACTGAAGAAGTAAACTAGCTACTCACCTGGTGGCCATGATGAACAGGAAGTCTATGTCATTTCTTGGTGGAAAGTGTGGGAGTGTGGCTAAAACCAGGCTCCACCTATGGACTAAAACTCGTTGTGTTTCGGTAGTGACATGAAAACATGGGACAGCTTTTTTTATATAATGTTTTTTAATTTAAAGAAAATCCACAAAATCAATCTTAATATTTCAACTTCCCTTTAAGATAAATATAAATGATGTATTTAAAAACAAAATGTAATCAATTGACAAAAATCATGTAGATATTTCATGAATTGAAATTTAGGAGTTAGGGTTTGGGACAGCCACCTCCCAATATGAAGTAACATATAAAGTATATTTTTTTATATATTACATTTTGTTCTATCTCAATTCATGTATTGTGATTAATTAGATCATAAGATGATATTAGTACACATGTAAGGTCTGACTACTTAATTGTTTTTTAAAATAGTTTTTTCATTGTGGGACTGCAATTTCAACCAATTCGATTAAAAAGCCCATGAAAGCCTAACGGCTTGTTTCAAATGGGGTCCATATGTACACAATTCATAGATATACACTACTATGCAGAACATCATATAAACTGTTTAGAATTGAAAAAAGGAAAAAGAAAAATATGTACAGTAAAAAAAAATCGAGGAGGAGGGGGGGGGGGGGGGGGGGGGTTAGGTTATGACTTTTACAGGGGCCAGTTTCGAATTGCAGCCACCTGGTTAGTGTCCTATAGTGAGCATTAGTGAGGACTCAGATATGGGATCATGCTGTAGAAAGGCAAAGGTTCCTTTAAGCCCTTTATACTTAATTGTAGGACTCGGGTAACCAGAAACACAGAACATAATTAACAGGGACTGAGAGAGAGCACTCAGGTAACCAGAAACAGAGGCCATCTGGTGGATAAGTGGGGAATAGCAGGGGTGGGGAGTTGAAGGAAATGTGGCTGGAGAGGAGAGACAGACCGTGTAATATACAGGTGTAAGTTACTAATTATGCCATCATTATTATAGTAATAGGATGCTCTAATATCAGACATCTGCTGAAAACAAAAACTCCCAATTGGTGAAAAAAAAAAGTTTTTGACACTGGGTCATAAAATTTGCATAGAACATTTTCAAGATATTCTTATACGTTTTTCATTAGCGTTAGAGACAAGTGGCCACACGCGCACATAAAGTGCTGTCCTGATAACCTTTGGTGTCATGGGTTACGTGGGATTTAAGCCGACGTGCCATCATTTTTTTTATCTGATCTCCATCTGATCTCCATGATCAATAAGCTCAGAGCAATAGGTTTTGATGACACGTCAGTGAACTGGATGAGATCCTACCTGGAAGGGAGGGAGCAAGTGGTGGAAGTAAACGGCACCCAGTCCCCCCCCCTCCCAGTGACTTGTGGTGTTCCCCAAGGAAGTATACTAGGACCCTTACTGTTCCTGATATATGTGAATGACATGTCGTCAGCCTGCGACTGCAACCTGTTCCTGTTCGCAGATGACTCGGCCCTGCTAGTCTCGGACAGGGACAGGCTGCAGGTTGAGAAAACTCTCAGCTCTGAACTCAACAAGATCTGCATCTGGCTCTCCGACAACAAGCTCTCATTACACCTGGGCAAAACGGAATGCATCCTCTTTGGGTCCACTCCTAACCTCAGAAAGGCAGAGAGCTTCACGATCAAAGCGGGTGATGATATCATCAAAAGAAAAAACGAAATTACCTACCTGGGCTCTATCTTGGAGGCTGACCTCTCTGGTGACAAAAATGCTGAAAAAACGATCAAAACGGTCCACAAAAAAACACGCTTTTTGCGGAGTATTGATCGTAAAGTCAGTAAGAAGACTCTGAAGACTCTTGCAGTGGCCCTCATACAAGGTCATTACGATTATGCATGTACTTCATGGTATCACAACACCACCAAGGCCTTAAAAACAAGGCTCCAAACATCCCAAAACAAACTTGTAAGGCTACTTCTTGGCCTCAACTACAAAATCCATCTAACCCCTGATCATTTTGATAGGATTGGATGGCTTAGGGTTGCGGACAGAGTACAGCAACTTGCTATGGGCCTGGTCTTCAAGATATATCACAACATTGGGATCCCCCTGTATTTGTCAAAATACTTCCAAAATGTTAATGATGTCCACGATCACAATACCAGAGGCAGCTCCACAAACCTTGTCCAACCCTTTTTTGGCTCAACAAAGGGAAGTAACTCGTTCTCATGCTATTCATCAAAAATGTGGAACGCCCTACCAAAAGGAGTAAAGGAGTGTAAAACCCTACTCTCTTTCAAAACAGCCCTAAAGATACACCTTCAGGAGGCTGCAATTGGAAAATGGCCCCTGTCTAAGTCCTAACCTAACCTACCCCCCTACCCCCCCCCCGCCCCTCTCTCCTTCTCCTTTTGTACATATTTCTCACTCTTCATACCAGTAACCTGTAAACTGATTGTATGACATTCTATAGTAGTTGTGTATATCTGTCTGTCTCTTATTTGTCATCATGATTTGTGTGCATGGGGAACTCATTTGAAACAAGCTCTGTGCTTTTATGAGTCTTCCAGTTTAGTAGACCTTGTATTGTGAATTTGTACTTCCATGTACTGTTGTTCTCATGTCTTACTAAATAAAGTACATCAATCAATCAATCAATTCAGGTAACTACCCTGGGCTTACTGGCAATGTCTGATGACAAACAGTCCTCGTTTTACAGATGAAAATTGCTTAATCTCGCTAATGAAAGGATCAGACTCTCAGAGAGCGACAGGAAAGGCAAAAGTTCCGGTTCCAGAACAATCGTCATCACTCATTAAGCTGGGGGAAGTGGAACACCCTTTTAGCAACGTATGCTGCAGTATACTGTTACCGCTGTGTGTTGATGCTTGGACAGGACGTGCCACTCTAATACACCAGGATAACAGTTTTTTTTTAATCGAGCTCAAAACACTGCAAAGCGCTCAGGGACAAAGAGAGAAAGCGACTTTCAAATTGATCTGTGGTCCGCGGTCCCAGTCAGAGCCAGGCACTATTTTGTCATATCATGAGACAACATATAGACTAGAGTGTTTGGCTTGTTGTGACATGGTCCCATTTCATTATGCGGCCAAGCCCAGGTCGAGTTACGTCCTCTGTAGTGCCATCTGTAGTGCTCCCATGCTGCTCGCAGTGTCCAATACCTTTCCACCTGATTAAGGGTGACCTTTGATCTCTCTCTTGACCATTTTCCCTCTCCACGAGAACCAGCTTTGTTAGATACACATGATGGCAGATGGACAATGGTGACACAGCGGCACCTAATGAGGTCTGTTTACTGTATTTCCCCTCACAGCTCACAGTCATTCTTGTGCTGGAGGACCTTTGTCCTGTTTCTCGTTATAATGGAAGACCTTTGCAGGTCCTTCTATTATTCAAGAAGTATTTTTTGCACTACCAGTTGTCCCAATGAGCCTTGTGTTGTGACAAAGAGTAACCAGTTAGTTGCCCTCTTGCGTGCCTTGTCTGTGACAATGGGTTGTAACAGATACTGTACGGCCCTTCCTGTAATTAGTCCTGTGTGAGCCCTGCGTATGATGGTCGTGCGGTGCTCAATGCCACCAGCAAGTAATATATCGGCCATTATTAGATTTATTTTGACAGCATCGGTATCGGTCCAGATGTTTTACCACTTTCAACCATTTGAGTCGTTATAGGCTTGAGCTGATAACGCATCACGTTGTGAGCCACTGCAGATCCGCATTTTTATTTTATTTATTCTTATAGGGTTTAAGTGGTTAAAGCTGCACTATGTAACTTTCCTCTTCTACCCGTTTCCTGCGCAAGGGCTGACATTTTTGAGCTAAATAGAGCTACATAAATGCTTGCTCAGGAGATAAAATGAATCTTGACCATCAGGGGAAAGATCTTGTCAGATCCGTGTCTAGGTGAGACATGACCTTTTGATCTAAATGTCTCAATAGAAGAGCGGGGAGACAAAATACAACCCCAATTGTATAAAAATAATTGGGATCGGCGTCGGACCCAAAAATGTGTTATCGGTCGGGCTCTACCAGGAAACAACTGAGAAATGTCAACACAGTTAGAGAACTGCGATAACGGACAGTGGGTATGGCCCAGGAAAACTTAATACACTCTGGATCGGGTCTGAGCAGGATGTTTTCCTTGTCACTTGACCAAGAAAAGGATTTTCCCTCGGTAAAGCTGCAGTTATGTCTAACTGCAGCTATATGCAACTATCTGCAAAAGTGCCACGGCCACTAATACCTCAAGATGAGCATGTAGACAGAGTGATTTATTCCCTCAAGGTGCTTTTTGGTCCCCCAATCTCCATGACTACCATTGACCCCTGGGAAACCCTGTGCTACTCTTACACTGAGTTGGCCAAGATTGAACCCAGAACCTTGAGATTTAAAGGCGAGTCATGTTCTACCAATTGAGCTTACTTGGCAAAAATGGAGTAGTGACATCCAAAAGGGTGAATTACCTACTCCTTAAAAGTGGAGGGGTGCTCGGGTGGTGCAGGGGTAATGTTCCTGCCCTAGATCCTCCATGGTGCCTCCGGCTTGATTAGGTGCTCCAACGACCACAATTGGCCGTGTTCGAGGATGGGAAGCCGGCAGGGAGGGATATCTCTGTCGCTGTACTAGTGACTCCTACAGGTTGGTCAGGGCGCCTGTTCAGCAGGCAGGGGAACTGGGCTTCGCCCTCCCGGTGAAACTCCTTACTGTCAGGTGAAAAGAAGTATAGCTTACTTGTGTATCGGAGGAGATATGCTTGTCTGCATCCGCCCACGTGACCAACCGTAGAGGTTAGCAGTGACACACAACTCTGGCATAACGACTAAATTGAGAGAATGAGGGGGGAAATATGTTTGTGTTTTTCCACACTGTTTTAACTTGAATGGCAGTGAATGACATTTAAAATTGTTTGCTGAGATATACTAAAGTATTGACTGCATACGCATACTGTATGTTCACAAAATCCAATCTGATTTAGCACTGAAGGACGAAACCCCAGCCACCAAACCACACAAATGCAAGTGCACAAAAGAAAAACACTACTTTATGCCCTCTCTCAACTATAGTGCATTACTGCCTGCTCTGTACGTGTTGAATGGCAGTCGAGACAGAACTGAATGAGAGAATTATTATTTCTTAGGGAGAAAAATCGTGATTCACATTCAGCAAGAATCATGCAGCCCTACTGTGTGGCTCTGCAGCTTTGGCTATTACAGCTACGATGGAGAGATATCAGGCACAGGATTCTGCTGTGTCCCATAACAGGCTCAGTCCCTTCCTGGCCAGGCCCACTGGAACTCAATTATTTAGCACAGCAGGTCTGGTCGCGCTGCGGCCATTACTCTGGCCTGTCACCCCGCTATGACAGCGATTCGGTTGGCTGATGCTTCATTAGTGTGAATGAGGGCAGAACCATCTAACATGTTTGAACTATTCTTAGAGGTGCCAGTTAGAATGGTGGTCATGTTGTATTGTACTGTACCATAAAAAAACTAAACAAACAAACAAAAACGATTTCTGGGAATAATGGGCTGAGACAGATATTTGTGTGAAGCTAACTATGTATAGCATGGTTTGGTTCTGGTTTTCTGGTTCTTTGGTTGTCTGGGAGAAGAAGGTAAAACATCTGGTTTAAAGCTCCCAATGGCGCAATATTTCGACCTGATAGGTCTTTTGGTTGTCTGGTTAACTACATCTGACAAAACACAGAATTTGTTGAATTGCACTGCCATTAGTGTATTGGAGTGCAGGAGGATGCCATTTAGATGTCATACTAATTGGGAGGGAGGGGATGGATACTAATGGCTGAGCTGTAAATGGGAGAGATGTTGTTGGCAGCAATATTGTGATGATTGTTATATACTGTATTTGGTGTGAATAAGTATTTTATGATTTGTTCTTGTGTCTTTATTGTAATGTGGTGTTATGTTGTGCCCTATGGGTTGCCATGCTCGTAGTGTACTGTATTGTCTACCTACTTTTGTTTATCAAAAATATTGAAACAGAATTGCACTGCTGCACATCGGATCAGAGAAATAATCTGTGACATATTTCACAGTCTGTTTAGTCAATCTTACAGCTGTGTTCAACCAATATGTTATCATGACACTTAGTTATTATATTTTTAAGATGGAAGATAGCAATGGTGTCATGGCCCATCTATATCGCTCTCAACTGTCAGATAGATAAAGAACATGCAGTGCTACTGAAGCCACATGTATAGTAAGAAAGTCTATGAGGAGTAATTCAGCATAACAAGCAGCACGAAAACAAACCATGACATGGCATGACTTATATCAAGGGTTCCCAAACTTTTCAGACCGTGACCCCCCTTATTTGAACTGGGGACCCCCCACCCTGACAAGCTCTTGGAATTGTAGGCATTACATTTAGTTTGACTCGATTCCACAGATAGATATTGTGAAAATAGCCGAACTAGTTGTGAACAATTTTCACGCCTATTTTCACAATTCTTGCCTCTTTTTTACACAATATTTGACAATTTGGCCAAGTTGGTGTTAAAAAGGTCTTAAAAGTCCTCAAATTGTCACTTTAGAAATGTGCAGATACCCAGTATACACTTATACTGTATGTTATGGTTTGTTTACTGTTGAGTGAGAAAACAATGTTACACATTAAGCTAATCATCTGGGGACCCCCCAGAATAATTTGGGGAACCCCCCACTGACATGTATCACGTGCCAGTGACCTGCTTGCCCCTCCCCTCCCGTTTTTATGCGAGAATTTCTGGGAACTCAGATAAGCTTGCCCCTATAATATGATGCCGCAGAAATGTGTGATCCTCCTGCACAGCAAGGAATAACAATCTGCATGGTTCACCAATAATATGTGCCAAGCTCCATTCTAAACTCAATCTAACCTATCACCAGCCCCATCATAAAGGACGTTGAATAATTACAATCTTCAAAAAGGTAGAATATTTGTGCTATTTAATAATCGTTGCTGTCCAGCAGAAACCAGCTAACCCTTTCTCAGTTTGTTTTCATAAATCAGTGCTATTGAACCAATGAAAAGTATTAAAAAGCGCTTTTGGAAAACTCCATTGGATCGTCAAACTGTCTGCTAAACCAGCTAACTCCACCAAAGGGGGGTGGAGTTAGCTGGTTTTGCTAACTCCAGGCTCCACACCCTTTTGACCTCCAACCTCATTGTGAGCTTGGAGGTCCATTCAGCTGTTCTTATCAATGATAGACAAAACCTCTTAACTCCCACTTTTTGTTTTGTTTTTTCATTTCCTTAAAAAGGAACATTTTGGAGTTAGCTGGTTTCTGCCCGACAGCAGAGATATATATTTCTGTCAATGACTCTTTTTTAATAGCAAGTTAGATTTAATGTCTATACATTAAAGGCATAGTGTGTAACTTTGTCCTTTGCTTTATCCTTCTTTATGAATCATTTCCCTCTTCAACAGCAGTCATCAGTCACTTAATGTGGTGGTGTTTAAGAAGCAGAAACACATTGCCCTCTCACTGTATCTTGGTGTTTTCACTGTTTGTTTCTGATGGGGACCAAAAACATCCCCGTCTACCAAAACAAACAATGAAAACATAAAAAATGCAACGAGAGGGCAGTGTGTTTCTGCAGGTAAACACCACCACACTAGTCCAGTGACTGATAGCTGTTGGTAGAGGGTTATAAGTATTTTCATAATGCATCATAGACATGGGATGCATAGCAAGTGTTACCACCATTTTTTATTGTATGTTGTATGTAAACAAAGGGTAAAGTTACATACTGTACTATGCCTTTAAGTCTATTAACTGTTGTCTCTCTGATTGATGATGGTAAGTTTTGGATGTACAATATGTGTCCTCCTCGGTAAGCCTATGATATCATATTTGGTCTGGATAACATTGAGGGTGTCTTGTTTCATTCCCAGGTTGTGATGATTATTATTTAATTTTTTTAATAGCATCATTACCAAGTCCTTACATTTACTTATTTCTCTTTATTTGAATTCTTAGTGCCAGATACAAGCTTTTTGAGGGTGAGACTTCACTACATTGCTAGTATTTGCTATGGCTGCTTGACGTCATGAAAGAAGACGTGAACCCTGCATGCATTTAACCCTTAAACTACTGCTATGGCTCTTGCATTTCCATCAGACTTAACCCTGTGCTTACCTGAAATGCCATCTACAAGACAGGGAACGCAGTCCTGCAATATCATGGCAACATGAAAATGATATTGCACCCAGAAAGCAGATTCATTCTGCAAATTCAAAGACATCTTTTTTTTGGCAGTTATTTAAGGGTTAATCAGGCATAACAACAAATTACTGCTTGTGTGACAATGAATGCATGTTTTTTTCTCAACAGAAAAAGCTTTGGGGAAAAAAATCACAATTTTGCACTTTTTGTGAACTTTATATTCTCTTAAAATGCATTTTCAGGAAAAGAAGAATGCATCTTTTTTTATGTTTTCATGAAATCTCATTATGTCATATTCTTTTGATCAGTTCTTTTCTCTTGGGATCACCAGTTGTTGGACATTGACGCGCCTCATCTCTTTCTCCATCCCATAGCGATATTGAGTCCTGTCAGAACTTCTACAAAGACTTCACGTTGCAGATCGACATGGCCTTTAACGTGTTCTTCCTGTTGTACTTCGGCCTTCGCGTGAGTATAGCCACTGTTACAGTGAAATCTGACTTTAAAAAAAAAATATTTTAAAAACATGTTAAGCTAGCGAAAATAGCAGCTCTACAAGCTCACAACGCCTCGCACCGCGTTGTGTGCTTGTAGATCTGCTTTCGTGGGACTGTATGCTGAAGTAGGGCATTCATTTTTACGCAAAAACATACAAATACAAAAACTTGGTGGTACAAGGTTTCTGCCCGACAGTGACGATATGTTTTTCGTAAAGTAACGCTCTATTTTGTCGTACAATAGTGTCACGCGTAGCAAAAGTAGCAACAATAGCCGAGTTATAAGCTCACAAAACTGCACGTGTTGTGAGGTTGTAGATCAGCTTTTGCTCTTGCTACTTTGGAAGAAATTTTAATGTGAAAGTGGTTATGTCTGTCTGGGGTTTATAAATATTTAACCAATGAAAGTGTTAACAAGGGCTTGTGACTCAACTACATTGTTCTTGACGCCAAGCGATACCAAGTCAGGGTTTGATTTGCTGCTTTTAATACCCCCCCCCCCCCCCCATATCATTAATGTGGCCGGTGGGGATATATGTTTTATCCCTGCTTCTGGTAAGAATTATAAATACATGTATTTCCTTGAAATAGGGAAATGTCAAGGGTCTGTTTTTTCACCCACCCAATATGGTGAAAGTTATATATTTATGGTTCCAATATGTATCTTGGACTTTATGTGGCCACCTGTGACATCAGTCATCTTTACGATGTTAGTCGACTATGACATACATGACATGATGTATGACTTGGGCAAGGTTTCAGCCCGACTCGAACCCCATTAGCTACTATAATCTAACTAACTACAACCGTGAATTTTGAGGCAGATTATGTGCTTTTTTTCTCCTCATATGAATGAACTGCATGTTTTCAAACATCTTACTATCTTAATATTGATTTGTGAAGATTAACATCTTGAGGAAAAGAAGTGTGAATATAAGCCTTTGTTTGCTACAGAGCTTCTTAACCACTGAAATGTTTTTGAAAGTTTTCAGAAAAAAACTAAAGGAAACTGATAGAATATATAATGTTGCTGTTGGTAGTCTATGGCTTAAGTGTTTAATTGATTAAAAAAAAAACATTGCAATAATTCCATTAAGGTGGGAACCCATGGATGGAGATACCGTCCAGGTTGGTTCAACCTTGGCTCGGAGCAATCTGTTCTACTCAGTTTGATGCTTTGTTTCTTTATTCTCACAGTTCATTGCTGCCAATGACAAGCTGTGGTTCTGGTTGGAGGTCAACTCAGTGGTGGACTTCTTCACAGTTCCTCCTGTGTTCGTGTCTGTATATCTGAACAGGAGTTGGCTTGGTAAGCACATGAAGATTTTGCATGCAAGTCCTTTTTATTCTGATTGTCTGTGGTGCCACCCAGTGGACATTATGTGAGTAGCAGTTCAGTCCATAATTGCAGTAGCTTAATCTTTATAAAGGGAAAACATGCGCATGGCTCTAAATCAGTTCTCTTGAGCCTCATGCATCCGAAAAATGTCCTCATAAAAATCATCAAATGTTACTTAAAGTGTAATTTTCTGTATCTGTATCAGTCCAATGACAATTCAAGATTGTTGAATGGTAATGTCCTTCCCAGTAATGTTTTCATGTACAGTACTGTAGGTTGGTCTCCGGGCATTGTTCAGGGCGTCATTGAAATGCCCTTCACCTTTTGAACCAAGCAGTCCAGCCCACCTATAATACCACTCCATTGAAATCAGTCTATGATTGAAAGTACACATGTGATGAAAAGTGAATGGGCTTTGTCGGTGGCTCTGGCATTCGAATCGAAATCAATCTGCAAAATGTGTGAAGCTCATCACTAGGAGAGGCCTGCAGATGAAGTACTGTGGATTGCAGCTGTTTGATGCAGGATCTTTACACATTGTTTTACTTCACCCAGCACATATGGAAGTTTTGTTCTTGTAAATTATCATGTTTCAAACTCTCCTTGGGTGTTTGTAACCTGTGTCTCTGATGTCTTGGTACAGTTGGTTGGTAGTTTCCACCACGCTTTGTGTGTAGTGGGTGGCACAGTCTGTCTTCTCTTGGAAGCCAGGTCTGCCTGAGGCTTTCCTTAGTTTTGGGTCACAGTGCTCAGGTATTAAGCCACTGTGTATTCCCGGTTTAGGGCCAAATAGGTATAGCGCTCTAATTTGCTCCGTTTTTTTGGGTTGATTCTTTCCAATGTGTCAGATGGATTATTTTTGTTTTCTTATGATTTTGATTTAGTTCAGTGGGTTTTCTGTCTAGTGGCTCTGCTTGTGTTTCTTTGTAGGCAAGGGCTTTATTATGGAGCGTGTCTAAACCCCATGGTGGTGGGCAGGTACTTTAGGCCGTCCAGAAGAATAGAGTGATCATACTCATAATAAAGCTACAGACGGTATATGTCTTATCAAAGGCGGACATGTCTTATCCGTAATGTGCCTCTCTTTTAAATGTCATTTAACAGCAGCCAGGCAGTGCTGATGATGGCACTGTGGGGAAATAAGGCCTGATGGAAAGACACTCGGAATATGATTCATATGTTTGGGGAAGTTAGCATTATGCAGTCATTTAAGGAGCACTGAAACCTTTTCTGCTTCCATTATGTACATCTATCACTATTTCAGATTTTTTTGCCAGGCCCATTGTATATTTGAGCTAAAAAAAGAATTATTTTATACTTTGGCTATTCCAAAATAGCAGATAATACAAGCTCGTCACTTCGTGCCGCGCTATGAGAGATCTGCTATATTTGGAAAAAATTTAACATTTTTGCAAATCTTTGAATATATATACAGTATACTTTTTTAAAGTGAACATTTTTAACTTAAATCTTTGCTTCTGGGGGTCCCTGAAACAAAATGTTTTTTAGATGGGGGGGGGTCAGCGGCCAAATACATATAATTTTGGGGGTCCTTGACATGCAAATGTTTTGAGCACCACTTATATAGCAACATACTGTAAGTTTGGCATTTTGTAGAATCGGCCCAGCAGGTCTTAATGGGTTAAAAAAGGTTTAGCATCACTGATTGAGTGTTTTTTATCAGGACTCACACCATGAAGGAATGTTAGGAATGTTTCTCTGGACAGCAGGGCATTTAACCTAAGGATAAGGATAATTCCTTTTAAATGGTCGTTCATGAAAGTCCTTGCGGTCTTGTTTCCAATGAGAACCTGTGAGCAATTAGGGGTTAAGAGTCTTGCTCAGGGACAAATTTCATTTCATCGACATATATGCTGATCTGGCCTGGAATCGAACCTGGGGTAACCAAGGCCTCTGGCTCCCTAGGCGGGCTCACTAACCACTCAGCTATGGCACCTTTCAGGTCTGTATCATCTGAGTAAAGGAATGATTTATGTTGTTCTGACGATAGGGAAGCGTGTGTGTAGTGTGGGAAGCGATGCACATACAGTATGCGTCATTCCTCCCACACATTTTGTCCCAAACTCACACAAATCGTTACACATTACCTCTGGAGTCTGACTCGTGATCACAATGTCCCATTTCACAAGTTATCATGGTTGCGTTCGGGAATGCGCACCAGGAGTGCACGTCCCTATTAGTTTGTATTAGCCAGTGCGCTCAGTGCTATATTTCCGAACGCACCCCATACAGCCAGTAGTGTATGTATAAAATCCTTTGAAAATAGCAGATCTACAAGCTCAAAGCGACGCGTTGTGAGCTTGTAGATTGGCTATTTTCATACATGTCTGAAGTGGTTAATGTTTTTTTTGTTTTAATAATAATCGAAATCTACAAAGTAACTAGTAACTTCTCAGATAATTCTAGTAAAAGTACAATATTTTCCATGCAGGCTGTTTAACCTAGCTGATTTCTGCCCTCCGAGGAGCAGTTATAAATATGTTGCTCAGGGACATGTTAACATACTGCAGAGAGCGGGTCTTGAACCTGTGACCTTCGACTCACTGTGCAGCCACTCTATCCACTCAACTGTCTCTATGACTTCTGTAGATATAAAACATTTTGTTGTCAAGGCCCCCGCCAAATTGACATGTATTTGGCAGTGGACCCCCATGTGAAAAGATGTAGTGTCAGGGCCCCCCATGAGATAGATTTATATTTAATACTTAAAAAGAATATATATATATATTTATTCCAAATTTGTCGATATTTTCACACGATGTCAGGGATAGGAATCAAACCTACTGTATAACCTTCTGGTTCTCAGGCATGCTCTTAGTACAGTGAGCCACTGTGCCTTGCAATAATTTGAAGGCCAAACGGATAATGACAGAAAAGCCTTGTTTCCATTGTGGTTCATAAACATTCAAACATCTAGACAAGCAACAGCACAACAAACCATAGACAAAATAATATGCTGAATATCTTTTTCTGTATTGTTGTGTGTTGTTCATCAAAGAGGAATGAAGACCATGTCACAGACAGGCAGTCAATAGCTCAGTGTGTAAGACAGTGACTACATGATCCAGAGTCCATGGGTTCAAACCTTGCTCACTCTTTACCCTAATTCTTTCCTTTACAAGGAAAGGCTCAGGGTAAGGAGTGAGTGAGATTTGAACTCACACACCCAGAAACCCTTAAAACCAACACAGAAAGCAGTGAATTTCAGCTGGTATGATGGCCTAGTGGACTAAATTCAAGCCACAAGGATTGGCATTGCTATGACTAGTTGTAATAAATTGTGCCAGTGTTGGGTACCGAAGATCATCTCAGTAAAATAGTTTGGTCAGTATCATGATGAGAGAGCAGAATTTTGTTGTTCGTCAATGATAGATGACGAATCATAGTCAGTCTGGTATTAAAGTTGTAGCCAGTATTAGTGTTTCGTCAGTACCAGAGTATTATAGTTGAGAGAGAGAGAACTTTAAGGGCGCGTTCGAAAATACAGCACTGAGCGCACTGGCCAATACAAACTAGAGGTTACGAATGTAACCCCGGTTTTAGTAGGTTTGGAGTTTACTACTCACTATGGGATATCAGCGCCCCCAGGCGATGTACAGAGCAACACACACGCTCCCGATGCCAATTCACTGATTGGCTTAGGGTATGTCACGAGTCCGGAAGACCCGGGAGTACAAAAGCTCCACGTGACATAGGCTCTTCCTCTTAACATTCACCTCTCTGCATGCCAAATGCGCACAGAAAGGGGTGTCTGGTGAGTAGTAAACTCCAAACCTACTAAAACCGGGGTTACATTCGTAACCTCTAGTTTTACCACGGTTTTCCGTTTACTACTCACTATGGGATTCATAAACCCCCCTTGAGGTAATGAGCCACACAACCCTGACAGGCCCGCACGCCCCTCAGCCCCTAGGTCCCGCCCACACGGACGTGACCTACGGCCCCACGGGCGCCCCCAACCCACCGGGCTGGGGCGCGGGATAGATAATAAAGACTAGGCCCTGACAGGCTCCAGAGTCCGCCTATTTACTAACAGGCAGACACAGGCCTGCCTCATAACTCAATATGAGGAACAGGGCCCCATCTCCTGGGAGCCAGCCCAGCTGGTCTCATGGAAACCCCAGAGGAAGTCGAGAGATAGGGAGAAAAGCCCCAAGCCTACTCCCTTCCCTTCACTGGCCTGGAGGCATCTGCTACACCTAGGACCGCGCGCGCCAAGGACGCCGCCGCCACGTCCAGGCTGTAAAAGGCCGCAAAAGTCGAAGGAGACGACCAATTTGCCGCTGCACAGATCTCCTGGATCGAAGCCCCCTTGCAGAGAGCCCAGGACGTAGCCATGCCTCTAGTAGAGTGGGCCCTCAGACCCCCCGGGACCGGGGCCCCACTGCTGACATAAGCTAGCTTAACGGCATCTCGGATCCATCTAGAAAGCGTCGTCTTAGTGACCGCCTTCCTCTGAACCCCCACGCCAAAAGAGACAAAGAGTTGCGTCGATGAACGATTGGCCGCTGTCCTCTGACAATAGAGCTTCAGGGCTCTCACTGGACAGAGACAATGCAACCGCTTATCCTCCGCCGAAACGAAGGGAGGCGGATGAAAAGCCACCAACTCAACCGGGTCTGGGGCCACCACCCCGGTCTTTGTAACGAACGTCAGGTTGGGTTTAAGCAAAACCCTTCTGTCGTTGTTCAGGAACTTCATGCACTCCGGACTCACCGAGAGCGCGTGCATGTCGCTGACCCGTTTAGCCGTAGACAGGGCCACCAAGAGGACCGTTTTGAGACTGACGATCCTCAAATCAGCTGACTCAAAAGGCTCGAACGGGGGACGGCACAGTGCATCCAGCACCACCGTCAGATCCCAGACTGGGAACAGTGGCCTGTTAACCGGTCTAGCTCTCCTGGCGCCGCAACCGGCGCACTAATGGATGCTGGCCCACCGTCTTGCCATCGAACGCCTCGTGGCAAGCCGAATGGCCGATAAATACACCTTTACTGCTGAGAAGGATAAATCCCGGGCTAACCTTTTTTGTAGAAAGTGAGAATGCTACACACCGAGGCCTGGAAAGCCATCACCACCGGTGACTGCTCCAGACACCAAGATGCGAACATATTCCATCTAACATCATAAGCATTCCTCGTGGACACGGCCCTCGCGCCCTGAATGGTAGCCACCACGTCAGCGGGGGGGCCACACAAGCTTAAAATTGCCCTCTTCACGGGCCAACCCACAGGTCTAGGTCCTGAGGGCGTCCGTGGGACACCTCGTCCCCTCCCTGCCGCAGCAGGTCCACGAGGACAGGGAGGGCCAGAGGCACGTCTTAAAGGAGCGGAGTTATCTCCGATCTCCACGTGCCCCACGCTGGGACCACCAGCAACACCGACAAACCCAGGAGTCTGATCCTCTCCAACGTAGGAAGGATCAACTCCATTGGCGGGAAGGCATAAAGCAGTTCGCTCGGCCAACTGTGTGCCAAGGCGTCCATGCCCATGGAGCGGTCCCCCGCCTTCACTGAGAAAAAACGAGAACACTTCGCGTTCTCTTCGGAAGCAAACAAATCGATCTGGGGGCGGCCGAACCTACACCAGATTTGGTCCGCCACTTTCGGATCGAAAACCACTCTCCGTAACGGAGACCGCCTCTGGACAGCAGGTCCGCTCCGCGGTTCTGGAGGCCCGGCACATGAGACGCCTGTATGGATGCGAGTCGTGAGTCGCACCATAGCGTCATCTGCGCGCTAGACCGTCCAACACGAAATCACAGCTCCTATACTGACCCCCTGGGACAGAAAGGTTGCTCGTGACCATGGTCTGAGTGCCTCCATGCACCATGGAGACACCGTCACTGAGCGACGACCTGAGGTGGGCGGGATCCGAAGAGCCCTCAGCCACCTCTGAGCAGGTCCCATGTAGAGCCTGCCTTAGCGGATTAAGTGAGTGGCCGAAGCCAGAAGACCCACCGCTTAAATGCATTGTTTGTAAGTAACTTGACGCCCCTGGCGGAAAGACCTCACAAAGCCAAAACGCTGTCTATCCTCTCCTTGGATAGGCGTGCCCTGAGCGTGTTCGAGTCCAGCGAGATCCCCAAGAAGGTGGCCCGCTGGGACGGAACCAGAACGCTCATCTGGGCGTTGATTGTGAAACCCAGTGACGTCAGGTGGGAGATGGCCACGGTCGTGTGCCGCGCCACCTCCCACTCCGAGCCCGTGGCTATTAACCAGACGTCGATGTAGGTCGACAGACGGATTCCCTGTCTCCGTAGTGGAGCAATGGCCGCATTGGTACACTTTACGAACACCCGCGGGCTCAACGACATACCAAAAGGGAGAACCATGTACTCGTACACTTCCCCTTTGTAGCCGAAGTGCAGGAAATTTCTGTGTGGAGGCCAGATTGGAACGTGGAGGCAAGCAACCTAGAGGTCGATGCCCGTCCACCAGTGCCCCTGACGTACCGTTCGCAACGGCTTCACGGTCGTCAACATTGAAAAGGAACCCATAAGGCACTTGTTGAGGCCCTTCAGATTCAGAGAGGGCCGTACGCCCCCCCCCCCTTTTCTTCTCATCAGAAAAAAGTTTTGAACAGAAAACCCCAGTTGGTTCTGATTCGTAGATATTTCTCTGATGACGCCCTTGCTCAGGAGAGAGGCCTCCTCTCTCAGAGTCAAGGCTGCTTCTATCTTCCGTTTGAGAGAGAAACACTCGTCAGACATAGGAAGTAACACAAGGCATATGGAAAACACACCAGTGCAACCACAATGTGTTGTTGTTGTTGTTCAGGGGAGCTGATCAGTACAACCACAGTGTGTTACTGCTGTACTGAGCTTAACCAGTAAAAAACACAGTGCAACGCTGATGTACTGGGAAAGTAAACAGATTCGGATTGCAACCCTCCCAAAAGCTGCTCACCGAGCGAGCGAGTCGGGAGGGGGCGCCGCTGTTATCAGTCCCGTGGACAACGTGCCCGTTTCCACTGGGACCGATGACGTCGCCACGCGGTCCAGTGGACTCGTACTGTGGCGTCCGCTAGTGTCTACCATGCTGTGAAACAGGCCTGACAGGCACAACGGCTCATAGGAGGTCATCGACCCGGGGACCCCCTGGGACCCCTAGCGTCGTGACCTCCTGACCGGGACTGGATAATGTGCTTGTGTATTTTAGGACATCGTTAATGGAACAAAATAAAGCACAGAGACAGTATAAACAACATAAACAGTTTCAACATACTCTTATGAAAAACCCCTTATGTGTGTCTCAAAGCACAATGTGCTCATAGGAGGTCATCGACCCGGGGACCCCCTGGGACCCCTAGCGTCGTGACCTCCTGGCCGGGGCCGGATAATGTGCTTGTGTATTTTAGGACATTTTTAATGGACCAAAATAAAGCACATAGACAGTGAAAGCAACATAAACAGTTTTAACATACTCTTATGAAAAACCCTTTATGTGTGTTTCAAAGCCCAATGGGCTCATAGGAGGTCATCGACCCGGGGACCCCCTGGGACCCCTAGCGTCGTGACCTCCTGACCAGGGCAGGATAATGTGCTTGTGTATTTTAGGACATTGTTAATGGAACAAAATAAAGCACAGAGACAGTATAAACAGCATAAACAGGTTTAACATACTCTTATGGAAAACAATTTATGTCTGTCTCAAAGCACAAAGTGCTCATAGGAGGCCATCGACCTGGGGACCCCCTGGGACCCCCAGCGTTGTGACCTCCTGACCGGGGCTGGATAATATGCTCGTGTATTTTAGGACATTTTTAATGAAACAAAATAAAGCACAGAGACAGTGTAATCAACATAAACAGTTTTACATACTCTTATGAAAACAATTTATGTGTGTCTCAAAGCACCCGATGAACCGGAGCCTCCATCGTGGTAGTGCAGACAAAGGGCTAACTAGCTTAGCTTGTAAGCTCATCCTAGCCTAGTCTAGCCTAGCTACAGGTCGCTTTAAGCCTTTAGCTGCTACCTGAAGCTGTTTGGCTAACCAAGAGCCATGGCCACCGCAGCGTTGTTTTTAGGGGGGGGGCTGGCTAAGCGCTGCACCAAAACAACACTGCTCTTTAACTGTGTCGATGTTAGTGAGGCTAGTTAGCCGCTACGTGAAACAACAGCAGCCAGACTGGAGGCTATGCTAACCTAGCAGGTACCACAGTAGGTGACGGCTAACTCACCAGGAATGAGGAGACGTTGACATCCGTTTCCATGGAAACAGGTGACGTCGACACCTAATCCACCGTTAGGGACAGTGAAGAGAAGTAGCGCTGGTCCTGACGGTAAACGCGTGGGGGTCACGTGACTGAGTACGGAAGCATCCCACGCTGCTCCCTTGGTGTTTACAAAGTCCGTCGCCATCTTATCTAGGCCCCTTGGCCTGGCTGGAGGAGGCGACGGAGCCGCCTTCCCTGAAGGAAGCGCTCTGTCGCCCCCCAGAGGCTGGCTTGACACGGTACTCAACAGATTGTAAACACAGCGGGTCACTGGGTCCGACCCTTGACCCGGCGGCCATTCGTGAACCCTCCGTCCCACAGTGACGCTCTGGCGCCCCCTAGTGGACAGAGGGTACAAAACCGGCGTGGCCGGGCTACCTAGTTTAGCTTTAGCTTAGCCTAGCTTAGCTTATTCTAGCTACAGGTAGCACTTAGCTTTCAGCTGACCAGCTCGTAAGGTTTACATTACCTGCATTTTATTCAAGCATGTCTACAATGTATCCCAGCAGCGTTTGTCAAGTCGCCAAGGGACAGTCCAAGCGCTTTGGGCTTATAAGGGGAGGTTATCAACACGGGGACCACCTAGTGATCCCAATGAGTCGATGCCCCCGACCGGCGTGGCCGGGCTACCTTGTTTAGCTTTAGCTTAGCCTAGTTTAGCCTTTAGCTTAGCCTAGCTTAGCTTATTCTAGCTACAGGTAGCACTTAGCTTTCAGCTGACCAGCTCGTAAGGTTTACATTACCTGCATTTTATTCAAGCATGTCTACAATGTATCCCAGCAGCGTTTGGAAAGTCGCCAAGGGACAGTCCAAGCGCTTTGGGCTTATAAGGGGGGGTTATCAACACGGGGACCACCTAGTGATCCCAATGAGTCGATGCCCCCCGACAGTTGTTGAAAACAGGCAGAGAAGTATCCCATTAGTGTCTATCATGCTGTCAAGTCAGGCCTGACAGGCACAATGGGCTTATTAGAGGAGGCCATCAACGCCCGGGGACCCCCTGGGACCCCTAGCGTCGTGACCTCCTGACCGGGGCTGGATATTGTGCTTGTGTATTTTGGGAATATTTAATGGAACAAAATAAAGCACAGAGACAGTGGAAACAGCATAAACAGTTCAACATACTCTTATGAAAACGTTTTATGTGTCTCAAAGCACCCGATGAATCTTTTCGCGGTTGCTCTTCATCCAGGAGCCCTCACGCTGGATGTCGGCGTATAGTCTCGTCCTTCGTGGTACAGACGCCGGCCAGAGGAGGCTAACGAGCTGGTGTTGTCCTAGCGAGCAAGCTAAGCTAGAACAGCGCTGCTAACAACCTGTTGCTTAGTGAGGCTAGCCATCGTTGAAACCAGCCGCCACAGGATCGAGGATCTCTTCCTCGGTTGAGGCCTCACCGTTGTCTCGTCTAGTCCAGCCGACCAGGGTCCTAGCCCTGACAAGCCGAGCGTTGAGTTGAGGAACGGTGAACATCGCGCAGTTCGGGCACGCATCTGGCTCGCCCGGGTGGGTCCCGGCGCAGAACGCGTGATCGACCCCCCAGCAGTGGATGCAGACGCGGTGGGGGTCGTCTGCGGCGACGAGGAGGTCGCTTTCCGCGAACCTGCCACTCCACGGTGGTTCCATCTTGGTCCTCGGTCTGGGAAAACAACAGGCTAAAGGCCTAGCTAGTAGCCTAGCTCCTAGCGTTAGCCTAGCAACTCGGTTAGCTTACATAGCCGCTAACCGGCGTTTTTTCAAAACAGACCAAGAATGAATGAAAACACTTAGAAGATAATTCAGGAAAATTTTATATAAGTCTCGGGAGATGACTTATAAGTAGCAAGATTTTTCCCGTGGGGAATACTCCTTATTCCCGCTTTGGGTTACGTTGAAAAAATCTTTATACTTAACTGTTGTGTGTGATAGCTGTCTGCGCATTCGCATGCAGAGTGGTGAAAAGAGGAAGAGCCTATGTCACGTGGAGCTTTTGTACTCCCGGGTCTTCCGGACTCGTGACATACCCTAAGCCAATCAGTGAATTGGCATCGGGAGCGTGTGTGTTGCTCTGTACATCGCCTGGGGGCGCTGATATCCCATAGTGAGTAGTAAACGGAAAACCGTGGTAAAACTAATAGGCGAGTGTGCTCCGGTGCGTAATTTCCGAAGGCACCCTAAGTATACTTGGATCGAGTAGTAAACTTTAAGTATAATACTCTGGTACTTGGAACTGACAAAACACTAATACTCTGGAACTGACAAAACACTAATAGCCTGGAACTGACAAAACACTAATAATCTGGAACTGACAAAACACTAATAGCCTGGAACTGAGAAAACACTAATACTCTGGTACTGACTACGAGTTGCAACTGACAAAACACTAATACTCTGGTACTGACTACGAGTTGGAACTGACAAAACACTAATACTCTGGTACTGACTACGAGTTGGAACTGACAAAACACTAATACTCTGGTACTGACTAAAGCCTGGAACTGACAGAACACTAATACTCTGGTACTGACTACGAGTTGGAACTGACAAAACACTAATACTCTGGTACTGACTAAAGCCTGGAACTGTCAAAACATTAATACTCTGGTACTGACTACGAGTTGGGACAAAACACTAATACTCTGGTACTGACTACGAGTTGGGACAAAACACTAATACTCTGGTACTGACTACGAGTTGGGACAAAACACTAATACTCTGGTACTGACTAAAGCCTGGAACTGACAAAACACTAATACTCTGGTACTGACTAAAGCCTGGAACTGACAAAACACTAATACTCTGGTAGGCTACTGACTAAAGCCTGGAACTGTCAAAACATTAATACTCTGGTACTGACTACGAGTTGGAACTGACAAAACACTAATACTCTGGTACTAAAGCCTGGAACTGGCAAAACACTAATGAGCTGCCAAGTCTCACCCTTTGAGAGTGAGAGTCACGCAATTTACCCTCTTCACATATATTGTTTGATGGCAATGACTGATACAAATGAAAGAAGACCCTAAGACAGCTAAATAGAGAATTTTACATTTTAAGAATTGCGTTCATGTGTGCGTCCCTGATGAGTCTCACTCCTAGATTGTCCTGAAAGTTGGCAGCCCTGGCCAGCCTTTCCGACATGTCGCCTTTCCGACGTTAACGAACCCTATACCTAACCCTAACCCTAACCCTAACCGCACGCGGAAGCCACTAGTCGGAGTGGCGAGATGTCGGAATGGAAGGAGCACCCCCTCTGGTACTGACAAAACATGATTCTGACTAAACTATGTTTAGGAGAGGGTAACCGTCTTCCACGCCGACATCTCGCCACTCCGACTAGTGGCTTCCGCGTGCGGTTAGGGTTAGGGTGAGGGTTAGGTATAGGGTTCGTTAACGTCGGAAAGGCGACATGTCGGAAAGCCGCCATGTAACCTTAGGAGAGAATCATAGTCAGTATCATGTTAATAGTTTAGTCAGTATCATGATGAGAGAGCAGTCATAGTGCCATGCATGATGTGTGAGAGAATTGTTGTTCGTCAAAGAGGAATGAAGACGATGTGATTGCATTTATAAATTAAATATGGCGGCATTACTGGAAAGTAACTACAGTAAGTACATTTACTCAAGTACTGTATGTTTAATACTTTATTGGAGTATTTCAGTACTTCCCTTTATAGCTGACTATGCCACCCTGGGAGTTTCACCCAGAGAAGACCATATGATACACATACCAACCACAGGTTATTAATAAGAGGAGCAGAGACATGTGTTTCCAGTTTAAAAATAATGTTTGCTTTTATTTATAATTCAAGGCAGAATAAGCAACTGGAAAGGTCAAGTTCATGAAGTTTAGGAAATATATTTATTTAGCAATTTCACAACTAAATATAGCTGCAAGCAGCGATAATACAGGGCCAGACATGGAAACTAGAGAGAGAGAGAGAGAGAGAGAGAGAGAGAGAGAGAGAGAGAGAGACATGGAAACGGAATAGATTGATGAGAGAGAGAGAGAGAGAGAGAGAGAGAGAGAGAGAGAGAGCGCCATGGAAACGGAATAGATTGAAGAGAGACATGGAAACGGAATAGATTGATGAGAGAGAGAGATGAAAACAGAATGGATTGATTGGACATCTCAACCTATTGCCATTAACAGGAATCGAACTCTCAACCTTCGGACTAATAGGCTGCAACACTACCTATAGTGCTATAGTTTTGTCCAGGCTGATATTGTCTGTTGAAGATCATAAACTCTTGCCTTCTGTCATGAACCAAGCCAACACTAAGATCACTCGTTCACAAACCATTTACCAATAGAGAAATTGTATGTCTCCTCGCAACCGAAAACAGTGAAAGCAGCCGATCTACAAGCTCAGAAACACGTTGCTATGCTATCTGAAAGGTTTTGAGATTGTAGATCGGCTATTTTCAGAATGAAGTATGTCATACGTTGAAAAACGTACTCTCAAATATGCATTTCAGGTTATCTTTACCATTTGCACATGTATTCATTGATACAGTCATGTTGTTTGCAATTCAACTTAAATGAAGTCTGCAAGTGAGGCTTGAACTGACGACCTTGAGATTGTGAGGCACTCATTTAAGGGAGACGCCATTGGACCAACAGACAAGGAACTGTGAAAAAGGAGATCACACAGATGATACAGTTTCACGCAAATAGCTGAAAAATCCTGGGTTTAAGTGTTTTTCAAACTGCTCAAAATTGCGGACAATCTAAGGGCGGAGCTTACTGGTCAAAGCGATAGATGTGTTCCTCATGAGTCAAGGCACAAGTGTAAGCAAGTTTCACGACTTTCGGCCAAACGAGGCATGACTTTTGCCTGTTTAAAGTTTGCATTTTCAAAAAATTGCTATAGGCCAAAATCGTCCCCCCAAAAACCTGTTAGGAGTACGTTTCAGGCAATTTAGAGTTGATTGGTAGTACTTTGTAGTGACAATTTTTTTGGTCCCTAACATTCATCGAGCTCTGGACTTAGTACATTTTAGCACTGTGTCACTACCGAAACGAAAGTTGGTCACTACCGAAACGAAAGTTAAATCCGAAAAAATCACTAAGTGTGGAGGCCAAAATCGTCCCCCCAAAAACCTGTTAGGAGTACGTTTCAGGCAATTTAGAGTTGATTGGTAATTTTCGTTTCGGTAAAATTTATTTTACCGAAACGAAAGTTAAATCCGAAAAAATCACTAAGTGAGGAGGCCAAAAAAATTTTTTTTTTGGTCCCTAACATTCATCGAGCTCTGGCTATAAACACATTATAAACACATATCGATGACATAATGTATCAAAGGCGCCGCTACCTTCACACAGGGTGTGATTTTTTTTTCTACTTTTGAATTGGGATCCTGAAAAGTAACATTCGTATTTAATTTGAAATGCATTTAGTTATACTTATATTAACCTTATGAATTTAATTACAAATACATTGGACATAAAAAGACAATAGAATTGTAATACTAGTCATCAAGCTACTAATATAGACTGAAGTAATTAAAGCGGGTCATGTTTGCATGTTTGGAATTGTAACAGCTGAAATCAATAATATATCAGTATTCTGATATTAACCTGCGGGCCGCTTTAAAACTGCACCACTGGGGTTTCTTAGTTGTCTAATGTCTTGTATGCTCTTCAGCAGTGGTGGGAGAAGTAAGGCCCAGCATCCCTATTCTGGCGGCAAACATTTGTCAAGATTTACAATGTGTCGACGTGTTGTGAGCTTGTAGATTGACAATTCTTTGTGAAAAGATTTGGTGTAGATGGTAACAAGGCAAGCGGGAAAGTAAAGTTGCAACTTTACTAAGAATAGAGGGTTTAAGTGGTGAAGTTAATGTAGAAATACACTGTGCATCTAAATACTAAAAGGATAAGTATTTCCTTCTCATCGGAATGTTTCGTGTCTCTGTGGCTCAAGAGATGTGTCACTGTTTATGAACCAAAGAGTTTAAGGTTCAAAGCTCCTAAAGAACATTTTCATTGTCCATCTCAATCCTGAAAAGGTGGTTTAAGTATTATGTACTCAGTTGCATGGTTCATGCCACCATGGCTCAAGAGAAAACTCTGGGGTTTAGAAACCGAAGGTTTAAGGTTCAAAACTCCTGGAGCACATTTTCACTGTCCATCTAACTTCTAAAAGGAGGTTTAAGTATTACGTTCTCTTGTACATTATCCATACCTGTGTGGCTCAAGAGATAAACACAGGGTCTGAAAGCAGAAGGTTTGGGGTTCAAGGCTCCTGAAGAACATTTTCACTGTCCATCTAAATTCTAAAAGGCGGGTTAAGTATGACGTTCCCAATTGTACTTACCATGCCAGCGTGGCTCAAGAGTTAAACACAGGGTCTGAATGCAGAAGGTTTGGGGTTCAAGGCTCCTGAAGATCATTTTCACTGTCCATCTAAATTCTAAAAGGCGGGTTAAGTATGACGTTCCCAATTGTACTTACCATGCCAGCGTGGCTCAAGAGTTAAACACAGGGTCTGAATGCAGAAGGTTTGGGGTTCAAGGCTCCTGAAGATCATTTTCACTGTCCATCTAAATTCTAAAAGGCGGGTTAAGTATGACGTTCCCAATTGTACTTACCATGCCAGCGTGGCTCAAGAGTTAAACACAGGGTCTGAATGCAGAAGGTTTGGGGTTCAAGGCTCCTGAAGATCATTTTCACTGTCCATCTAAATTCTAAAAGGCGGGTTAAGGATGACGTTCCCAATTGTACCTTCCATGCCAGCGTGGCTTAAAAGATAAATCAAAGGTTCACAAACTAAAGGTTCGAGGTTCAAAGCTCACTCAAAACAACTACTAAATAAAAACTAAAAGGGTAATACAACAAAAAAACAATGGAGCTGTGGTCAATACAAACTGGTGATGAAAAAAAACAATAAAAAAATGTCTCAAACAAATTCATGTGAAAAAAAACAGTGGCCATAAAATACTAAAATAAAAATCTTTAATTAATATGTAAATGTATTAAGCTCCTCCCCCTGGAGGTGGGCTCCCTCCATGCTCCTCCCTCTCCTACCGGAGCTAAAAGAGGGCGTGAGGAGGGAGGCGGGCTTCATCCATGGTTCTCGCCTTAAAAAGACCGAAAATTGAGATCTTCCCTGACCAAGATTCAAACCCACGACCATCCGCTTGTGAAGCCTATGCTTTACTCTTGCACCACCAGGCCTTTCACATTAATTAGGATTTCGAGGTTATATTTAAAGTTAAAGCGAGAGGTGACAGGTCAAAAGATGAAAATCCACAGCAAACACCTCTACCCCTGACAGAATGACTGGATCTACTAGATACACCCTCTGATGATCAGGGAAAGGGTTCATTATGACACGACTGAGATTTAGGTTGTCTAAAACCACCAGAAAACGTTCACTCTGGCTGAGTCTGAACCCAGATTTACACTTTCATTGAAAGGAAACAGAGAGATGTTTCGTAATGTCATAAAAATTCATACCCTTTTTGTCATTTATAAATTCCTTAGTTTCAGATGATCAAAACTATAGCAGTTTTGGTGTTAAATCAAGTAGGCTACATTGTTCTCACTTTGGACGGGACATTAAAAAATATGTCTTAAGTTTTCAACTATAGCTCCTCAAACAGTGCTGTATTATGACCACAGATCCTCTATGATTAACTGAATTAAGTTTAAGAAAATACCACTTCGCACTCATGGCATGCAGCATATCAATCAAAACAATGATCAATTTTAGGCCGAGCTCCATACTTCGTTTTGAGGTATTCTAGTGACTCAGGGATAACAAATTACATAAATTCAACCACTTAAATGTAATGTATTTATTGCAACAACCAACCAAGAGTGTTGCAAACAGCTGAGTTTGTAACAAAATGAGGAAACTCACACAAACAAAGAACGTTTAAATTATTTTATTAAACTATTAAACTTTTATTACATTCTTATTAACTTAACCCCATATGGGTAACCGGTGAGCCTCAGGGCTCAATACTAGTGTATTTTCTGTTTTGTGTTGTGTTATTATGAGGAAAGTTTTGACTGAAAATAGCCGATCGACAAGCTCACAACGTGTCGCAGTGAGCTTGTCGATCGGCTATTTTCTGCTAAAGCTATACCCACAATACGGATACTGGGGTGGTTAACAGTGCTTAAAGGGCACGACCACTTTGGTAGAGGTTTGGGTTGTGTAGTTACCTTGCCATGATGCATCTCCAAAAGGTGGGCAAGAAATCAAAAATAATTGCTCCATTGATAATAAAAAAATATGCTCCTCATTGAATTACATTGTAGGCTGAAACAGCTCTCAAAGTCACTCTTTTAGCACAAACGAACGCAAATAAAGTTGATTCAGACTATATAGAACATCACCAAACCCAGTACCGTTTGTTTTTTAAATAAAAATGCTAACATCCTGTTGATTTTGCTATTTTTATTAAAAAGAACTCGGACTGGATCCGCGGATCTGGATCTTCAAATAGTAAAATCAACAGGAAGTTGACATTTTTATTTAAAAAAAAACAGTACTGGGTTTGGTGATGTTCTATATTGACTGAATCAGCTTTGTTTGTGTTCGTTTACGTGCTAAAAGAGTGACTTTGAGAGCCGTTTCACCGTACAATGTCAATGAGGAGCATATTTTGAATGATCAATTTCTATTCAATTATTATACAGCAATTATTTTAGATTTCTTGTTCACCTTTGGAGTTACATCATGACAAGGTAACTACACAACCCAAACCTCTACCACAGTGATCTTGTTCTTTAACAAGCAAAATCCAAAAGGCTGGAGTGCTCCCAGTGAGCTTCACGGTGAGAGAGAGAACAAGAATGAAGTCCAACCACCTCTTTTATAGAGGACAATCCAGGTGGGCCAGATCTCCACTGATGACACACTCCGCCCTCCAATCATTCTGACAAACATGACACATGGTTAGTAACCATGACAACCACACCAGTCACAAGAATTAAATATAAAAATAGATAGCTGTGCTGTGAACAATTTAGGCTGACAAGAACAAAGTATTTTTTTAACGACAGGACAGTATGGCATTTTGTTTATATAGTATTGTATGACTTCATTTTTTATGACACAGAACGAGTTTAGTATGACTTTTCTCATATACTATTGTGTCAATGTAGGAACTGAATTAATAACAAGCTAAAGTCCTTTTTGCATTAACTCCTCCAAGGAACAGGCCATATGGTGTAGTTGGCAGGGCTTTATTGAAGAAAAGGTGAAATTAAAAACAAACAATTAGACAAATAATCATACATTGATGATGACAATGAAGTGCACATTAGCATTCACACTGATTTACATGTCAACCTTAAAGTCACATCAGACAATGAGCATGAAACTGTCACTTTTACAAACTGTAATAAAAGTTATCCTTGCCTGAGCGTACATCTGTGCTGTGTACTCCTTTAAAAGTTCAGAGATTTATAATGGAGGTCGATGGAAGAATTTGGGACATCAAAAAAACACTTTCACCTAGAAACTTCATTCACAGTTCAAAAATTCCAACTTACTGTGGACATGCATGCTTGAGATTCTTTCTTTGAAATCATTTGTAGTTTGGGAGATATTTAACTTTAAGCACCCCATGCATTGTGGATGCGGCAAAGGGAAACGAGTACAGGCTACTAATCCTACATACTTACTGCTAGTAACCCCATTCATACTTTAAAATGTTCATCTTACTGTGGACATGTTTGCCTGAAAAGGAATCTTTGAAATGTTTAATAGTTTTTGAATTGTACTCCTTTAAAAGTTCAGAGATTTATAATGGAGGTCGATGGAAGAATTTGGGACCTCAAAAAAAACACTTTCACCTAGAAACTCCATTCACAGTTCAAAAATTCCACCTTACTGTGGACATGCATGCTTGAGATTTTTTCTTTGAAATCATTTGTAGTTTGGGGGATATTTAACTTTAAGCGCCCCATGCATTGTGGATGCGGCAAAGGGAAACGAGTACAGGCTACTAATCCTACATAGTTACTGCTAGTAACCCCATTCATACTTTAAAATGTTCATCTTACTGTGGACATATTTGCCTGAAAAGGAATCTTTGAAATGTTTAATAGTTTTAGAATTGTACTCCTTTAAAAGTTCAGAGATTTATAATGGAGGTCGATGGAAAAATTTGGGACCTCAAAAAAACACAAAAAAACACTTTCACCAAGAAACTCCATTCACAGTTCAAAAAAATCCACCTTACTGTGGACATGCATGCTTGAGATTTTTTCTTTGAAATCATTTGTAGTTTGGGAGATATTTAACTTTAAGCGCCCCATGCATTGTGGATGCGGCAAAGGGAAACGAGTACAGGCTACTAATCCTACATACTTACTGCTAGTAACCCCATTCATACTTCAAAATGTTCATCTTACTGTGGACATGTTTGCCTGAAAAGGAATCTTTGAAATGTTTAATAGTTTTAGAATTGTACTCCTTTAAAAGTTCAGAAATTTATAATGGAGGTCGATGGAAGAATTTGGGACATCAAAAAAACACTTTCACCTAGAAACTTCATTCACAGTTCAAAAATTCCACCTTACTGTGGACATGCATGCTTGAGATTTTTTCTTTGAAATCATTTGTAGTTTGGGAGATATTTAACTTTAAGCGCCCCATGCATTGTGGATGCGGCAAAGGGAAACGAGTACAGGCTACTAATCCTACATACTTACTGCTAGTAACCCCATTCATACTTTAACATGTTCATCTTACTGTGGACATGTTTGCCTGAAAAGGAATCTTTGAAATGTTTAATGGTTTTAGAATTGTACTCCATGACAACCACACCAGTCACAAGAATTAAATATAAAAAATGGCATTTTGTTTATATAGTATTGTATGACTTCATTTTTTATGACACAGAACGAGTTTAGTATGACTTTTCTCATATACTATTGTGTCAATGTAGGAACTGAATTAATAACAAGCTAAAGTCCTTTTTGCATCAACTCCTCCAAGGAACAGGCCATATGGTGTAGTTGGCAGGGCTTTATTGAAGAAAAGGTGACATTAAAAACAAACAATTAGACAAATAATCATACATTGATGATGACAATGAAGTGCACATTAGCATTCACACTGATTTACATGTCAACCTTAAAGTCACATCAGACAATGAGCATGAAACTGTCACTTTTACAAACTGTAATAAGAGTTATCCTTGCCTGGGCGTACATCTGTGCTGGAGGCTGACGACAGGGGAACAGGTTCTCCTGAGAGCAAGAAGCTGCGATGGAGAGATGAGTGAATGACATGGTCCGAGGAGTCTCAGATTCACTTAAGCAGTTAAACCGTGCAGGGTACAGAGGTCTGACTGTTTTGTTTTTTTACCACTATAGAACTGTTGTGTGTATTTGAGCATTGCCCTGCATGCTCTTCAGTGAAAGATTACAGCCAGCTACAAACATGAAAAAACACCTATAGTGTAGGTCAGGGGTCTTCAACGTTTTCAGGCCAAGGTCCCCCTAGCTGAGAGAAAGATGAAGCAGGAACCCCCTCTATAATTGTATAAAATTGAGTTTCAGATCAAACTTTTTTGTTTACTTAGTCTGCTCTTTTTACCCTCTACACCTCTACATCTTTGCCAAAAATAGCCGATCTGCTATTTTTGGCTAAAGTTCTCCTCAGAAAAGGGATGCTAGGGTTCAAGTGGTTAATGTAAAAACAATAATAATCATAGCACACAAAGTTTTGGCGGACCCCCTGTAGTAACTCTGAGGACCCCCTAGGGGTCCCGGACCCCCTGTTGAAGACCCCTGGTGTAGGTATATTTTGCTTGTTACGGGGCTAGAGCTCAGCTCTGGACCTGTTTTATTACGGGGCCAGAGCTCAGCTCTGGACCTGTTTTATTATTGGCAGTATTTTAGTTCTACTTCTGCCACTTTTCGCAGTTCTGGCTGAACCGTGCTGTCGCTTTTTACGAAACTCGGCCATATGGTAGATGCTCCTGAAAAACTATCAAGAAATAATTCTCACACTCATTCGTCAAAAGGTGGCGCTATAGCACTCAATTGAAAAATGCCAACTTTGAACAGGTACAACTCATGCCCTGTTTGACCTACAACCATGAAACTTCGATACACACATGCGTCTCTTCATGCCCGACAACTTTCGTGGTCTGACTTTTGACCTCTGACCTTTAGATCGCCCACCATTTTGAATTATATGAAAAACAGCCATTGGCTCATAACTTCTGCATTTTTTCATTTATGGAAAATCCGCCGCTTTTGTTTTGTCAGCAAAGGTCCTAAGTTCATGTGTAAAATGTTTCGTGCAGATTACTCAAAAATCCCAGGAGGAAATAGATTTTAACTATTGCAGTTTTATGAAAATTATTCATCTGCCCCTAACACATACATGCAAGACTCACATTTCTTTGAAACGTTGCAGTTATGTAGAGAGTCATTCCAAATATCACTGAAACCAATCTCACTCCAATTGGCCCTTAGATGTCCGCAATTTTGAGCAGTTTGAAAAACGCTTAAACCCAGGATTTTCAGCTATTTGCGTGAAACTGTATCATCTCTGTCATCTCCTTTTTCACAGTTCCTTGTCTGTTGGTCCAATGGCGTCTCCCTTAAATGAGTGCCTTACAATCTCAAGGTCGACAGTTCAAGCCTCACTTGATGCAGACTTCATTTAAGTTGAATTGCAAACAACATGACTGTATCAATGAATACATGTGCAAATGGTAAAGATAACCTGAAATGCTTATTTGAGAGTACGTTTTTTCAATCTATGACATACTTCATTCTGAAAATAGCCGATCTACAATCTCAAAACTTTTCAGATAGCAACGTGTTTCTGAGCTTGTAGATCGGCTGCTTTCACTGTTTTCGGTTGCGAGGAGACATACAATTTTTCTATTGGCAAATGGTTTGTGAACGAGTGATCTTAGTGTTGGCTTGGTTCATGACGGAAGGCAAGAGTTTATGATCTTCAACAGAGATATACTAAAGCTATAATAAGGACAAAACAGCAGAGGGAAACGGAGCTTCTAACAATACAAAATGACGACATAATAATAACCTCTATAAAGTGACACAGCGCACCTCCGTTTACGGGGGAGCAGTGAGCACCTGCAGAGTTAGGACAACATTAGGTTTCGCTAAACTCTCACACACATCAATACATAGTTACAAACGGAACGCTCCCACGACCAGGCAGACGGACAAACATCAAACTAACTGGCAGCCGCGTACAGCTGCCTATTTATCAGCCTGGTGATTGGGGGGGGGGGGGGCATTGCTACGGGCAACCAGCAAAAGCTCAACCCACTACAATCTGAAAACTTGAAATGGGACATTTTGCATAATCAGTACATTTTCAATTCCGCACATTTAATGTTAATGACAATAACTGTGCTTAGTTGTAAAAGTTGTGGCAAATAGAATGCTTTGATCAACTCAAACTCAATTTTAACGTCTTATCTGAATGACAGATCCAATGAATACAAGAGTATGTTATATAGAGCCATATTGAACACAGTTGGGAGTCGATCCCGTTCTCCCGGTGCGTGTCCAAACGTTGATATTGTTGTGCTGCAAGCCTGCAAAGTGTAGAGACGCTGCCTTCATGATCTGATCTAAACTCCACTCACTCTTTACCCTCTAGGCCTAGGGGCTACAGAAGCACTAGTCAAAAACAACACAGACAGCGAAAGCAGTGAGAACTAGCCGGTACTATAGCAAGGCGGACTAAGTCAGAGTCACTCAAGCCTGGTACACCCCGGCTACTGCTTGCTGTACTAAGGGCCGCGGGTTCAAATCCCAGCTAAAGCATAGTACTGAAGATCTCTCATCCATGCGTGAGAGGGATGGGCTCGGGGGGTTATTTCCCGGGGTTTCCAGACAATATAGCGGAGGGGTTATAGAAAAAATATAAACGGGCAGCTGACATTTTACAGAAAAATGTAGAGCAGAGGGAAGAAGGGTTGTAGAAAGAAAAAGAGGTGGGGGTTATCGAGGGAGGGGATAAACTGTGTCACATATTTAGTTTTTGAATATTACACCACTAATAGTTAATGACCACATTTAGACATAAGATGCTGCCAGTGCCTTCATGATCTAAACTCCACTCACTCTTTACCCTCTACTGCCCTCTAGGGGCTACAGAAGCACTAGTCAAAAGCAACACAGACAGCAGCAGGTTTAGCCGGTACCCATAGCGTGGCGGACTAAGTCATAGCACACACACACACACACACACACACACACGGCGGAGAAGAGATCCATTAAAAGACAAGTCATTTTATGTTTAATTGGGCTCGGGTGTTGCCTCTGAAAATAGCCGATCTACGAGCTTGTAGATCGTCAATTTTCAGCATGCAACCAGGTGTAAAATCAGCCATTACGACATCATGTTTTTTTTGCATCCTACACTTTGACACTTTGTCAGTGTGCGAAGCTTTGTGTTTTTTGTGGACTTCAATACTGGCTTCTCACACCTGGCTTTAGCTTCAGTAAGCCTTGAGTAAACACTTCTTAGATTTTATTGTAATGTGCTTCAGATATATTACCCATAAGATGGCCACATGTTACGGCTCTTTGAGCTTGATATGTAAACATAGAAAGAGCCTTTTTAATTAATTAACCCATTTAGAGCTGAGGCTGATTCTAAAAACGCCTTCTAAATCCTGACCGAAGTTTTCTGAAAAACTTCAAATATGTATTCTCAAAAATTACAAAAAATGTATGTTGAAGAAATAAGAAATGTGCAATTAATTTGATTAACATCGCAAATATTTTAATAAATAGTTATTAAATATCACCAAAATTTGCAGGCTAAAAGATTTCACTCAACTGTTTCACGCCATGCATTTCCACGCCATGCATTCAGCTTAAAGAGCAACGACAATAGCACTTATTGCATAAGCTGTGATTAATTTAGGATTACCGATTATTCACTAAATCCAATAGACCAAAATATAAGGACTGCCAAATCTTTTCATCTTTCTGCACGCAGCTTTGCCAGACAGTGACCGCATGTGACATTCTCCCCCGGTATGAATGTAAGACGACTAGACAAGAGACATTGTGTTCTTTGTCTGGCAATGTTTTGATTGTCAAGAGCAACGGAGAGGAGGTTATATGGGATATGGGGTTTACATTGCCATGCCAGCTGACGGACACACTCACACTGTCTGTCTGGCCTCTTCCTTCCCTGGATGAATTCTAAAGGAGCTTACCACTGTAATATCCTGATGGGAAAAGGGTTTGCCTTAAGCTTGCCGTTCATGACTGATCGCAATGAGGATGCTGTGAGGGGTCCGTGGTGAATCAGACGATGACGTTCCTGCCGAATGAGCGTCCTTCGATTCTTGCCCCCCCACCCTGCTAGGAGCCAATGTCATGAGACCACCTGAATGTTTTATTTTGGAGATTTATTTCTGTTCTTGCATATATTTAAGGTGCACACTGCTGAGTGAGTGGATGTAAGGAAAGGAACACTTCAAAGCCGTTGAATCCTGGAAAGCCTCGAACTCACTGAGGTTTTGGACGCTTTTAAGTCGGACGTGACTTGACTCTTCTGGTCTATGCCCTCAATTGTTTGCTAGTGTTCTAAAATGATTCCCACCAAAATGTTAGTGTACAGGGGGCCCGATGGGGGCACGCGTTCTGAAACGCTCCAAAATACAAGGAGGCGCAAGAAGTCAACTGGGGACCTATTCCAAAACGGGTACAGGGTCAAGATTGGCCATGGCACCGAGAAAGAAGAGCCAGACAACCTGTGTCATACGTTTGGCTCATGCGTCCAGCTAATCTCCTACTGGGGTAAGACCTGGAGGCTGTGGGATGTCTTTCACACCCCAAAGCCTGAGTTATACTTCGTTGCGTGCGGGTGTCGCACAACTACGTACAGGTATAAAGTAGCCATACAGTAACGTTGGCATGTCCCCTTGGAGATAACGCATTGTTTGCATTAGTGTCATGTTTCCCGTATTGTGATTTCCTCTGGCTTTAATTTGACATTCGCGTCTTGATAGCCAGACATTTCTGTGGCCATGGTTATATACTATACATGTACAGTAGTATGTCAATATGGATTTGACATGCTGGCTGAGTGTTTACCTTTTCACATGAGATTATGTGTGTGGTTAGCTTACATGGTGTGGCAGATTTCATGGACTATGGATGGGTTATTTTTATTTTTTTATACTGAGTTGGATGTTTTGATTCCATGGTTTTCACAGTTATATGGGGTGTCCTATGTGTATTGTAAATAGTTGATTATCAGGGCGTTTTGGACAGAGTAAGGAAATGGATTTAGGTGGAATTTGCATGCCAAGCTACTGTAGCTTATTGATGCCGTACGTCAAAATGTAACTATTGTCATCACTTCACGATGAGTGCATTTGAAATTACATTTGTCTTGTGTTCAACCACTTGAGTGCTAGCATCTTCTGGGTGGGGACATTCGCCGAAAATAGCTGATCTACAAGCTTGCAATGCGTCGCAACACAAACGTTGTGAGCTTGTAGATCGGCTATTTTCAGGGAAGAGATTGTGTGGAAACGGAATAAAAGAGAGTACAGCGTCAACTCCGGTCTTAGTGGTTACTGGACTTGAACATGTTTCTGGTATTGACTCTCAGAGGTTCAAGTGAAGGTTGTGGTCGGTTGTTTACTGGTGCTTGCTGTGTCCAGGACGCATGGGACCTCTTGCCGTGAGATTCGAAATACAACTTCTGTTGTTGTTGGTCTAAATACCCTCAAATTTTGGATTTGTTGTCATTGTGTGTTTACTCGTTCAACTGGGCCCGCGTGTCTCCCTCCACCTGTCTCTACTCTAAAGCTTAATTTATACACATATGTCATACTACGGAGTTTAAATTAGGCTTAATCCAGGTTTTCATTTCTGTCATGTCCTCTCCTTTAGCCCACAGTAATGAAAAATGTATCAGGTACTGTAGATATAGACGCTTTGTAACACAGCCAGTTTCCTGAGATTAAAGCATACGGTATGACTTGTCAGTAGAAGAATTGAAGTCAGGCAGAGCTCTCAGATACTGGTGTTTTTTTTTGTTTTATGTCAACAATTAATGCAAGGTGTTACTCTATTGTTAGATTTAAAAATATATGCATATATTATGTATATACAAATCCAGTGAAGATGGATGAACATTTCAAAGGTATGAAAGTGTTGTGGATATGCAGACCTGAGGTGAATGTGTTTGAAGATGTCTGAATACCTGTTCACCTTGGATAATAATCTTCATGGTGTTTTTTTTCTTCTCGCAGGCTTGAGGTTTTTAAGGGCATTACGGTTGATACAGTTCTCAGAAATTTTACAGTTTTTGAATATACTAAAAACAAGGTAAGTGTATTTTTGTTTTTTACATTATCTGCCATGCTTTCAAATTTAACAGCCTGTTTGGGGCTTTGTTCATTTCAGTGATGTCTAGTGATGATATGCTTTACATTATACAGTACTATACAGGCATACTGTATTTTGTGACATTATGCCTGTTTAAGTATTCATGTTTACTTAGAGGTCTTACCCACATGTGAACCCTAGCCCTAACCTAACCCTATTCTGGGGTGAACATTCAGTGAAAATAGTAGATCTACAAGCTCACAAAGGGGGCGTAATGTGACACACTGTGAGCTTATAGACCAGCTATGTTGCTACATTTGTTGTTGAGGGGGAAAAGGAGCAGATCTAGCATAGAGCCCTGGGGGACCTGGTCAACTACGTATAACAATACTTTTACAATTAAAAGGCATGTATCCCAAATTCTACTTGAGTAAAAGAACAAAAGTATTGGTATGAAAATATACTTAAAGGGAAAGTACTCAAATGTGTTAACATTTTTGAAATGTGACTCGTTGTGTGACACATTGTGAGCTTGTGGATCTGTTATTGTCGAAAAGCCAAAGTGTAAAATAGGGCTTAATTGGTAATGTGGTACAGTATATGTTTTGTAATGATAATCAAATCTGCAAAGCAACTAGTAACTAAAGCTGTCAAATAATTGTAGTGGAGTAAAAAGTACAACATTTGCCTCAGAGATGTATTGGAGTAGAAGTATGAAGTGTTGAAAAATGTTAATACTACGGTGAAGTAAAAGTAGACTACCTCAAAGTTGTACTTTAGTACAGTACTTGAGTAAATGTACTTTACCTTCCACCACTGAGTGTTGGTGAGAGACAGCGATCTACATATCTATGCCACTGCTGCTTTGGCATTTTGTCCAGCTGTCCAGGAAAGCTTATAGATCAACAAAATTAGAGTAATCTCCTCACTCATTCATTCAGATGAAGCATAAATCATGAATGGAATGAGGCCATAATAATATTGACCAGAGTGAATATTGTTCTATATTATTATTATTATAATGATATATAACAAAAGCGGATTTCATTCAAAAGCTTAGGTCAGGGGTCTTCAACAGGAGGTCCGGGACTCCTACAGGATCCTCAGAGTCACTACACTACAAATCTTTGTGTGATTGGAACTTCTTTTTTGTTTTAATTATTGATTATTATATAATAATATATAATAATTATATATATATAATAATGATATATAATAATATAATATATAATAATAATATTGATTATTTGTTTTAATTATTGATTATTAACTTGAACCCTATCATCCCTATGCTGGGGAGAACTTTAGCCTAAAATAGCAGATCTACAAGCTTACAACGCCTCGCAGCGCTCTGAGACATTAACATGAATCCAACATATGAATAGAAAAGATAATGTGTAAACAAACAAACAAAAAACATGAATTGACGAACACTGATGATAGTGCTGTCAAATTGTCTATGAAGCAATCTATGAAATGCTATACAATATGTAGAGGGGGTCCCTGCTTCATCTATCTCTCAGCTAAGGGGTCCTCATATTACATAATTTCCACCCACACAACACACATTAACCACTTAAGCCATATTTTATAATTATAATTAAAACAAATTATAATTCATATTCTTTGACAATATGTGAAACATTTTGAAAATTACCCCGTGTTATAATCACTGTAGTAAACTAGCATCTTTTAAAGAAGGTTCCTGTTTGTTGTTGGGTGTACAAACTGTACTGATGTACAGATTTCATTGAATGTCAACCTTTATCATCTGGATCTCTTTTCTTATAGCAACTCGATAAAACTGGTGAACTTATGTTCAATCTTCATAAGCACATGGCTTACAGCAGCTGGCTTCATACATTTGGTAAGTCATTCAAATTAAGTGAGGTTAGGGCTGGGCCATATGGACAAAATCAAATATCAAAATCTTTAGCTGTCCATTTATAAATGCTGCCAACAGTTCAATCCCTGGAAAAGTTGTAGTTTTCCCATAGCCTCATTTCTTTGTAGTACCAATTTATTTTTTCTTCTGTTGACAATCAGCTGTTTTCATCAAGAGACACGTTCATGTGACAAATGATGAATTAGCGCTTAAGCTTTAACTATCTCCTTCTGTTGTAAATTCCCTCCTGCCCACATAGCAGCTATCTAACACCTACTGTCAAATTGCCATGAAAGAAGATAAACAGACATATTTTGTCCTTTCCTCTTGTATGGTACTATACAGTATGTGTGGTATATGGCTGCAACTATGGATTATTTACAGTACATAGCGAATATATTATTGATTACTTTTTAAATGAATCAAATAACTGATTAAGCACTTAATAATTTATCAATCTTGACCTCTTTTCCAGGTGGAGAACTCAGGGGACCCATGGGAAAACTTCCAGAATTCCCAATCACTTTCCTATTGGGAATGTGTCTACTTACTCATGGTTACTATGTCCACGGTCGGCTACGGAGACGTTTATGCAAAAACCACCCTGGGCCGTCTTTTCATGGTCTTCTTCATCCTTGGTGGATTGGTAAAAAAACACAAAAAACACTCTTATTTTATTTCTGCATGAATGCTCCATCAACCATATGAACACTGGCGTCCCTAGTCTGGGTGAACATTCGGTGGGAAAATGGCAGATCTACAAGCTCGTAGCGTGTCGCGACGCTTCACGTGACGCATTGTGAGGTTCTAGACTGGCTATTTTCGGTCGACGATGTTTGGTGTCGAGGGAAAAAAGGAGGGAGCCTACTAGTATAGACCCCTTGGAGGCAATACTAGACCACCTCCCTTTACACAAAATCTCTACACCGAAAATAGATCACACGTTACAAGTTGTAGATCGGCTATTTTCGCTGAACGTTTGCCCCAGAGTAGAGATAATCATCATAGAACCTTTAACTCGTATAGAAGAAGCACTTCAGCTTGTGTATTGCACACTGACTGTACAGTATGTTGAGTGTTGTGGGAGTATTGTGAAGAGATACAGGTCGAGTGGGCACTTAAACATTGTGGGCACCTCAATGTTTAATTGGCTATTTTTCTTTTTTCAAAATGTACATTAGACATATAGAATAAATATATGCTTTGATTAGAACATGCATGGTACATCATTATCAGACCTAAATGTACCCTTCAACTTCTTGTTTACACCCAAATGACTGGCTATATCCACTGGTTTTGTAGCAATCTTTTGAGCATTTGCAATTTGTAGCAGTTGTAGAATATTGGTCCTTAAATGTCATTTGTAAAAAAAAAAAGTATTATATCTATTTGGCCCACCATTTGAAAAAATATATACTTAAAAAGAAATGCTGGTTCCCAGGGATCTCTGGTGCCCACTGTTCCGGTTATCTTGTACAGTATAATTGTGCAGCATGTAGCACTTAGTTACTGTTAAGTTATTTCTGCATTTATTTCCACTTCAAGTGTTTTTCCGAAGGACGTTCAATATTCAATGTGATTTCCATCTGTTATTAATGGTGAAAGTACTGTGGTTTCAGGTGGCTCCACCCCCGCGTGTTTTCCTACACACTTTCCAACAAACAAAATGAAAGGGTGATGATTTGTAGAGCCAGCTTGAAGCGGCGTCGCTCCACAGTCTCACTGTGTAACATGATGCACAGTTGCACACATACGTACTGTATTTATGGCACAGCCAGGCATATGCGCAGGCATACGCACAGATGCCACAGTGTAATAAACATGTTGATGAAACAGTTCCATTCAAAGCAAATGCTACACTAGTGGTGGAAAAAAGCACTCAAATGTTTTACTTAAGTAAAAGTATCAATACTGCAATGTAGAAGAACTCTGTTAGGGCGCGCTCCCACCACACTTTTATTTTACCTCTGGGGCAGAATCTGCCAATGCTTTGTCAATGCAAATGCGTGGATTCTTGGAAAAAATCCGCAAGACCAGGAATCCATGCATTTGCATTGACAAAGCATTGGGAGATTCTGCCCCAGAGGTAAAATAAAAGTGCGGTGGGAGCGCGCCCTTACAAGTAAAAGTCTAGAATTCTAAATGTACTTGAGTAAAAGTACAAAAGTATTGGTATGAAAATGTAATTAAAGTACCAAAAGTAAAAGTACTAAAATGTTTGAAAATAGCCGATCTACAAGCTCACAACGCGTCGCGATGCGACGCGTTGTGAGCTTGTAGATCTGCTATTTTCAAATAGCCTATGTATAGAATAGGGCTAAAGTGGTTAATGTATGTTTTATAATGTAGTAATTTATATCCGCAAAGTAACTAGAAACTAAAGTTTTCAAATTATTGTAGTGGAGTAAAAGTGCAATATTTGCCTCTGAGATGTAGTGGAATAGAAGTAAAAGTATAGACAATTGGAAATACTTCAGTAAAGTAAAAGTACCTCAACATTTTACTTAAGTACAGTACTTGAGTAAATGTACTTAGTTACTTTACACCACTGGATGAAACAATTCCATGCAAAGCAAAGGCTACGCTGTCTTTCAGTTGACAGAAGTGAATGGCTTTGATTCAGTGTTCCACCATGGTGGAAACCTATTGTATTTTTAGGGACAGAGGGGTCATCGAAGGGGCGACGTTATCCCCCCCTATCGCCTCAGCTTATGATTGGGACAGGATCACAGAGTATTATCTTAGAGAGGCTTTAAACCTAATTTCACAGAGATGTGTTCGCCCACAATACAAGAGAATTTAATTCATGAAATGTTAAAAATAGAATCTAACGTCATAGCCAGCATGCATTCACACCATCACATTTTTAAGCTACTATATTTATCATTGATGTGTATGGCCTCAGGCTGTCACCAGTGGTGAAGAATTCCAAGTACTGTACTTGAGTAAATGTACTTAGTTACTTTCCACCACTGCTCTTTGGCTGTGCTGTGCTACTCAAATCAACCCGAGCATGTGTTTGTTGGACGAACATGGTGCATAAGGCTGTTTCTTAATTCTTAATCCCTTGACTTTTTCCATCACAGATTGACATGCCAATAGTCATCTGTCTCATTTTTTTCTGCCTTTTATATTTTCTGTTTTCTTTTTATTCTAATATCCGTAAATGGTACCTCATTACTTGAAATGTAACCTCGACATATTTTCAAGCTACAATCATATGGATTTCTTCAGCCATACAACTGACTAATTCAAATGATTTGATTCATTTACTTTGCACTTATTTCCTTTACTTCATCCTTTTTTTCTGTTAACAAATAACACTTCTCCTTGACCTAGCCCTCTTTTTCAGATTTTACGGATATACTTTGAAGCAAAAAAAAAGAAAAAGGAAAACTAGAGGAACTGCTCTTTCTTCTTTCCTATCTTTTTTTAGTCTCTTCTTCTGTCTCCTATCTTCTCCTTAGGCCATGTTTGCGAGCTACGTCCCTGAAATCATAGAGTTAATAGGAAACCGCAAGAAATATGGGGGTTCCTATAGTGCGGTTAGTGGGAGAAAGTAAGTATTCTAGGAGGTTCTGCTGCCTCCGCCGCAGTAGAACCTTCTTTGCATGCATTTCTTTGCTTTTTTGTCTTGTTCCATGCATGTAGGCCATGTTTGCTCGCTACGTGCCAGAAATTGCCGCTCTCATCCTTAATCGGAAGAAATATGGAGGGAGTTATAACTCGACCAGAGGCAGAAAGTAAGTCAATTGAAAGAGACATATTCCATGGTGTGGTTTTGTGTGACTTAAGAGACAATTTAAGAGGCAATAATTATACCCTGATGTCACAGAAATATTAATGTGGAAACTGTGATCTGAGAATGAACCACTGGCGTCCCTATTTTGGGCCATGTCATTATAGTCGAAAATGTCAAACATTTTCAGAATTCAAGCTCACAACTCGTTGCCTCGTGCCACGTTGTGAGCTTGTCGATTGGATATTTCCGCTATACGTCATATGACAAGTACATAAGTGGTTAAAGACCTCAAATATTTAAAGTGAATAAGTCACACCGTGACTGAAGAACTGGGCCATGCATATTGTAAGAAATGCATAATTGTATGCTATTGCTTCGTGTGTGCTATGCTATCATGGCTGCTTGTCGTAAACGTAATGTTTGCTTTTAGTCTTGGAAGTGTAATTAATTTGCCATGCTCAGAGATTATGTGCAGGGTTTTCTCAGTCTACCACTGTGGAGTCAGCTGTGATGGCATCAAATAATATCGGAAACAACAAACACATGTTGCTTGATTTTACAAACAAAAGACTCAGTACTTCATGATTTTCCCACGGGAAATGTATTATAATGTGCACTGCTATGTACCATGCAGTAAAGAAGTTAAATGATGATGATGGTCATCATCATCATCATCATCATCATCATAAATCAACAGAAACCAGCTGACTGGAGACTGATGGGTGCCATCACAGTTCATTTGACAATATAGAGAAAATACTGCACAGATGAGTAAAATAAAATGCATTGTCTCGTAGGCTGCTTACAATACGTGTTGTGTTTGTATTCTGTGTTTGTAAATCATTCATTGCATCTTTACAATCCACAATATCCTATCATTTATATTATTTCATTTACACTCATTGAAGAAACTAATGATCATGTGACAAGTTAGCATGCCAATGTTTTTTTAAATTACCCTAAATACCCAATGTTTAGACAGGTACAGCCACAAACATGTTCCCTCTGCAGGTGTCATGGCAGTCAATAATCTGACTGTATGAAGACGATAATCCCCATATGTGTCATACTTTAACAGGATGCATGGCTGCAGAAAAATAAACAGAAACATTACAAACCACGCTCTATATACGATATAATCTAATCCAGTGGTTCCCAACCTTTTATGTATCATGGCCCACTAGAAGTGTTCGTGGCCCACCCATCTGATACCTTAACATTTTAAGTGGTCAGACCTTTGACCTTTTCGCCCCAAAAGTGAATCATGTATTCAGGGCAGGCTGTTTAGCATTCCCTTCAAGTTTTCATAATCTACAAACTCACTAATCTACGAGTTTGTAGATAGGCTCTGTTATTTTTGTGTGAAACCGTTGTACAAATAGGTATAAAATGTACATAAATGTATAAAATCGATGTGGTTAATCAGACTAATTGATTTAGTTCTCTAAAAAAATCGTTAGAATTTTCTGCGTTGATTTGTTCATAAATAATTATGGAAAATAAAAATTGTTATAAATAATATTAAAAAATAAAACGCTTCTCAATTATTCAATTAATCAAAACATTTATCAATTAATAGAATAATCACAAGAAAATAATCAATAGACCCATGCATCATTGTTGCCTATAACTGGGCCTGATGAGAATACCTAATGAACACATCCCGCTCTGTATTTCTGCATGCCTCTGCTTGCTTCCCGCTGGTTCTGTATTGCTTTCTTGCTTTGTTTTTCCTCACTGGAATAAACACCCACTCCTGCTAGTCTGTTCTCCCAGACTTGCTGCTTTATACATTCTTGGCCTTTTGTCTTCAGTCCGACCTACAGTACACCCTACATTTTAACCTTGAGATAAGCATACAGCTATAACTTGAAACTTCATGTAAATCTCTCATTGTTGCCAATGCATGATTTATACAGACATTCAAGCTATGCAGTTGTTTCTCAAGATAGTCAGATTCTGCCACAGGACACATGGATAGCTCAGCCTTCTGAATCAACTTACGCTTGCTTTTTGCCTGTAGTCGTTTCGTCTGTTGTGTAGTCAGGTTTGTTTGGGAACAGCCTCTTAACCTTGTGCCTAGAAACAGAAATGTTTGACTGTCACTGATCTTTATAGAAGATGGTCTTTGTGGTGGTAATGTGGTGTTGGTAAACGTACTGTATAAATACAGTAGTAGTAAATGCATGCCAAGTTATTCTTCTTATTTTTTACAAATTTAACCACAATCACCACAAAAGGCTAAAACCAAAACTATTATCACAGATTTAGGACGGCAGTCAATACAAATTCTCACTCACCTCACCTGTCCCAGTTTGCTCTGTATGTTTTTCAAGAACATACAACAATCCCATTACGTTTGTTGTCTAGGTAACTATAGATACTTTATGTATACTGTTATATTATGTATACAGTATGGTTATATTAACTATAGTGATACCTTTTGTTTTCTCTCTCTGTTTTTCTGTAATTGCTTCTGGCTTTTTCCTGGATGTGCTGTCATTATTATCACTATATTTGTCAGTAAATATTATAAAATCAGTTATTTTAACCATTATAACACATTTCAGCTAAAAAAGTGTACAGTATACTGTATACTGTGTATTGTAAAAAGAAAAAGAAAAAGAAAACAGTGGCATGTACAGTGGCATGCTTGTACATGCTATTATTTCACATATAAATATAAAATGTAAATAGTCAGAAATGTTGGAATGAAATAATGGTAAAGAGACAAAATAAGCCTTATTAAAATATAGACGCTTACACATTCACTGCCCTGCTAAATTCTAGTTGTCTTTGGAAAAACTTTAACGTGAAATGTTAATATATCAATACAATTTGGAGAGGAGACCTATTCATGGCATCTAGTATGATTCATATGGGGATGGAATCTTCCACACCTGAACACTGGTTTCATCCAAAACGGGGACGGTGTTTTGGGTTTCTTTGTTTTATGTCATGACGCCTGCATGGTGCCTAAATGAAGACTATACTGTAAATACGCTGCTGCCCTAGAAAAGGACGTTACAAAATATCTGTAATGAACAAATGATACAAAAATGAATACATGTATGGTGTTTCCTCACCGTTATGTAGTGTAGAGGAACTAACTTCTGATAGATGCAGTATAAATAGACCCAGTGGACATTTTCATAATCCATTTACGTAAACTCTTATCTTTTATAATCTGACATGGAAATCCATAAAGTCCTCTGACCTGTCTCATCAGGGGTGAGAAAGGTCATACATTTTTATTGCCAGTGAGGATATTGCTGTCGGGTAGAAACCTCCTATCTCCATATTCTAACTTTTGGTGTTTTTTTTGTAAATTAACGGCCTACATGATCATACTACAGTCACACAAAAGCATCAAAAGTAGCAGATCGACAAGCTCGAGCTTGTCGATCTGCTACTTTTGGCTGTTTTTTAATTTGTATCCTGAAAAGCTACAGTTTTGGACATATGAGGTTTCCACTCGATAGAGACGATATGTTTTATACCTACTTCTTGGTCAGGCTGAATTAAATAGCCTACATAATAATAATATGGTCCCCAATCTTTTGGGTATTCTCACACAGGTGACATTTTCCCTCTGCATTTACCCATCCAAACTATTAGCAGCAGAGGGTGCCATTAACGCAGCGCACAGGGATTAATTAGGGGTTAAGTGTGTTGCTCAGGGACACTTCAACACAGTACAGTAGGCAGGGCCCTGGGGGTGAACCGGGGACCTTCTGTATTCCCAGACGGCCTCTCTACCCATTCAGTTGGCCGCCTCACATGTATTTACTTTTGGGAAGAATAGTTATGGTAGCTAAGAAGTATTTATGGCTTAAATGGTTATGAAAATGTCCCCCACCCTCATTTTATTTTATTAATCGAACCCTGTGTCTTATCATTCAGTCCATACAATACATAGGATAGCATTATTCTGACACATAAACATGTCAAAGGTTTTCTCCCCTCACCCTCACAATTAGCATTATTTCTACATACATTTAGTTTCACAAATTAGGGTTCAAAACCACATTGTCCCTCTTTCAGTTAACACTGGTGACGTTTCATCTTTCATTATACCCAGGGCAGGCCATCTCAGGTGCAACTTTTCAGATTGCAGAACAAAGATGAAGTTGAAAAAGCAGCACTTTTAAAAAATATATTATTTTCATAACTTTATTTCAGCTACTATTGGGTGTCATTATTATTCTGCCCCTGGTTTTTGCAGGCACATCGTGGTCTGTGGACATATTACACTTGAAAGTGTGTCCAACTTTCTAAAAGACTTCCTGCACAAGGACAGGGATGATGTCAATGTAGAAATTGTTTTTCTCCATAAGTAAGTAAACACTATTTCTTATTTATTTGTTTGTTTGTTTATGCACACCCTCTGAATTCAACTTGATGTGGTGTACGGTAGAGGGGGTAAAAGAGCGGACCAAAGAGAGGGTCAACTAAGTAATCGTTTATAAAGTTAGAGGGTTTAAGTGGTTTGTTCACTTTGAACCATGGGTTCCAATCCAGAGTGCTAGATCTACAAGCTCATAACTCAAGTAGATCGTCTATTTTCGACGCAAGAAAATCTGAATACTATACAGTCACACTGCCTTCTAGCCAATCTGTCATACGACCAACTAGAAAATAGGGCTTTTAAGTGGTTAATTGAGAACTATTTTCTACTGAAGTGCATCCACTATAAGTGTGTATCTCTGAGCAGAAATAAGTAATCAGAAGTTCTGGAACTTTTCTTTTGGCCCTTGGAATGCCACAAACCAAACAGCAAACAGTTCCATTGTATATGGGTGATGGCAGACATGTCCAAACCTTGGCGAATGACACCAAAACATTCTGGATAGAATAGTTTTTTTTAACACAGTGTATTTGCTGCTATATTATAAGTTTCTGAATAATAGTTTTACTTTTGTATGTTGGTTGAATTGCCCATTTAAGGAAGATGCACGTTCTTCTATTTCCGTAGTATTTCCCCTAATCTTGAGCTGGAAGCCTTGTTCAAGCGTCACTTCACCCAGGTGGAGTTCTACCAGGGGTCTGTCCTCAATCCACACGATCTGGCCAGAGTCAAGGTAACTGACAGATGGCGAGGTTGTAATCTCCCTCACTGTCCTATTGTTTTGATTATGACAATATAATCTGTGCCGTGCTGCTGTTAAGGCCGGGTTACGCTTAGCTGCGCGGGTGGCACGCGCACCAAAAACAGCCAATCTACAAGCTCACGGTGGGCCACAGTGTGAGACGCGGTGTGTTTTCGGTGCGTGCGAACCACACGCAAGTAAGTATAAGTCCTCTGTTCTCACAGTGCAATCTGTTCCTGTTTTCAGATTGAAAACGCAGACGCCTGTCTGATCCTGGCCAATAAATACTGCGCCGACCCAGATGCTGAAGATGCGTCCAATATCATGAGGTAGAACAGTGGAACCCCCTTTCACCTGACTACATCCTTTTGCTTATAAAACTGCAAGAGAAAACCATAGCTAGCATGATGCTATGAATGAATGACAACCCACATTTTGAAAAATGTAACATTACAAATAAGAAATGGAGTAAAATAGTTGGAATTTAGTGCCTCCTGAGCAGATGTATTTTAAACTGTGGCCACAACATGGCCTGGTTCTATTTAATAACACTGCATCAGAAATACAGTTGCATAACAGAATATTACAACTTCACTATCAAACTATTAAAACAAACTACTAAAATAAATTAACTACTTATATTATATCTGCATGAGCAGTTCATGAAGTGTTCCCATTTTATTTTCCTTTCTCACATTAGAGTAATATCAATCAAGAACTACCATCCGAAGATCAGAATAATCACCCAGATGTTACAGTATCACAACAAGGTATGTACATCTACTGTAACTACAGTAAGAATCAATTACACTTTATAGCTCTTCATAGGAGCTGTCAAATGATATCTATTATATTCTGTGCCCCCCCCCCCCCCCCCCTCTCTCTCTCTCTCTCTCTCTCTCTGTGTATTGATAGTAAATTGTGTTGTTGTTGATGATGGTTGAGACCCCAGGAAGAGTAGCTGCTGTAGCAGTACAGTAAGCTGATGGGGATCTAATAAATCAAATGAAAAATCTCTCCCTCTCTCTCTCAGGCCCACCTTTTGAACATTCCAAGCTGGACGTGGAAGGAGGGGGACGATGCCATTTGCCTTGCTGAGCTGAAGCTGGGCTTCATCGCCCAGAGTTGCCTGGCTCAGGGCCTCTCCACCATGCTGGCCAACCTTTTCTCCATGCGCTCCTTCATCAAGGTGCCCCGCCGTCCTGTCCCACACGTCCAGTTGTTCACCCCAAAAAATGACAAATTTTCTATCAATTACACACCCCATGAAGCCTTCAATTAATAGAGATTTTTTGTTTTGTTTTTGTCGCATTCCTAAGCCAGTAATTTGATGACTCAGGAGACTCTGCCGGTCATCAAATTATTAGGACCACTGTGGATTTTATAGTGTAGATTTGGGACTATTTTGAGATATTTTTTGCTTGTGTGCATTTCAATTCCTTCTAGATTGAGGAGGACACATGGCAGAAGTACTACCTGGAGGGAGTATCCAATGAAATGTACACAGAGTACCTTTCTAGTGCCTTTGTGGGGCTGTCGTTCCCCGTCATTTGTGAGTAAGTACAACTGAGAAGTTCAGTATTAGAGCGCTTTTACCATGAGTTACCGTTACCACACTGGGTGCAGTTTCTGCCTGCTTCTGTTCTTTACATGGATGGAATGTTCAGAGATGCTTTTTTTCATCACCATATGATTAAATTAAATGTATAATGATTACATTATGTGTATAGCATCTGTAGAAATCAATTTCACAGCGTCAGCTAAATGTCTAAAATGTTTAAATTGGTATGGCGCTATAACAGCTATTAAAAGGGTTTATAAATAAAATAAAAAACTTGATTTGAGATGTTTTGTAAAATATTGTTAAGAATCATATTTTTTCACACCTCTAATGTATGATCTGTCATTTGCTCCTTCACAGACTCTGCTATGTGAAGCTAAAGCTACTACTGATAGCTATTGAATACAAGTCTGATATAAGGGAAAGCAGGTAAGGCTTACGTTGTTTTTACTTACAGTAAGAGTGACCGTGGGGGCATCCAGGTGTAGTGGCGCAGGGGTAAAGTACCTGCCCACTACAGGTTGGTTTGGGTGCCTGTTAAGCAAGGAACAGAACATGGAGTCATAGCATGTTCCTCCGCACATTTTACTGTATGTCCTCCCGGTCAAAAGAAGCGACTAGTGACTCCATATGTATCAGAGGAGACATGTGGTTATCTACACTATCCCCATGGCCACAAACAATAGGGGTTGTCATTGACAACGATACAAGCATGTAAGCATGTAAGCAACTAAATTGGGGAGAAAATGAAAAAAATAACAACAAAAAAAACTTGTTCTGAAGTCAGTGCAGCTGATGACTTCAGTGCTGTGTCTATCTCTTTTCAGTAATACAGTAGCTACAGTACACAGAATCAGGGTATCGTCATCTGTTTTCTATTGTCAGCCGGACACACACGATTTTCTGACCCCCCCAGCAAATCCAACCCTGCATTGAAGAATGAACACGGCTATGTGTGTATGAAAGACTTGAATTCTCTCTGACCTGTGTCTGACCGCCTGGCCAGTGGCCCTGTTCAGACTTAACACCCACCCTGCAGTGACAAAAAACACTTAGCACCTTCACTCAGAGCCACGCTGTCCCCGATGCATCACACATTTGGTAGCATGTTATTTAGTGTCGTACTGTACAATATATCCCTATTACACGGGTGGTAAGTGAGATTTAAAATATGTTTTATCTCTGTTCCATCTCTTCAGTAAAAAGTAAATATATTTTCAGCTCGGGATACAAATTTTATCCAATCAGGAGGCAGAACTCACACAGATTACATGATAAACCAGTGAAATTGAAAGTGATAAAAAAAAGAGCAGACACAATTGGAACTGGAACACTATACAATTGAAGCTGATAAATGATCTAATATTTTGTGCCAGGGACCACTATAAGATGAGATTTGTGATTTTTCAAAACATAAAAAAAATAGCAGATCTACATGTACAGGCTCACAATGGGTTGCGATGCGTTGCATTGTGAGCTTGTGAGCAGTATACTGTATACTGGAACCCCCTCAAGGACCCCTGGAGGTCCCCGGACCCCAGTTTGAGAACTACTGATCTACGGCTATCTTTCCATTGTTGTAGTATGTAACTTGGGAACCATATGGTTGCAGAGCCATGTGGTCCATAGGGAAGTGGCCTATCTCCTGTTTGTGTAACCTGAGGCAGCTTGATGTACAAGTACACCCCCCAACCACGATGTACATGTACTCCCCCTAGACATGATCTACAAGTTCACCCCCTGGACATGATGTACAAGTACACCCCCCTGCCACGATGTACAAGTATACCCCCTGGACATGACCCTAGTATGTCGCAGGGACATTGTAATAACCTGCATGTTTATTCTTGCAGCACCCTCATAAATCCTGGGAACCATGTGAAAATGCAAGAAGGAACTTTGGGCTTCTTCATTGCCAGTGATGCCAAAGAAGTGAAGAGGTACATGATTGATATTACAATAATATCTAATTTACTTCTTATTGTTTTTGAATAATTCACAAGACAACCTGACATGTAATGTAATTCTAAAACGCACAAAGGAGGAAGTAATCAACTTTGAGTGGGGAAAACTGTGAATTTCAGCGTCAATGCAACAAGGAGACAAACTAGATCATTTGAAATTGTTTGACCAATATGTTGTGATGCTTTCTTATGAACTGTGATGCTGCGTCCTGTTTGTAATATTATATTCATATCATATTGACAACAATGCTTCAGTCAGCAGAGAAGTCAATCATTATCAGTGCTGGAAGTAGCAATACCATAATATTAAAAAAACACCTGTATAGAAAGTTTTACTTGAGTAAAAGTATTAGCATCAAAATAGTAAATGTACTTAGTTACTTTCCACCACTAATCATTATATAAAACCTTTGATTACACTATGATTATAATGTAGGGATCTTGCTTCCCTGTCTCTCCAGCTCTTTAATAAACAGAAAATACATGTTCAGGCGGGTTACCATTGCCAATTTCATCCAATCAGGAGAGAGTACCCATCAGTTCCATTTCCAATTTTGTCTGCTTGTTCCTTTGTGTCAAAATTGGTATCCTGGCCTGAGAATGCACTTTCTGTTTACTAAAGACAGTGGTGTAAATTAACTAAGTACATTTACTCAAGTTCTGTACTTAAGTACAATTTTGAGGTGCTTTTACTTTACTGGAGTATTTCCAATTGTCTATACTTTTACTCCACTACATCTCAGAGGCAAATATTGTACTTTTACTCCACTACAATTATTTAAAAAACTTTTGTTACTAGTTACTTTGCAGATATACATTATTACATTATAAAACATACACTAACCACTTTATCCTTATTTTATACAGAGCCTATTTCAAAATAGCAGATCTACAAGCTCACAACGTGTCGCATCTCGACGCGTTGTGAGCTTGTAGATCTGCTATTTTCAAATATTTTAGTACTTTTACTTTTGGTACTTTAAGCATATTTTGATGGCAATACTTTTGTACTTTTACTCAAGTACATTTTTAATTCTGGACTTTTACTTGTAACAGAGTATTTCTATATTGCAGTATTGGTACTTTTACTTTACTTTTTCCACCACTGACTATAGAGCTGGTGAGACAAAAAGACCCCTGTTACTGAACAAACACTCTACTGTATATAGCAATGATTACTATCACAATAGAGCTATTTAACACTTATTTTAACAAAAGAATATCACTTTGGCTTTGGCTTACATGTTGCTCTTTTATTTTCAAAGGGCATTATTTTACTGTAAGGCCTGCCACGACGACATTACAGACCCGAAAAGGATAAAGAAATGTGGATGCAAGAAATGTAAGTGCTACAGATTTACTGTACAACCAGAAACATGATGTCTTTCAGAAGGGCTGTTAGTCTTTATAACATATTGATGCTAAACATATCAAGTCTTTTTTACTTGAATGCCGAACAGGCATCGACTGAAGGAAGCATTAGCATAGCAAGCAGGGTGACATTGTCTTTCCGTGACCTACTTAACCACCTGTCTAAACCACTTAGTACCCGCATTAATAATTCACGTTATGAAACCTTGTAACCTGTGCACCAACGAGCGAGGTCATTGGATTTCTCTGTACATGACCACAAACAGGGTCATTGCATGTTTTAACATGTAAGTAAATGTCCCTTCCTGATTGGAATTCTGAGCATTATAGAGAAAATTAATCCAGCTCTAAAGCGTATAATCTTTTCAATGTGAGCATACCGTACACTGGGATGTAATAACGATAGTAAAAATTTGCCCCAACTTGAAAATTAATGTATACAATATTTTTCTTTGCATCATTGGTGAACAAATCTAACAGTATTATTGTTTATTGCTTGTAATAATGTGTAGTAGGTTAGTTTCCTAATGTTTGGCTCCTGCATGTTAGTGTTATTATTGTAACACTAACATGCATAGAGAGAGACTCAGATGGAACCACCAAGTACCTGAACTACCCTGTTGAACGCACTTTAAAACCATATGTTTCAGTCTTTCCTTTCAAAATGCTCTCGCTCGAGTGCTGGTTCTCAACCTCGGGTCCGAGCACCCCCAGGGGGTCCAAATGGACCCTGGCGGGGTCTGTAACTCTGAGGGTGTACAAATTGTACACTCGCAGTCGCAGAGTTACAGACCCATAAGGGTCCATTTGCACGCCCGTGGTGAGTCCCTGACCAGATGTTGAGAAACTAGAGATGCACTAGAGATGGTTGCAGTTTGTGTCGAGTTGCCATGAGAACTACTGCTTAACCCTAACATTTCATGTATTTCTTTCCTGCTGCTTGGAACTACACACACTATTTTTTTTCTTAAACTCTCACTCTATAGTGATTTATTGTGAGTAACATGGATTCATTTTACGCCAAAACACAGCTTGCTACTGTACACCCCTGATACAAAGCCAGCGTGTTTGACTGTATTGTACATGTTGCATGCACAATGACTGACGCTGCCTGTCACAGTACTGTATGTGCACGTTGCTCTGGGATGAAGGCAAACATTCACTCTACACACTAACTAGGGCTGTCACGATCATGACATTTTACTCGTTTACGATTAACTGTTGTGCAAATAATTGTGTGTTTGGCATTGATCATTGGAACATATAAATCAAAATAACATTTCTTTGGCTTTTAGGCATTGTTAACAAAAACTGCACAGGGCAGATAGGACAAATGACTTGTATGTACAAAATGACTGACAATGACCGATACTAACAATCACAATATATAATGTACTATGGCCTAGGTAGTCCATGTTTGAAAATGTGAGAACATTTTTCAATATGGAAACGATAATGACAATTCTCAGAATAATTGCAATTATCTCAAATAATTGCCATCAGGTAATTATGTTATAATTGTTTCATCATTTGGAAAATGATAAAACAAGCCAATTTGTATGACTCCTGGCAGTCTTAAAAAGTGGTGGACAACGTACTCAACACCAGTACTTGAGTAAAATATTACTCAACTACAAGTGAAAGTTTCTCAGTCAAATTTGAACTTGAGTTAAAGTACGTGCTTTAAATAAATACTTAAGTGTTCAAAAGTATGTCCCCAACAAAATTGAATGTCAAAATAGCAGTTCAACAAGCTCACAACGTGTAGCGATGAATTGTGAGCTTGTAGAGGTACAATTGTCTTTTTTTACTATTGTGAAATAGAGCTTAAGAGGTTAATTCATAGTGTATTTTTCCTAGAAAAGTAGTTGAGTCAAAAGTACAATATTTGTCTTTGAAATGTGTAGTGGAGTCAAAGTCATAAGTATCCAACAAAAAGAAAGAAAGAATACTCAAGTAAAGCACAGATACTAAACTAAAGTACAGTACTCAAGTAAATGGGCTTAATTACTGTCCACCACGGGTCTTAAATAAGGTATCACATCTTCACTTAGCTTTAACACCATTACACATCAGTGGTTGGATTTTCAATACTGCAGCTGACCACCAGGTGTCCTCCCAGTCTTGCAGTAAATACAGTAGCCTGCAGTTTAGAACACAACATTACTGTGAAAGGAGGATGAGAAATTGGCACAAAATGAATATGTTGCATTTCATTTTGTATTTTCTTTTTTTGAAGAAACATCTAACATTTGGCATATAACCACAAATGGTCTAATACAAAGTGTTGTGTTTAAAATGATTATTTAAAGTTGTCCACAACGTCTTGCTTCCTTCGTATGCCGATTTATCTGTTTTCTATTATCTTGGGAATGAACAAGACTGCAAAAAAGTTATTTTATATATTATAAATGATTGAACAATGCCAATTGCCAACTGATCGGATGATATCATAACCTCCAGTACATGTTTAGTTCTAATCTGAGTTTATTTTATTTAGGTTTGTTTTTTTGGACACAGTTTTATGTGAGCCACTTTGACATTTATTCCCACTTCCTTGTTAGACGCCTCTGTCATTGTTCCAATTCTTAGACCCAAGGAAAAGCATTTTTAAAATGTGGATCTCGGCCAACCTGTGATGTCAGTCATCTATGAAATATAAGATGTACTGTATGACGCGCAATTTGGACAAGATTTCAGCCTGATCAGACCACCATTGATGTCCGCTAAACATTTCCAAAAGTATAGTGGAGGTTCTTCTGTGGCCTACTCGGTCTAGCGGTTTGCAATAGTAGCTCCGGACACACAGACAGATACACAGACCCACTTGTAGACAGATAGACTCCTGCGTAAAAATATTCAAGAGTGGTGATGGCAAATGCACGAGCCATGGCCCCGCAGAGCATTGTGTGGATACGGTACAGAACTCGAAGACATGTGAACAGAAGCCAGTGGAATAAGGTTCCTGAGAAGGCTGCTTCATGTTCTGCTGAGGGAATTCATGTCCTTGAATGCCTCCCACTTCCTATAGTCACTCATGTCACATTTTTCCCTCCAACTAACGTGGCCCTCTGACCTAATGATATTTCCATCACCGCTCCCCACAAATGAAGCCAGCAGAAGCTCCCTTCCTGTAACGATAACACCGTACGAGTACGCTGAATGTGCATGCTTTATTTCTTCCAATTCCATGTGAATGAATTCATGTGACCTAAATCTGATTTCACTGTGCACTCAAAGACAGTGAAAAGTTACACTCTTTCCCCCATATATCAAAGAAGTATCCCTCCTTTGTCCCCTATTTTTTGCCTGCACCTCCCTCCCTCTTCCCCTCCCCTCCCCTCCTCTACCAGGTGCACCACGAGCCTCGCCATTAACCTGCTTTTCCCTCTCCTCTCATATGATCCCATGGACTGTAGCCAAGAAGTCCACCTACAAGAGAATGAAGCTGGCATGTTGTTTTGATTGCGGCCGTTCGGAGCGTGACTGCTCTTGCATGCCGGTTAATGTGCATTGTAAAGTGGACACCCCTCAACTCGGCATTCCACTCTCTCCTGTCTCTGTTAATGATTGCTCAGCCACATTACGTGCCTGTAAGTTGTCACCGTTGACATATGCTGTTCCTTGTTTTGTTGTATGTTGTGTACAACAGTGGCCTGATTTATTACACTTCGCCGTACGATGGCATCGTGCACCGAAAATAGCCAATCTGCAGTTCTGTAGATTGTATTTTTGGCACGCGGCATGCCGTCATATGATGGAGCATAAATTAGGCAATAGCACGGTGTTTCTTCAGATCATGTGCTGTCTAGGTGTACTGTAGCAGCAGTAGTGTCGCTGTCATGGGTCTCGGTGTGGCTTTAGTTGGGTGTTTTAGCTGTGTCGTTATAGGTAACACTGTCACTGTTTGCGACTGTCATGACTGCTGAGGGTGTTGTGAAGCATGCTCTAATATTCATGTTTGCTGCTGTCGTATCATAGTATACACACTCAAATCAACCTACCTAGTGGTTAATCATTGAATACTGTGATTCATTTAGAGATTATGGACACCAATACTTTATATAAGGGTGACAAAACAACTTAAACAGCCTATCACGTACTCAGGTTATTGTTGATGGTTATCGATATCAATAGAAACAATATTTACTATACCAATCCATGTCAACAGAGGAAATTGCTGTTTCCATCCGTTTTGGCCTTTCTCTAGGTTCCTACATTTCCCATGATGCATTTCATGGGCAAACATCTGCTTGTCACATGGCCTGCCCATAAGGTCACTAGATCAACCTGATTCCTATTTTTTTTTTCTAAGTCAAGTGTCAACTGCTGTTTTGCTGTAAACACAGCAAACAAACACATGTCACGCCAGCGAGGGTAGTGTGCTAAAAACTACTGTAGGAAATATGGGTTGTAATTCACAGTTCAGATTCATGCCCAAATCTTGATGTCACTGAAGTACACATTTCTGCATAATCTCGAGACACGAAACACTGCTCAGTGTCGTGGCAGTTTTTGAACGTTAGCCCTATACAACCTATATAGAGAGATAGTGTCAGTGTCCTTTAAATATTTAATGTTCTTGGTCACATGACATTCTGGAGTGGTCTTTCACAGTGATTCGCTCATTCACATACTAAGACTACTTCCAATTACCTTCTTCAACAATCGAAACATTTTCAAAGAGTTACAGCTGTTTCCTGCCTAGTAAAAAAGACACAGCTGTTCATCCCCAACTTTTTCCCCCTGCTGCACACCTGAACCTCATTTTGAATGGGATTATGACAGGTGAAAATAATTAGGCTACACATAATGTCTTTCCAACTGACTGACCCAAAATTACATTTAAAAATATTTTGGCCAATACCATAAATAATATATTTTACACCCTGACAATCCATTACAAATATGTTTTTATTATAATAATAATAATTATTATTATTAAATAATGGGGCAGGTTCAGTTTGTTGTCTCTAGCAGAGGCCAGACAGTTAACTCAATATTATGAAAACATTCCCCTGCTGTAAAGCCAGAGGCATGCAGTAGAGACATTAAATATTATCGAAGTATCTAAGCGTTGGGGCATGAAAACCATGCTTGGTGCTCCTTACAATTAGCTACAATACATTGTAGGCTGTCATATATTTTTAGCGTACATGCCTCTTGACCAAAAAACAATTCTGCATAATTCAGCAGTAGAATACAGTTTCAGAGCTATATCCTAGCCTGGAACATGTCTGCCAGGGTTATTAGCTACAGGGGATGGCCTGGCTAGCCAGGCTAGAGGAGAGCTCTGCGGTTGCTGTCGACACGGAGCGCGACACGCAGAGAGCAAGGCCTTATGTGGCCTGACATGGAAGTTATGTTTGCATTATCATTTTTTGGAGTGCTACCGGTTGTCATGAAACTCGGCCTGACAGTTCCTAACCACCAGGCAGTAGCACCCACACCCCCACCTCCCCACCCCCCCCTTCTCTTCCTCTTTGGTTGCAGGACAGATGCTAGCCTGTTAGTCCTGCGACTCTGCTCACACTCACCAATCACAGGCGACAGATGCCAGGACCGTCAAGGTCCCCCGTTTGAACATGGCTGTCACTGTCCTTCCTGCCTTAAAGGGCCACTTCACCCATTTTCAACCAATCTTCATATAATTGGTCCTCACATTAATGCTCATTATAAGATGGAACCATTTCTGTCCATACTCATTCTGTGTCTCAGAGGTGGGCTGTCGACAGTTCAGAAAACTGTCCACAGTCCATTTTATTAGTATTTTTAAGAACAATGGCTTCTATTTCAGCATGCTGACCTTTCAGTTAGAGCAAGGCTATAGTTTCTATTAGCTTGGAATCTCCGTCGATGATGTCACTGGTAAGCACTCGGCAGGTCTCCGAACTGTCCACAGCCCATCAATGAGACACAGAATGAATAGACAGAAATGGTTCCATCTTATAATGAGCATTAATGAGGACCAATTATACGAAGATAGGGTTGAAAACTGGGTGAAGTGCGCCTTTAAGCTCAAAGCATGATGTTTGTTGGAAAGCGAGGACACCGTACTAATAAACACGAGCGCTCAGGTGCAAAAGCTGACTCACAGGAAGCCCTGCACATTCGTTGAGAGCTTGTAGATCTGCTGTGTTCAACTAAATATAAATCAGACATTAGAATATCTCAAGCACTAGCCCAGCTTTTTCTCAGCTTTGGGACATGAAGACCACGATTTATAACATTGGGGCTGCATTGCACTCTCATCTCGTGATTAAATAAAAAAAATGTTTTAGATTAGTGTAATAAAGAGAGAACAAACATTAAAAAAAAAATTAAAAGAAAAACATAAATTAAGGTCTGCTTTGTTGTGTTGGATGTGAATTTGGATCACATGTGAATGTGGATTTATCTACATTTTACTGTCACCAGTTAACATCATTATCTTTTCAACTGACTCTTTGGTTTTGTTTCCCATCGCTTTGTCTATGGTTTTCATTTCAAGTGCCTTGAATAGGAATCTTATAACCATTTCCAACCTTCAGTTTTCCAGTTTGTCATTTATAATTTGCAACCTTGTTCCTGCCTGTAACCTCTCATTTACGTTTGCTTTTTGTTTTCCTCTCAGCTAAAAATAGCTATAACGGATATATCAAAGCAAGTAAGTTTTCATTTCCAATTTCTTTTGTCATTTGTTTGTTTCTAACTCTTTCCACCTGTAATTCTGCCTATCATCCATTTGACACTGTTTTTCAATCCTCCATATTTTCACGTTTGCTCCCTCATGGCTCTGTTAATTTAACAATCCCTCCTCCTGACATCGCACATCACAAATAAGTCTGTTGATTATATTCTACATAAACAAAGCATCATACAGTAAGATCCATTTACCTCAGAGATCGTACAAAGGTAACAAGATGGACCTTTATGGGTTTGTAACTCAGAGGGCGTACAAATGGAACCAAATGGACCCATTTGGTCCCATTTGTACACACTCTGAGTTACATTTAACATTAAGGATTTTTACCAGGAAAGAGATGTTGAGTTATTATTCACAAGACGCTGGGTGTCATTGTGTAGCTCGGCAGTAGATGGTGCTACTGCTCCAGTGTGACTCTGGAGTTTTAATCTAGGGGTTGGATTTAGTGGAATACATCACTAAACACAGCAGAATCACATGTGCTAGAGAGCCAGTGCAAAACATTTTATATACATACATCTATAGGGAGTTAGATTTGTTTACTATAAATTCATGTGTTGGTAAAGATATTAATATTTTTCGTACACCGGTGTCTCGCTCCAAAAATAGGCGATCTACTGTACAAGCTCACGAGGCATCTCGGATGCGGATGTGATGCCTTGTGTTGAGCTTGTAGATCTGCTACTTTATGCTCCGTACAATGGAGCATAAATTGGCCATTAGGCAGCAGAAGAGCGAGAACGTTGAGGGCCATCATCCACTACAACATCAGGCTCAGTGGTGGAAGAAGTACTCAGTATTGCTATCTATATACAGTGCCCAAGTAAATGTACCAAAGTAAAAGTAGACTTTCACTGCAAGATTGTAGATGGGATATTTTCGAAAAACTGTTGTAAAAAATGGGGGTTAAGTGGATATTTTGATAATAATCTAAACACTAAAGCTGTCAAATAATTGTCGTGCAGTAAAAAAGTACAACCTCTGAGACATAGTGGAGTAGAAGTAGCCTATAAAGTATTGAAAAATGGAAATACTCAAGTATAAGTACCTCAAAATTGTACTTGAGTACAAGTACTTGAGTAAATGTACTTGGTTACTTCCCACCACTGCTGTGCTGTGAGATCACATGGGGCTGATCCACAGACGTGTTGTGTGTGTTTGACATGGGCCAGATGAATAGTGGAGGTTTGGAGGAGCAGGGATCATAATCTGCCAGACAGCTGACTGTTGAAATAATCATCTCTATATTCCAGTTTTAGCTCCCAGGTAGTTGTGTTGGAAGAGCAGAGACATTTTTTATTTATTTTCTTTCGGCCCTTTTTTCACAGTCTTAGCTTTGTTTGGATACACAGTGCTAGGTTTGTCTGTTACACAACGCCAATAAGCTACAACTATTTCATTTCAAGATACTGTTTGTGTTAGTATTTTACATTTAATCACTTTCAACCAGGCATCATTATAGGTAAAAAATCGTAACACAAAAAATAAAATGTAAATATACAAGCTCACAATGCATCGCCACATTGTAGATCAGCAATTCTTGCTATTAGTCGTATGACATTTACATTTATTGCGGAATGATTTTTAACAGAAAAGTTAACTCAACTACCGCTCATTCGTTAGCAAAGGAGGTGAGGTGCTGGAGCTGAATAATTTCAGGGCGAACAAAAGAAAGCAGCACACTCAAAACTCAAAAATGTTTTGGATAGTTTGAGTGTTTTTGTGTGAGAGTTTTGAGTGTGCGGTTGCCGCTTTCTTTTGTGGAATAATTTCTAAAATATCGTTTTAACGTAACATGTGGAGTGTTTATTAACGGTGAACCCATAACGGTCAATCTTTCCACTCCAGTTTGAAATTAACACTCAGGGTTTAACTGCGTGGTGCTGAAATGAATGGCAGTAAGTTGGTGGCTGTAACGTTTCCATTGTCATCATCTCCCTGGTCTTATGGTGGGACAATTACCGGAGACACCTGAAAGCATGCTTATTAATTCATGCTTATTATGAATATCCAAGTAAACGTCAACTCTTAACATTTCACTGGAGCCGTAGACCAAGTGGTTAAGTGGTGTTTAATAAAAATGAGGTTATTTAATTATTCAACTGTTAGCATTATTGTGCCAGAAAGAATTAGCCCCACCCCCCCAACCCAGAAGGGGGTCGGGAGGGGGGATTATGTTAGGAATAACAATAAGTGACACAGGGTGTTTTAACATTATCAGGTCTTATTTAAATACATTAAAAGTAATAGAACACAGGCAAGCCGAGTGCTTCTTAGAGTTCACTAGCTAGGTGACGTTAAAAGTCATGTCATGATTGAGTTAATTGTTGAGATATCTATTGTTAAGTGTGTACAGTACAGCAGTGGTTCTCAAAGTAGGGTCCGGGGACCCCCAGGGGTCCTTGAGAGGGTTCCAGGGGGGTCCCCATCTGAACGGTTGATAGTTGAGAACCAAATGGACCCTTACGGATCCATTTGGTTTCATTTGTATGCGGGTTATATATGCATGCCAAATTGGGGGTCCTTGAAATACAAAAAGAAAGTTTGAGACCCACTGCAGTACAGTCATTGACGACCTCATTCCATCCCTATCTGGCAGTAAAGGACGACCCCCTAGTCAAAAGGCCGCCTTACCAAAACCAGTCCCACAAACTGAACCACAACTCGTCAAACGAGATCAATAGAGCGCCCCGCGGCGGAGGAGACGCCGCTCTCTCCGTCCCGCTGGTGAACAACCGTAAGGGGAGCCTGCTGTCCCCCGGCGAGCCCCCCACGGCGCCGCTCAGACGTAGCCTCGTGGGCTCCAGGGAGCTGGGCCAGGTGGCAAGGGCGGCATCGGTGGCAGCCAAGGCGAAGGCGGAGGAGGCCTCCCGACTCCAGCGGGCGCGCAGTCTGCCAGTGAAGTACAGATACCACCCCAGTAACGCCACACTCGATCACAGGCACCGTAAGACAGACCCCACCCCCCCCGCCCCCCCCCCCCAACCCCTGCCGCCATCTCTGCTGTGTGCGACAGGCCCCTGAGCTCGACGCCCACAACAGCCAGCATGTGTTGTGTGAAGCTGGAGTTGGTTGCATGTGTAGCATTCCTTACTAATGACCCCAGTGTGTGCAGCTGTCAGCTGTGAGACATTAAATATTGAACAGGGCCGCCTAGCAGGATGTGAAAAGACCAGTGTACTGGTGCATCCCTCTCCACTGGAAGAGCCCTCCTCCCCTCCACTCCCCCCCTCGTCAGCCGCTGTCGCAACGTAGACAACTAGACATGCTTGCTAGTCCTGAAAGGGTGCAATAGTTCATCTCCAGAGAGGACCCGCCATCTTTGAGGACGTGATTAATTTTAATGGACAAATCTCCTTTGGTTTCTTTGTAGGGGAACGGTCCCGTTTGAAACCAACTCAAATGGGCTGTCATTTTGAAACCAACTCGGGTCCACAGGCTTATTTGCCATGATGCATGACATGTAACAAAACAAAACAAGCAACATCCTGAGTTTAAAGGTGGTGTTTGTTTTGGCGCTCGGGTGGCGCTGGGGTAAAGTAGGTTACCTGTCCAGCAGGCTGGACAAGAACTACAGCCCAAAGTGTCTAACCCAGTGAGTCTCAACCTTTTTAATTTCAAGGACCTTAGTTTGATACGCATTAGGCCACGGACCCCCATTTGATAGTTTGTTTCTCTGGGAATATCCATCGTATTATTTTAAGCCATCGTATTATTTTTACCTCTCAGAGTGTGCAAATGGAACCGAATGGACCCGTAAGGTTTCCATTTGCAGATTCCTTGAGTTACAGACTGGTACGGGTCCATTTGGTTCCTGACTACCAATCATTTAGCTGGAACCCCTTCAAGGACCCCTGGGGGTCGCCGGACCCTACGTTGAGAACTAACCAGTACAGGGCTACAGGAAGTTCCGGTATCCCTGTACTTCCTGGTTAGACACTTTAAGGCAAGCAGTAGTTTTTTCCCCAGGCTTTATCTCCTCGTGAGATGTTGATAAAAACTGGGAACGAGGTTTCCTCAGAGTCTCAGCCACCGCGTGGTCTAGGGTGCATCTAGCTTGCCTGAGCGTCTATATACTGTACGAACACAGTGGGTAGTGTTGGGGAAGCCGGGGAGGGTGATCTGTGTCGCTGTGCTAGCGAACTCCTACGGGCGGGAGGGCGCCTATCAGTGCGGGGGTTTGAATGGGAGGAGTATAGGACGGAGGTGACTATGTCCTACTCCAGGGGGGGCTCCTTACTGGCAGGCGAGCCAGAAGGGTACAATAGCAGGGGCAACACAGAAATGTGTGTGTGGGAAGGGTGTGTGGGGGGGGCGGAGGGGTTGATTGTTATAAACAAACTGGAAGAAAAAAAGAAGAAAAATAGGATGGTGTTAAAATAATGACAATAAGCGTACGGATTGTCTTAGTTGCCATTTTTGTTGTTGGTTTTATTTCATCGTCGCTTCAACACAGACGATAATGGTTGTGAAAATATTTGCCTGACAATTCTCACTCAAGGGCAAAACTTGTAAATCATTTCCAATGAAGACCTCAGCGCAGTTTGGTGTAGCGGTAAAGACAGTGTCCAAGGGGCATCTCGGCTGTGCATAAATCAAACTGGCACTAGGACCAACCTAATTACATGAGCCAAGGGCATCGCTCCCAAGATGAGGGAGGACCAGCAATCCAGCACGCATTTCAGAATTGGCACAAAGAGACCTAATTTATGATGTTGTGTTTTTTTTTTATATTCGTGGTTTATTATCTTAATTAAATGGGCATGTGAGTCATTAGCATAGTCAGCAGATATGAAATGTGTTGTGATTGTAACGATGCAAGTGGTACTAATAAGATGTTGAAATATTGAAAGCAATACAATCAAGGATATTCACAGGCAAGCCAATTTATATATTATGACTTTGTGGTGCTGCAGAATCTGAATACCATAAAGCCGATCTCTCTTGTTACTGTACATCAGTGGTTCTCAAAGTAGGGTCCAGGGACCCTTAGGGCTCTTTGAGCGGGTCCAAATGGACCCGTACAGGTCTGTAACACAGAGTTATGGGGGTACTTGAAATTAACCCATTCAAACCGGGAAGGCATCTGTGTCATTTTAGATTTTTGCGTTGGCTATTCTAAAATAGCAGATATACAAGCTTTCGTGCCGTGCTGCGAGCTTGTACATCTGCTGTTTATTTTTTTTACATTTTTGAAAAATCTTGAAAGTATGAGAACTACTGATTTAGAAGGCATTTGTAGAATCGGCCTCATGCAGGTCTTAAAAGGTCTGAGAATCACTGCTGTACATATTCACTTGGATTGAAGCTCTAATGGTATATAACGGGTAGAAAGTGGGAAAAAAACATGAGCCCCCCCAAGTAATTAGAGCTTGGCAGTTTGCACTTGGCATGACGGTTGACGATGGCACCGCAGCATGTTTGCATCCTCATACACACCGTGCTAATGCATCTTGCTGTCATCATACAGCCATCACAATGTTTTCCGAGCGTGATCGATTTCAGTCCCGTTTTTGTATACTGTAACAACCCAACCTCACTGTCCTCACATTCTCTGTCTGTCATTCCAACATTCCGTCTTGTCCTCGGTTTGGGTCTTGCCGCCCTCTTTAACTGTGTTGTTTGTGTGTTGTTGTTTTACTCACAGTTGTGTTTTTCCTTGTCAAGAATTTTGACCGTTTGAGCGTTTTATTTGGATGATTCTCTCTACTCATACCGTTTTGCCTGCACTTTCAGTCGAAGAGGAGCAGCAATCGGCGCTGTCGCCCAAAAAGAAGCAGCGGAACGGAGGCATGAGAAGCTCTCCAAACTCTTCGCCCAAGATGATGAGGTGGGACACAAAGCGATTGCATAGTGTGCAACATGTGCTTTAGTACAGTGGTTTTCAACCTTTTTCGCGTCAAGGACCTCCAAATTGACACGGACCCCCATTTGAAAATATATGCCAGGGACTCAACCATTTTGATTTCTTGGGGGTCCCAATCTACACTGTATCGTCATCATTAGTGTTCATTTAACTCTGAGAGTGTACAAATGGAACCAAATGGACCCTACCGGGTTCCATTTGTGCACTCTCAGAGTTACATATGGGTCAATTTGGTTAAAAAGGTTAATTTGGTCAAAGTCATGTTTCTTAACCACATGAACCCTAGCATCCAAATCCTGGGCATGTCATACTAGGCGAACATCCCGCAAAAAAACGACGAACATTCTGCAAAAACTAATGAACGTTTGGCAAGAATTAGGCGAAAATAGCCAATCTACAGTATTTAAGCTCACCCCTGTAGGTTGGCTATTTTCGCCTTTTGACGTACAACAAGGTTTTAAGTGGTTAAACAGTATTCTCTGCCAGTCCACTTAATGACACTGTCTCTTTGTGGCGGCCTGGCGGGGGGTTGTATCAGGTTGTTTCAAAAGGGGTGCTGTACTCTATGGTTTCAAGTGACACCCTCCCAGCTCCAGCCACACAGTAGTGTATCTCTTAAGCAGCCTTGGCACTAATGACTGCACCAGCCAATCAGGGAGCCCCAGAAGGATAGATAGCCCAAGGCCGTTCATCTATTGTAGAGATCCCACTGAGTTCTTTTTTCCCCCCTTCTTCTTTCCAGGACATAAGGGCCATAGATGATATGTACCATCACGATCAAAAGTGAATTCAAATGCTACCTTTGCTTTTATCTTGTCCCGTAACATTACACAGGCGTTTATTGATTTTGACTGGAGGTAGCGCCGTATAGTCAACGTGGGAGCATTACAACAGACTATCGCAATAATTGGCGTTGTCATTAAGTGCCGTGTAAAAGGGAAGCCGGGCCACAGTGAAGTCATATGGTATAAGGTTTAACAGAGTGGAAATGGAGATGCTAGTGGTAATTGCTGGTAAACTGACATAACTATATTTCTCCATTGTGGACGTGCATGCAGGCTGCTGTTCATGTATCACTCATGAATGACACTCATATTTGCCTGCATCATTCAATAGATTGTGCAGCACACACAATTGAAGGACTGTGTGTGTGTGTGTGTGCGTGCGTGCGTGCGTGCGTGCGTGCGTGCGTGCGTGCGTGCGTGCGTGCGTGTCATGTTTAGCCAGACCATTGATTTCGCTTGACATAGTAATCCAACATATCACTTGTGTGTGTGACTAGTTTATTTCTTGTCAAAGTTGCATTATCGTTGGGTTTTTATGCATCTGCGAGATTGCGGATTGATTTCGAAAGTCTAGCTGAAAATAATCCCTGGGGAAAACATTGATTTATGAAATAAATTCAAACATCCATCACTTATTAACCATGCAATGATGTTTACTCAACATTGACTCGGTCGATTGGTTGGTTCGTAAGTTCAGTAATGTTTTAATGACTTTGGATGTAGACATGGATGTAGAGATGGTATGCAAAATCTAACATAAAACCATTGATGGAGAAAATGGTCGACGGTATGTTTATGTATGATATTTGCCCGAAGCTGTGAATAGACAATGACATGTATTGATGGTTGCATGGTCCTTTAAGCACTTGAACCAACATGCGTATTCTGGGGGGAACATTCGCCAAAAATAGCAGATCTACAAGCTTACAACGTGTCGCAACGCAACACGTTGTGAGCTTGTAGATCTGCTATTTTTGACGAAGAGATTTGGTGTGTACAGCCATCAAAGTACAGTTGTAACTTAACTCCAGTTCTCTAAGACTACAGGGTTTCAACCTTTTTCGCGTCAAGGACCCCCAAATTGACACATATTAGCCCACGGACCCCCATTTGAAAAGAGATGCCAAGGACTCAACCACTTTGATTTATTGAGGGTCCCAATCTACACTGTATCATCATCATTAGTGTTCATTTAACTCTGAGAGTGTACAAATGGTTCCATTTGTACACTCTCAGAGTTACAGACACATACGGGTCAATTTGGTTCCTAACTATTAATTTGGCTGGGGACCCCCTGGAACCCCCTCAAGGACCACTGGCGGTCCCCGGACCACTGGTTGAGAACCACTGGTTTAAGTGGTTAAGCATAACATACTCTAACACTGCATACTACACATAATTTAATACTACAGCTAAACAAGTAAACTTCAACTCTGTGCCAAAGGAAATGATCTTTGCACAGGGAAAGGTTGTTTTTTCGTAGCGCATACATACAGTAATTTGGTATCTTTTCCTTTGATCTCCGGCTTCCGATTTGTCCGGGAGCCATTTGCCTTTTGTTTGATTCGGTTCAGAACTGATGTCAAAGTTGAATTGCTTGAGGTGATTTGCTGACCCATGGGTAACAAAAAATGAGGCTGTTTCATGTCATAGCCTTCAGCAAAAACATCAACCCATCAACCCCCGATCCATCTATTTGCTATGCTAATATACTGTATTATACAGGTGGATGTGTTATTTCATATAGTTAGGGTTGCAGGGTGCATTGCCTACGCTATGGAGGGGGATTTGTTAGGGTAGCCTAAGGGATACTTTATTTCTACAAGCAGAAGGGGAAAAAAACATCTGGGTGTATACTATATCAAATGTGTTTTTACAGGACCTGGGGCCTCAAGGCTTTTGTAAATAAGTAATGATCAACAGATTGGCTGTGGGTTTTTGAAAAGCAAGCCTTTGTCAGTTTGCATGATGGGGGAGAATTTTCAAAGGCTTTGCCTTGCTCTCACTGCCTGCTGGAGTGGGACAGCGTGTTAAGCCTCAACTAGTACAGGAGTGCTGGCTAGAGAAAGAGAGAGAGAGAGAGAGCGTATATCAATAATTTGCTATAAAGGACACTTTGTTGTATATTTTGCAGTCACAAGTCTTTGAACAGTGCAGTATGAGATTTTAATTAGTTCCCTAATTTTTTAGCTTGTCAAGAAATACACTCAAATGTTTTGATATTCGTACACTGTAAAATCCTCAGTGTTAATGTAACGCTATCTGAATATTTTACAGTGTAGATACCACTGTTTTACTGTAGGGAGCATTCAGCCGTGGAACTAGAGCCACCTCTCTGTTTACAGATGTAACAGCGCAGTAACAAGTGCCATCTTGCACTTTGTCGCTGAAATTAACACCGTTTCCATAGGCTTCCTTGATGGGTCAGGAGACGCCCGGTCTAATTGTGGCCAGTCACATTGCATTTGCCCACGCCCGTCCGCACACCGTGACACACGCGTCATGTCAGCTACAGTGGCGTAGCGGCAGCCGGCAGTGCCGGGGAGAGTGACAGGCCGTCACGGCTGACAGTTTGTGAGAGATAGCGATCTTGGCAGAGCTCTGCCTCACCAGTCATGTCCGCAAGGACAGAGCGAAGTGACAGGGGCTCCACTGAGTGAGCGGTGAAACATTCCACTCTTAATGAAATATTAAGCTGAGGTGTAAGGCCACTAAATGCTTTGTCTCTTATTAGCACGTGCTAATGGTCGCGCCACGCTTTTAAAGTTGAAAATCTGTTAATGTTTTTTTTTGCTGAGCTTAAAAAGGAGTTGACAGTGACAACATACTGTACTGTACACTACAGTATAGTACAATGTCAATTAGGCTTCCTCGCTTCCTCGCAGTTATAAAGTTAGACATTTTTTTATGTAGAAAATGTGTTAATCTGTAAACATACTGTGATTTGTAACAAATCTTTAGGAAGCTGGTGTCCAGTTCAATGATGCTGTAAAGCAAATATGGGGAATGTTGCATTATCTTACAACGCACTCGTGTTCAATTTTTCATAAACAGTTCATTGTTTTGTATTATAATATTGCTACTACACTGTATACTGCAATCTAACAACATTTTGGGACTTTCATAATATACTGTACCGAGCTCCACTCACAGTGGATGTCGATGTCATTTCAAATTAAAATTTTCTTGACACGATTGGAGGCTAAGAAATGGAACGCATTAAGGGAGACATTTACCTTATCAGACTACTTTCATTTCTGAAAGGACATCCTGGTCTTGCCTGGGGGTATAAGCCCAAAGGCTTACTATTTGGCGTCAGCCTGTTGGGGCCTTAGGGATGCTAGTTTCAGTTGACACTTTCATGCATACTTAACATGTTACTTAAGGTGTCATTCTTCTAAAATACCCACATGGATTAAAGGAATGCTCTTCTTACGGAGAAAAGATATGAACTATTTAAAAGACTTGGGACAGAGACAGTAGGCTGCGTTCGATGTTTCAGGAGGCATTATCTTCAAATCAATCCGTCGGCGTCGATTTAGTAAAAAGGGAGTGTTGATATAGAAGGTAGCGTGTGTTTGTAGGCACATATACAGTAAGCTTGCGCATATGCCTATATTTTTTTGACTTAATTATGTATAGAAAATAAAATAAAATGTAAATTGCCGATATTGAGATCAGATACCTTTTGATATAGCACCATTCATGTCTACCTGAGGTCGGAATAATGGCATCCGTTTTCATACTATCCTATCGCTCCCACAGAAACATGCACGGTGAAAACCGGCGGTTCTCCTGCTGGGAGACCACTTTAGGTTTTGTCCGGTCAGTGTTCGATAGAATTAAACTCAGCGGCTTACAACAGCGTGCGGTGAAATTAGTTTTGTGTGGCTTTGACGCTTCTCTAAAACATTAATGGCCTCCAGTTCGTGGAAGCAAATATGATTGGGCAAATTTGTTTCAATATTTAAAGTGTGGACTGTTAAAGCTTTTACCGCGCAGTGCAACACGTCAAAAGCTGTTCGAAGCGAGGGGGGCGTAATTGCTTCTCCGTGCTCACGCCAGTCAAGGCAGTGTGTTGCTGCCATCTCAGTCCGCCTGGCTGCCACCGTTGATGTCAGTCTACTTGATGACAAGGCACTTTTGTTGGCATTTCTGCAGATGGCCTCTGACAGGAATAGGCACTGACGGGAAAAAAAAGAGAAGGAAATAAAGCCAACTTTTTGTGTACGAGTGATTTGTTTGAAGGCCCACAAACGTTCTAATGTTCTATTGATGAGGTTTTTTCAACGGCCCCTGCGTTGTGGGAACATGAATAAGGGAGGGTGTGTGATGCGGTAGAGAAGAATTTCACCCAGGCGTCCCTATTTTGGGCATGTCGTATAGGTGAACTTTTATTTTATTTTAATTCAAATTAAACAAATTTTGCGACAATAAAATTGAATTGAATTGAACACATCCCCTCACGATGTGTATTGAGCGTGTAGATGTATTGGTCTTAAGTGGTCAACACCCTCACCAAAGGAAACACATGATATGAACTAATGTTCAATTTCAGGGCTGTAGGTTTTCAAGGCATGTGACCAAATTATGCTACTGTGCATAGTCATCATAATATTATAATGACTTAATATCCATGTTGAAGGTGAACTGTGTGCATGAAATGCTTTATTTCAGACACACAACCAGTCCTCAATGTTTCCGTAATCATTTCTGGCCACCTATAAATGATGATTTATCACGTAATAATCTCACTGCAGCATTCAAATGCCGAGCCGCGGCTAATTTAGTCAAAACGTGATAGGATCACTTTCAATGCCTGTGTGTGTGTGCCCCCCTCTCCCTTTTGTTTGATTAGGCATGACCCCTTACTCATCCCCGGTGGCGAGCAGATGGACAGCATGGACATGAATGTAAAGAAATACGACTCCACAGGGATGTTTCACTGGTGCCCGTCCAAAGACATCGAGAAGGTCATCTTGGTGGGTACAGTACTCTCACTCCGCAGTCCGCACGCACGTCATTTGTCCCCGACACTCCTCTCTCTCCCCGGTGACAGATGTGTCATGTCACAAAGCACCAGCAGAGGTTGACAGGGCACTTAAACACTTCGTAATGAGGTGTTTGACATGTCATTTGCAATAACGGGGCCCCTGTACATAGAACATTTCTTACACTAATACATATGCCACTTTGCAAATTACTTTCACAGCCTATTACAGTCATATGTTGTGTGCAAATTTTCCATCGGACGTTGACTTTGTGAACACTAGCCGACTGAATGGGGAGCGAACGTTCAAACATCCACAAGGAAGAATCATAAAACCAATTTATGCTGAATATTTCCTGTCAAAGACAAGAAATTATTATTTCCTCCTCCTGCATTTCCTCTTCCATTCAGACTCGGAGTGAGGCGGCCATGACTGTTCTGAGTGGCCATGTGGTCGTCTGCATATTTGGCGACGTGAAATCGGCGTTGGTCGGTCTCCGGAATCTCGTGATGCCTCTGAGAGCGAGCAACTTTCACTACCACGAACTGAAGCCCATTGTGTTCGTGGGATCCCTGGAGTACTTGAAAAGAGAGTGGGAGACCCTTCACAATTTCCCAAAGATCTCAATCCTGCCCGTGAGTACAATGGAGTCACTTATTACTCATAATGGTACGAGGTTCACCTCCACAGGCACAATAAAAGTTCAGTAGACAGAATTGAAATCGGTACAGGTCACGTCTCTGTTTATACCGGTGGGAGAAAGAAAGTTTGTTGTCATTTCCTTCTCTCCACTTCCTCTCAAAGGGCACGCCGCTGAGTCGCGCTGATCTGAGGGCTGTCAACATCAACCTCTGCGACATGTGTGTCATCCTGTCCGCCAATCAGAACAATATTGACGACGCGTCACTGCAGGACAAAGAATGCATCTTGGCGTCGCTCAACATCAAGTCCATGCTGTTTGACGACAGCATCGGGGTCTTGCAGGCTAATTCCCAAGGTAAGGAGTGCCCTATCATAGTTCACTGCACTGCCTGGAAGGGACAGGGCCCTGGCAGAGAGAATATCCCTCACTGCGTGGCTGACCTGGTGTCATTGTTTTTGACAGTAAACCCTAGTGACTATTCCTCAGGTTACTGTAACAACCGGTTTCCTCACAAAACCTAATTGGTGGCAACGCAAACGCAGGCAGTGTCACAAAGTCTGGCACTCAAACAGTTGATGGCCTCTGTTTTGTAGGAAACTCTTATGGTGCTCATTTGGAAAGAATAACATAAATAAGGATAACGCGTGCGTAATTTATGAGTATTGCTACAATGAATATTGATGCATCTCTCCGTGAAACAGCCAGGACACTCGTGTGGATGCGGATGGCCTTCACTAATGGTCATTCCGTGTAATGCTTTTAGAAACCTTCTGACCGGGGCTGGGGGGAGGGGGGGATGGGTCCTGTCAATTTTGTTTTTCATCTAATACATGTATGACCTAGCATTTGTCTTAGTCAGCAGTAAATGATGGATGTCAAACATGGCCTATGTATAATGCATAGAGCATCACCGATTTAATGTGCTTACTTGTCAGTCTGAGGCAGTCAATTTAAATTCCATCTTGTGTCACTTATTTTCTATTTCATGGCTCCGTACTGTATGTACGTTCTCCCCTTTTTTTCCTCGCATAAAAGGGTTTTGAGACCACGCTGAGACATTCTAAAGGAAACAACATGAGCAATATGTCACATCTATTATACATACCGTATACTAATAGCGAACCCTCTCAGAGAAGATACTGTAACACCTCACTCAGCAACTTTTGGTCTTACAAATAACCAAGAATGGATGAAACAGTCCAACCTATTTGTTCAATCAGCGCACCACTGGAGATACCAGTGTCAGTATCCTTTCATAAACTGATGAATAATGCACTGAGAGATGTGTTCTCCTGATTTGTGTGTGTGTGTGTGTGTGTGTGTGTGTGTGTGTGTGTGTGTGTGTGTGTGTGTGTGTGTGTGTGTGTGTGTGTGTGTGTGTGTGTGTGTGTGTGTGTGTGTGTGTGTGTGTGTGTGTGTGTGTGTGTATAGTACTATAATTGTGGGGGCCAAATATCCCCACAAACAGTAGAATTTCAAAAACATAAAAATGTTTTTAGAGTTAGGCTCTAAAAGGCTCTTTCCGCAATTAGGAAAACATTGGGGTTGGAGTTATGATTAGCCATTTAGAAGTTAGGTTTAGGGGTTTTGGGTTGTAGTTGAGCCTGGTGTATATTCAGTGTGCCTGCATTGTGCACCGTGAGCTTGTAGATTGCTTATTTTCGGTGAACGATACCGCGGCACAACAACTGTAATTATGAATCAGGCTTCAGGGGGTTCTTTTTTGTTTTTTAATGCCATTTATACAACTTCTGTCCTAAAATGTGGATTTGCATACAAGTATAGTAATACAACGTCTGTGTGTCTGACTGTGTGTGTGTGTGTGTGTGTGTGTGTTTAGGTTTCACACCACCGGGTATGGATAGATCTTCTCCAGAGAACAGTCCGGTCCATGGATTAGTAAGACAGAGTTCCATCACAACCGGGGCAAATATCCCCATCATAACAGAACTAGGTATACCTCCCTACTATATGAATTTGCATGTGCTCATATTCTGTTCAATGTGCAATGTGTACACACACACACACACACACACACACACACACACACACACACACACACACACACACACACACACACACACACACACACACACACACACACACACACACACACACACACACACACACACACACACACACACACACACACACACACACGCACACACACACACGCACGCACACACACATCTGTATATAGTATATGTACTGTATACATAGAGTATATGTATACATACCAAGGTGTATTCCGGTTAAATATTTAATTAGATGTGTGTACAGTAGATGAGTTTTTGATATTTACAAGTTGTCAGCCCAATACTAACCACACTAAATATGCAAGTCTCTCAATGTGTTTTGCTTTCTCCTTGTTGCTTGAGTAACTGTTTTTCCCCCCTAACACTTGTCTAGCACCATTAGTGAAACCAGGCAAAGTACTGCCTGTGATTTCATTCAGTCAGGATAAATGCAGTGGGACCAGCATACAAATGATTACTGAGCTGGGTAAGGAGTGTGTGCCTCTGTCCTGCACTGCAGACTTCTAACTACTACGCTACTGTCGCCGTTATAGAGCCCGACCGATCGCACATTTTTTGGGGTCCAAACTTCAAATCCTTGTCCAGTGGTTCTCTTCACGTTCTAATTTCAAATCACTGGTTCTCAACCTGTGGGGCCGTGGCAAGCTCACACAAGCTCACAATGCGTCACGATGCACTGTGAGTTTGCAGGTCTGAATCTGTTTGCCAACTGTATAATGACATGGAAAAAAACTGGGGACGCCAGGTTAAAAGTGGTAAAAAATTGGGACACATCAGTTAACCCATTAAGACCTGAGGTGATTCTTTAAAATGTTTTCTAAATCCTAACAGTTTTTGGAAAAACATAAAAAAAAAAAAAAATCAAGATTTTTCAAAAATAGCAGATCTACAAGCTCATAGCGCGGCACTCGGTGCCGCGCTATGAGCTTGTGTATCTGCTGTTTTTGAATAGCCAAAGAAATCTAAAGTGACACAGATGCGTTCCAGGTCTTAATGGGTTCAATAATTCCTGATACCGACATTGTCAAAAAAAACAAATAATTGCTCATATATATCGACCAGACCGATATGTCGGTCTGGCTCTAGTCGCCATTTCAGCTTCCCGTTTGATTGTCTGGCTGCAAAAAGAAGCAGAGTCCATATTCGCATACTGCAGCACCACTTTGAACACATTCTCATCCTTGGTTATGGTTGAAATTGCCTGTCTTGTTTTGAACCGCTATCTCAAGTCATATACTATGTGTATATGTTTTTTTTTTCTCCTCCTCCCCTCCTTTATTTTTGTCAAGAATTGCAAGGCCTTTGATCCCTCAGAAGTCCTTGTGGCTGTTTTCATAACATCATCTGTCGGATCATATTCTGTGGCCAGCGCCTTTCTTTCATCTCAGCCATGTCAATATGACTGACATTAATTTTTTTCGCAGCATGCCTCATAAAAAGTAGCACTCCTCAAACTAATTTTGACATCATTATGCTCTTCCGCCTTCTGTGCATGCTTTCTTTTTTATCCGTACATTTTTTTATAAAAAAGAGAGAGAGGGGAGGAGAAAAAAAAAGAGAAAAAGCCTTCTAGGGCAATGGGATACTTTCATTTGTTTTGACACGCTAGTACAAGTAATTGGCGCTCCTGTCATGGATTTACAAGACAAACAATGGCATATTGGCGTTGCTGATATTGACCTCGGGACGACTTATTGCTTTGAATCAAAGCCTGGGAGCTCTGACAATATGCATGGTGTCATCAGCGTGTGCATGAATTGCCTGGATATGGAATGTGGCAGAGGCGATTTGGCCCCATGCAATGCCTAACACAAAACCAAACAGACTGACATGTATTTCAGTTCTATGAAGAATTGGAGATTTGGGCAAAATTACCAAAACACTGCCAAATCATATAGTGATTGTTAATGCAGTCCATATCTGAATCTATCGACGTGTATTCTGCTGTCGAGCATTTTGTCTTTCACTGAAACTTCACTGCTGATGTGTTCTGTGTATGAAATGATAAAAGTATTTACACACTCAAGTAGACAGTGCCTGCTTTTCATTTCTGGATTTCATTCCGTGTGGTTTGGTTCATTGCGCAGGATTTGCACAAGCAAAGTCAAACTGCGCAATTAACTGCTTAAACCCTGTGCACTTCACTGACCGGGGTCCCCCAGGGATCTATACTTGCTCCCCGCCTTTTTCCTGCATTTTCCCCATATATTTTCGCCGTAAATAGCCAATCTACAAGCTCACAACGTGTGGCGTGGCGCTGTGAGCTTGTAGATCAGCTATCTTCGCCGAATGTTCGACTACTGTATTATGACACACCCAGAATAGGGTTCGTACAGTATGTGGTTTAATCTTTTTATTGTATTTATTTTTCCCGTCCAGTGAATGACTCCAACGTTCAGTTCCTGGATCAAGACGACGATGATGATCCCGACACAGAGTTGTACCTCACTCAGCCCTTCGCCTGTGGGACGGCCTTCGCTGTCAGCGTTCTGGACTCACTTATGAGTGCTGTAAGTCTTCACAGACTTATTTATGGCTGAGTTAACCCATTTAGACCTGAGGCCGATTCTACAAATGTCTTCTAAATCCTAACAGTTTTCTGAAAAACCTATGTTGCTACCGTATATCAGTGGTGCTCAAACCTTTTCATGTCAAGGACCCCCAAAATCATATGTATTTGGTCGCCGACCCCCATCTCAAACTACTTTTGTTCCAGGGAGTGGATATTCAAAGATTTGCACAAATTTTCACAATTTTAGAAAAATAGCAGATCTACAAGCGCATAGCGCGGCACGAAGTGACGCACTACGCGATATCCGCTCAGCCGGACAACATAGTGACACGCTGTTAGGTTGTATATCTGCTATTTTTTAATAGCCAAAATATAAAATAATGGTTACAGTGGTTAACATGATTGAGAACCAATGTGCTCAGCTGAACCCTAGGTTTCTCTACATTGTGGCCAAATACATATTAATTTGGGGTTCCTTGACATGAAAATGTTTGAGAACCACTGGTTTAAACAACATTTTCAGGTAGGTGACAACATTTCAGCCAATCAGGAGAGAGTACCCATTTACCAGCTTCATTTTTATAGTGTTCCAGTTCCAATTGTGTCTGCTCATTTATTTGTGCCATCACTTCCAATTGCACTTGTTTAATCTGTATCCTGACTGACTTCTCTATCCTGATTGGATAAAAATCCAATCTACAAGCTTAGTTGCAACACGTTGCAATCTTGTAGATCGGCAAATTTCGGTGTGCAAAGAGTAGGCTACTAATCACCCCTTAGATTGCCTCTCACGGAAGAGGATTCACAGAGTGATGGAGAGGGGAGTCTTTAAATGATCTCAAATATTAATAGTAACCCTCAGGATTTTAGTGGTGTAGGTAGATCTTACACACAAAAAAACTAATGTTGGTATCCTCTGCCCCCGTTGAAACAATAGGAGACAAGACTGGCACTTGTACCAGGTATGATAGCTTCATTTGTCCACCTTTCACTTTGAGTGAGGTTAGAACAAAGCTGCCTTCAAGTGCACCCCGGTGCAGACAAAGGTAATGCTACCTAATGGACAGCCCTCATCCATCATCCTGGTCAATAGTGCTGTCAGCAGCCGAGGGAGATGTCACTTGTGCTGCACAGGCAGGGAGAGACAGAGGACTGCACCACGAGGGAAAGGGCAGGCATTTGCCCTTGCTTGTTAATGGAAACAAAGCCACGTCCCGCGTGTTATGAAGAGGCATTAAGTAAGGAAATGCACGGTCACACATATCCACAGATTTAATGCAGACTTAATCCACTTTTGTTCCATTCTTGCCCACTCGTCTGTCATATCAGTGTCCCGTGTTTTGGCCGTAAGAGATACCTGGACAGAACGAATGTGTGTAAGGACGCTCTGACTCTCTTTCCGATGGGAGTGAAAGTAACCCGTGGTAATTGGATTCCGCTGTCTTTTCACTCTGCGCGCGGGGCAATGTGACACGACAGGCCGGGGCTCGATAGCACCACTCAGACCGGCTGGCACTTTGAGTAGATTCAGTTGTGACTTTGGTGGTGTTTGCTTAAGGATTTCTCTGCTCTCCACCTTCATCTCTTCAGACATACTTCAACGATAATATCCTCACCCTGATCCGGACGCTGGTAACAGGCGGGGCTACTCCGGAGCTTGAGGGGCTCTTGGCGGAGGAGAATGCATTACGAGGTGGCTACAGCACGCCGCAGACACTGGCCAACAGGGACAGGTGTCGTGTCGCACAGCTAGCCCTGTACGACGGGCCCTTTGCCGACCTGGGGGTAAGTGACTGGTCCTGTCACCTGCGGGTTGAGCACATCGTTGCCGTCGGGTGGAAACCTTGTATGTATGTCCAAATGGGGGGAAAAAACAACCTGTGTTCCAATGGATCCAGTGTAGTTTAGTCACAAGCTCTCGTTAACCATTTAAACCCCAACATCCGTAATGTGGGGAAAGCTTTCGCAGAAAATAGCAAATTGACAAGCTCACAACGTGTCGCAGAATAACAGAAAAATGAAAAAACACTAGTATAGAGCCCTGAGGGACTCCAGTCAACCATAATGGGGTTTAAGTGGTTAGTACTTTTCACTGGTTCAAATGTGTAGAACCCACAGACAGACTTGACCAACATTTTTTTTTTAAAAGAGCAAAAATCACAGATCTACAGTTGAAGCTTGCAACGCTTGTTGTGAACTTGTAGATCAGCTACTTTTGTGCTACTTTTGTGTATGAAGTAGTAGAGCATTAATCTACCGAAAAAGAAACTTTTGAAATATGGAGATACAAGGTTTCTGCCCGACAGCGACAACATCCTTGTGAGCTCATGTTCTCTAGCAGGGGGAGCTACTGTAGCTGTGATGTGGAGATTTAAGACACCTTGGCAAGAGAGATTAAGAACCCATACGTCTGTGCTAAAGGGATTTAAAATGCCTATAACAAAAACACAATCAAATAAACTGTATTTGCCACACTGTATTTCTAGAAAAAAAATAAAAATATATAGCCATTGGTATTGAAAATGTGACATTAAAGTATAGTATTTGTGCAGTATGCATTTTATTAACCGCATGCTCCTTAGACAGTCTATGTTGTAATGTAGACAGTACTGAATGTTTGTCCTTGTCTTTCAGGATGGTGGATGTTACGGTGACCTGTTTTGTAAAGCATTAAAAACATATAACATGCTGTGCTTCGGCATCTATCGACTACGAGACGCACATCTGAACCAACAAAGCCTGTGTACCAAACGGTGAGTTCTGTTATGTTATGTTCGGTGCCAGACTTTTGTAATAAAAAGAAAGAAATAAACAACATTGTGTCAAGTGTTTGACCACTTTCAGCATGGTGTCCCTATAGGGCAGGGGTCTTCAACAGGGGGTCCGGGACCCCTAGGGGGTCCTCAGAAATACTGCAGGGGGGCTGCCAAATATGTGTGTGATAGGATCTTATTTTTTATTTTTTATAGGCTACATTAACCACTTGAACCCTAGCATCCCTATTCTGGGGGTTACATTCGCCAAAAATAGCCGATCTACAAGCTCACAAGCAGATCTGCTATTTTTGGCGTAGAGGGAAAAAAGAGCAGACCAAATACAGAGCCAAAGGTCAAGTTTACAAAGTATTGAGGGTTTAAGTGGTTAAATGTAAAAAATACACATTAACATGAATCCAATAAGTAGTGGGGGTCCCTGCTTCATCTCTCTCTCAGCTAAGGGGTCCTTGGCTGGAAAACGTTGAAGACATTATACAAGTCATTATAGGCAAAAACAATTACGTGTGACACCACACCGCTGTACGACAAAAAATATGAATCACTCTTAAGTGGTTGACTCTGAAGCCTTCAAATTAGTCAAATGAATACTGTATACACTCCGTTAACTCAACACTCTTCTTCTGTCTTTCCTCCAAGGTATGTCATCACCAACCCACCGTACGCGTTTGAGCTAGTTCCCTCCGACCTCATATTCTGCCTGATGCAGTTCGACCACAACGCTGGCCAATCGCGGACCAGCCTGTCACACTTGTCCCATTCGTCTCATTCCTCCAGTAAAAAAAGCTCCTCCGTCCACTCCATCCCCACCACCAACCGCAGCAACCGCGCCAAAAGCAGAGACTCACGGGACAAACAAAAGTATGTTCCCCTTTAACCCCCGTCCGACTCTCTCTATGTCTGTGAACAGTGCCTGCCAACAGCTTTGTTGCTCTTTGTGTCCGTTTTTCATATCGGTCCTAGCATGTCTGTGTATGGGTGTGTTTGTTAACGTGAATGTCTTATGTACAGTATGTGTACCATGTGTACAGCACCAAAAACGGGACTTGTAAGAGCCGTCCACCGCTTTTACAGAGTCTTTCTTGATACATTCGCTCAAATGTAACATCCCAATCAGCAACATGACGGATTCAATATTGCGTTCAACCACACAGAATAATCACTCAAGCCAGACTGCCTCTTCCACAATCCTCAAATGAAAGATAGATAGATAGATAGATAGATAGATAGATAGATAGATAGATAGATAGATGCTACAGAGAGTCTGTAATTCCACATAGTAAAAGATATCCCTAAACCTGTGATCTGCTCTTCAGACTGGAAGGGGATTCGACCAGTCATCAAAACATCTTTAAAATATATTTTAGAATTTCCATTTATGCTAAGCAGCTAGCTAGCTGGCTACTAATTTGGTTTCCATTTTTTTTTGTGAGACTGCAAATGCAAAACAGAAGTGGGGAAATTATGTGACATCCTCTATATTTTCTACTAATTTTCAGAGCTTCCGAAGTACAGACTGTTAGGCGGAAGCATTTGAAAATTGTGGGAGACAACATGTACATTATCTCTTGAGAGACTATCTGCAACATTACAGATTCAATATTGCACTCAACCATACAGAATACGGCACAGTGCAGTATACTACTGTATGCCTCAGAGAAGAAAGAGTTAACATGTTTTGACCATAAATGTATTTGTTTCTCTGAGCCAAGATGGTCTTCTTTCTGATATCTCAACCATAATGTTATAACTGAAAGTATTTCTTTTCACCACTTAACCCATTAAGACCGGGAACGCATCTGTGTGTCATTTTTAGATTTCTTTGGCTATTCAAAAATAGCAGATCTACAAGCTCATTGTGCGGCACCGAGTGCCGCGCTATGAGATCTGCTATTTTTCTTTTATATCCTGAACATTTTTGCAAATCTTTGAATGTATATATTTTTCAAAGCGAACATTAACATCTAACTCAAATCTTTGCTTCAGGGGGATTCTACAAATGTCTTCTAAATCCTAACAGTTAAAAAACAAAAAACGTATTTTTCTATATATCAGTGGTTCTCAAACATTTTTCATGTCAAGGACCCCCAAAATGATATGTATTTGTCCGCGGAGCCCTCCCCCAGAAGCAAAGATTGAGTTAAAAATGTATATATAATATATATATATATATTCAAAGATTTGCATAAAGTTTCTCGATTTTTCAAAAATAGCAGATCTGCAAGCACAGAGTGCCGCACTATGAGCTTGCAGATCTGCTAGTTTCGAATAGCCAAAGAAATCTTAAAAATGACACAGATGCTGCGTTCCCGGTCTTAAACCCTATTATGCTTTATTGACCGGGATCCCCCAGGGCTCTACACTGTACTTGGTCCACTCCTATTTTCCTCTACACCAAATCTCTATGCCGGAAATAGCCAATCTACAAGCGCACAACACATGTGTATTTTTTCACCAAATGTGATATATTGACGCTAGGGTTCATGTGGTTAATAATTCACAACGTATCCTGGTAGCTATACTGTACAGTACAATTGGGAGGGAAAAAATATTGCAAAGTGTTACATTTCTTTCACTGTCTATGTTATTCCTTGTGTTAACAATTTTCTGTTCTGTTGTAGTGGTCACTGAGTCATTCTTTCTGTTTCATCTCATTTTAACTGTCTTTTAGCCACGCTAAAATGTGTTTTGCAGATGGTTTATTTTAAACTATGTTGTACTTGAACTGCACATAAAATATACTATATATTTTACATAATACCTAATATCACTAAAATTACTTGTCTTAACGGTCTGTATTATTTTTTAATGCATCTCTAAATGGGTATCTTGTATAAAACATTTAAGTTTGTCTTCTTAAAGGCCTTTTTTTATAGTAATTTCCGCTGACATCCAAACAGAAGGCAACAATTTTTAAATCTACTGCCTGAGTACTACACTATACATAAGGCATAATCAACTCATGATGCACACAGACAGTGGTGGGCAAAGCACTCAACCCCAGTGCTTGAGTCAAGGTATAGAATAGATAGCCTGCTCCTGGTCAAATATCTCTGGAGTACAGGAGTACTAGCTTTTAAAAATACTTCAGAAGTACATGCTTTAAAAAAATACTTAAGTATTCAAAAGTGCAAATTACAAAGTACATTCTTTTTAACAGCCTTTCTAAAACAAATCAGCTTTTCTAGACATTTTCAAAAAATACCAATAATAGTGAAAATAGCATCTATAAGTGTCTTTGAAATGTAGTGAAAGTCATAAATATCCCAAAATATAAACACTCAAGTAAACGCTCAAATTACACTAAAGAAATTTAAGTACAGTACTCAATTAAATGTACTTTGTTACTGTCCACCACTGACAGTGTATTATTTTTCAATAAATGCTCAGCTCAGAGTTGATTATCCCGCTTATACCATGGCCACTTACAGTACCAACAATTTGAAGTTTATTCATATTTGGGGGCGATATGCTTTTAAAATAGAACTTCTGCATTGGCACTATCTTTGATAACCTTACTTTATTACTCCTGCAAGTGAGAGAAGCATATATAACCTCTTGGAAACTACGCCTGGCCTTTTACACACATGCTGTACACAAGCATGTTCCCCCAAAGGCTTGTTGGCTGAAAATATTGCACACTTTTCGGACAATCAGAATTGAGTATTCTCCGTGGCCATGGTATAAACAGTGATATATGACTTTATTTTTTGGTTCTAAAAGTGACAAACTGCAACCATTCCAAATAAAGATCCATCTACCTTATCTTCATATGTTAACGTGCCATTTGTAATTGATTCTATATTTTATGACATACGACAAGTCAGTATGGAATACTTTTTAAATAGCTTTTACAATAGCGAACATACAATACTGTGTCATAAATCTTCAAATGAAACACAACTATGTGAGATTATCTTGCCAACTGTGGAAATTCCCCTACAGTCTTAGCAGTTATTGTTATTCTGCCTTATAAAACAGAACAGAAACATTCCCAGTTAATTTTATATACATACATGTACAGTAAGAGTTGTTCATAAAGGACATATAGATCTGTGTGGACATATTGCATGCTTGACTAAATTGTTTGACTCCAGGCTTAAACATCAAAGAGAAGTTCTGTTTTGAACAGCTGCTCAATGATACTGCTATCAATTGCTAGTACAATACAAGACCATGTGAACAACACGTACTGTGTTGTTAATTGCACAATATTAATCTCCATTGTATGTCTTGCAGAAACGCCTACGTAGATCCCACATGACAATGCAAACATTTATTCTGTGCAAATTTCAGTATTCCAAAAGTACAAGACAGGTTTGGTATGCAAGTTGCATGCAGCTCATTGGGTTCAATTGCAGCTGAAACATAAAACCTTATCCTCCATTTGCTTTGGAAACGGGCATGCATGCAAGGCGGCTGCTTGGAGCTTCTGCTAAAACCCTCCTATACATTGTAAACTTGACCTGAGTTGGCTCTGTGCTGATCTACAAGCTAATAGCTGATCTACTGTACAAGCTCACAGCGCATTGCATTGCGACGCATTGTATAGGGATTCTAGGGTTCAAGTGGTTGTTGAGATGCCTACTAATCCTACTCACTAATCTCCTGACATGATCCATGTCTTATTCTTTCTTCCTTTCTTCCGATGGTTAGCATGTGTAATAGCGTCACAACACCGCTTAACCTACTCTACATCCAGATGTGCTGTAATGTCAACAACATCTGCCATTTATGTACTTTTTGCTGATCCTGCGGTACAGTTTCTGTTGTCAGTGATCATATTACAGTAGCATGGCTGAAGCATCTTACAGCTTACATTTAGCGTACCACTTTCTTTTTCAAAAGTACAACAAGGATGAATAGAGTGGGCCACGGTATGGAAGTGAATGACTATGCATGATATGAAATAATGCCTCCAATAAAGAGGTATCTTTTTGTTTGTTTTTTTGCTTTCTAAATGAAAGCAAAGCAATGGTAACTGTAGTTCGGTGTTTCCGAATGACATTTATTACCTATACATAATTTCTGTCATGCCTCATACAGTAGGCTTGACTGAAGGTGGTGTGATACTGAATGAACCTTACGGTTTGATGCCACTTCAATATTTGATATACTCTATAGTAGTTTTGGCCTTTGTATTTGAATTTGTATGTCTTGCAAAATTAAGCACTATTTTATACCTTGCCATAACATAAGATGGTGTAGCGTGGCGAAAATAGGCTCACAACTGTGAACTTGTACAGTAGTTCGGCTATTTTGGAATATCCAGGTTGAAAGTGGTTCAGTCCTCATAAAGTCCATGTCTATGGACACTGCCAAGCGGCTGAATCATGGATGGGTTACTGTGCCAGAATATAAATGACATTCTGCGAGGAAAGCAGGTTGCATCAAGCCAAAGTTGTAAGCCTCTCAAAAACTAAGGCTTCCCGAGTATGAATATGCTCACATTGTTCCATTTGATTGTCCTCATCATTAACCTTTTAATTTAATGCTACAAGGTGTGACAATAAGTGAACTAACATTGGGATTGCATGTCTTCAAACCCACAAAACGGCATGTTAACAGACGCGGCATGAACCTCATGGGTTTGACATAGTGTGTATTCTACAGGTGAAAATTGGGACACTGGGACATCAAACCAGCTTGTCTTTAATTCCTTCACTGGAGTATATATATTGTTTTACTTTCTGAATCCCAATGTACCCTCCCAATGCACTTGAAACAGAAGCGAAGCGAGCGAGAATTCAGTGAACCAACATGAAGCATTAACCTTTCTGATGTCCCTCCTTCTGTCTCTGTATGATTTTGGTCTCTTCCTCAGAAAAGACATGGTTTACAGATGAAGAGGACACGCAGTCACGCACCCAAGGGACATACAGATCCAAGTCTGTGAACATTCTCCCCGCCAACCACACGTCAATCAGTACAAGTCCACAAGCAACCTGATCCCGACCATCAGAGAAGTGGCAGACGAGTGCTGAACCCGTACAGATGGCAAGACTCCCAGAAGGCACCAGGCACACTCATCAAGCGTTTGCAACATCGTCTTATCCGCAACAATCATATATCAATGTCATGAAGAGACACACACCCAACACGATGACACGCGACACATTAACACCCCCCCCCCACCCCCACCCATCTCATTCCCCTGTACAGTTCTCAAATTATACTTATAAATATAATTAATAGTAAAACGGAAATGAAGACAATCATAGCCTAATGTCACAAACATTCTGCAGTTCTTTTGCACAACTGTATTTATTACCAGTGACTAGATTCCATGATTTCTTTTTTTTTATGTAATAATCTTTTGGGGGGGATGAGGGTCACTTCAATGATAATAGCAATGCAAGGTATTTTGTCAATGCTCACTACACATGATTAATATGATTACTGGGTTACATTTTTGTGATTGTAAATGTTGCCTTTTTTGCTGTCACTGAACAAGTATAGCATATTTTATCCAGATTTTATTGTGGGTATTCTGTACAGTATGTTACATCCAGCTGCAGGTCCTATGTACGTGACTGACTCTCAGTAAATCCTTTGCCATTTGAAGCTGCTGTACTTCACAACATTTGTCACAGTTGGCCAATGTTCATTTCAAAATGGTGTTTGGCCCCTGCCTTATACTTTTGAGCATTTTATTGTCTTACCTTTGCTTTTCTAAATCGGGTTTGATGTCAATGTTTTCATATCTCTTCTGTCTGGTTGTGATGTCCAAAAAACAACAACAACAGGAATCTTCTTAAGTTTGGACTGCAGTAGAACAGTAGTTCTCTGCCAGGAAGATAACTGAACGAGATGTTTTAAGGTGCTGATTGTCCAGTCAATTCAATAGCCCATGTGATGGAGCCGTTTCAATGAGTTATTGTGATGCCATGAAAAATGCTTGATTTGAAGAGCCATTAACCTGCTAAGATACCACAGACAGCCACGTCAATAATTACGATATCGCCTCATACCATATGACATCTCAATTCATGTGCTGTTAATGTGAAAGCCACAAATCGCATGAAGTGGGCATTTAAGAGTCCTCCTTTGGCTAGAAGCACTGCCTGACACAGTATTGTTTTAGAGGCATTTAAGTGCTTGCACCTTTTCCATGAACCAATCCCAATGCCATATAATCAGCAATTGTTCATGGCTTTCTCTATACTCTAATAACAGCTCCATCATATTGGCCTCTATCAACAGGAACGTAAAAAGACAGTTTTGTTGACAGCTTTAGATAAATCAGCCTGGTGATCAATCACAGCTGGTCATACTCATAAAACAAACAATTTACATACATCTGTTGAAGCACTGATCATTTATGGTTTGGGGATTTTTAGCAAATGAGAACACAATGCTCAGCCAAGAATAGTTATTCATCATGTCTTATTAAAGTAATAGAACCCTGCTGCGTTGGCACTGCAGTCGGTTACTGCAGCTTCATGAGCGATGAAAGCAGCACACGCAAAAAACAAAATCTGTAAAACTCAAAAGTTGATCGAAAATACTTCACAGTGTAATCTACCGACCAACCTTTGATTTAAACGTGGTGAGGGTATGACTTTTTTTTTTTATGACACAGGCAACATCTAAGCGCTCTCTCCCTTTTTCATTAAGGGCTAACTTCTACTCTCTTAAGTTTAATGTGCCAGGCAATGCCAAGCCAAAGGAGGGCTCAAGACCCACTGCTGCGAAAAGAGGCTTTGTGGCGTTACTTTTACATTGACATTCAGAAATGTACTTTACTTTTTACTTTCCATCTTTGCCAGCTAATTTTTTTATGCAGTTATTCTAAAATGAGTCTTTGAAACTTGATTTTTTTTTTAGCTGTAAAATAATCAAAGGTCACGCGTTGCGCTGGAGACGAGACTGGAACTGTTGCATTTAATTTGAATAAAGTCTTAAAGCTGTTTTTAAAATATGGTAATTAATCAAGAAAAATCTAAGAAACTTGTTTGTTGGCATTTATATACTGTTCAAAAAAGTATAGCTTTATGTAAAATATTCCTTTTTAGTGTATACTTGTTTGACATAATATCTGTGGGATTGAAAAAGGCGTTTGGCATTGCAGTCTAGTTTGTTTTATTTTGTGCGTGCATTTTTCTTTAGCACATTGAGTTGTGTATACAATGACAGTGCTAAGTTAATATTTCTGACTATGTCATAATACCCAATAATAATTACATTATATTGTCTTGTAAAAATAGGTTTGTAAATAACTTGTACATGATTTCATTTTGTATTTTCACAAAATAAAAGCTGATGTATTGTGTCCTATAATTCAATTCAATATTCAGTATTCTATTGCCTATATGCTCCAGCGTTCCAGGGTGTCACACCAAAAATAGTAGATCTACAAGCGCACAATCAAACACATCTGCAAAGCGTTGCAAGCTTGTCAATCAAGTGTCATGCCTATGTTCCCTCAGCCATATGTTCCCTCAATCCCTAACACGACATATTTTTCATCCGAATTATACCCTCATGAAAATGTGGTTCCATCCTAAATTAGACCCTATGTTCCCTCAACACTATAATGCACTGCCCCTCTGCTGCTGAGAATCACGACTGTTTGCAGATGATGTGGTTTTGTGATTTTCTTCCCCCCATAGAGTTAAAAATAATAGAGAGGGCACCGGATATCCCCTCCCATTCACTTGCATTGAAGTGCTCACCCAGCGCATGGGCCGAAATCACCCCTTCTTCCGGGTTGGGAAATGTGTTGTGCGAGGCCTATTTGGGGCTTCTGAGCGCCATTTCTGTGCACAGCCCCGCGCGCAAGCGTGTGAGTCGAGCCCATTGGTCGAAACCGTTTTCGCTCGTTACTGTACAGTGGCCCCAGCTGCAGTACCTATGAATGGCCAGCATGTCCAATGCGCTTCAATGCAACCACTGGGTTCTGGGGGCTTGCTTCCCCCACTATGGTGCTACGGAGCTAATCGGGTCCACCTCGGAGTTGAAGGGGGAGGTCACAGGTCAAAAGATGAAAATCCACAACATACATCCACCGATGATCAGTGTTCATTAAAAAGCTAAGATTTTGATTATTGTTTAAAACCATCTGTTAGAACATCTTTACTCTGCACCCACATTTTACACTTTCATTGGGAGCCTTTAGTTTTAGATGATCAAAACTATAGCAGTTTTAATCCATCAGAACTATACTTTTTGCAATTACATTTGCTGTTCTCACTTTGGACTCGACTGATAAATTAAAAAAGAAGGTATGGCTATAAAGTGTTCAATTAGTTTCTCAAACAGTGTTGTATTACAACCACAGCTCCTCTTTGAATAGCTGAATTAAGAGAAAATACCACTGCACACTAATGGCATGCAGCATATCAAATCAATGATCAACTAGAAAAGTGCCCTCCTTGGAGCACAGGTCTCTGCCAGGTTGGTTTGCCTACCCGGGTCCCGCAAACTTTGGAAGCACAAAATGTGAAGCGGCCAGTTATATCACTACCATTAGGTAGATTTTAAACATTTGTGTGAGAGGTTCTTCCTTGGCCTACTGGGAGTGTGTATGTGCAAAGTTTCCCACCGGTCGGTCCAACGGTACTGGAGATGAGCTGCTCACAGACGGACGGACGGACAGGGGCGAAAATGTCTGTCCTGGCGGAGACAATGACCGTTAAGAATTTCCTGGGGAGATACATTCCCAAGCTCTCAACAGTGGTGCAGACGCTCCATGAGCTGTTGAAGAGTAAGAATGACTGGACTTGGGGTCACACACAATAGACAGCCTTTGAACACATAAAAGAGCTGTTGACAACTGCACCAGTTTTAGCTTATTATGATGTCACTCACCAGACCCACTGCAGTGCCAGCTGATGTCAGCAGTTATGGACTGGGGGGTGTGCAACTAAAACTCCACGGGAAGTACCATAGTCAGTACCATAGTCATTAACCATAGTCAGTACCATCGTCATTAACTATAGTCAGTACCATAGTCAGCACCTTAGTCAGTACCATAGTCATTATTTTTCAAATCGCATAGTTCAATGCTGGACTATTTCAACTTAACTTTACGAACTGAAGGAATACAAAAGAATGCTTCAAGAGTACTAAGAAACCTCTGTTAAGAGTGATTAATTGATGGTGTAGTGGTCTAATGATCAGACTCCCAGCACAGAGATTCCATGTTCAAAGCCCAGTCCTCCTAGCAATGCTAGAGTATTTCAACTTAACTTTACTAACTGAAGGCTAACATACAAAAGAATGCTTCAAGAGTACTAAGAGACCTCTGTTGACACACTGATGGAGTATATTATTATATTGTGGGTTGTATATTGAGATGGCAGATGTGTTACATTAAAAAGGACAATTCGGGACACATTATTAGAAGAAAAAAAAATCGTTCCAGCCTCAGTAGTCAACCAGTGAAACTACGGTATTTTACGATCCCTCTCCAATGGATTGCATTGACAGCTGCAAGTACACCGTTCTCCCTTACCCCGAGTGGCGGCGCTGTCTCAATTGGGGGGGGGGGGGGGGGAGGGGGGGGTCTAACAATTAGCCAATCAGTGCCACTGGCCATTGTCAAGCTGTGCGCAGGAGCTGACAGCTGAGGTGACTGGTGAGGAGCAATAATAACATAGTTGTGGGAATTATCGTTCTTTTCAGTACTGAATCATTCAGTACACTTCACCAAAGTTTCATTCAAATGATCCACCAGTTTCTTTTGTATTGTTCTTATTGAACTTTTAATGTTTTTTAATGATCTTATTTATTAAGGAGAGGATTCTAAAAAACCCTTTGGCTTCTTCCTTTTCTTCCTTTCTTTTGATATGTATTGTTTCTATTTTACAATGTATTACAATGTGCTAATAAATAAACCAAACTAAACTAAAGTTCATTCATTGTTTGCTTGAGCTCCACCTGCGTTGCTTAGTCAACAGGTCGTTCACTGACTGGATCAATGAGCGCAACACATTCAGCCAACCGTCCCCATAAGCTATGGGATCTAAACTCCAGGCACTCGCGTTGTGTCGCGCGCTCATAATGGGCCTCATATTTCAATAACTATGAGGCCAATGCCCGCTGGGAACAATGCCCGTTGGGAGCAATGCCCGCTGTCTGAGAAATCCTAAACAACATCAGCAATAAAATAACCATGCCTCCCAACACCTCCCACACAATGTGATGTGATTTTCGTTGGATAGAGGTTCAAGTAACTTTCAAAACTGCATTTAACCAGCAATCCAAAACATGTCATGAAGTTGGACACAGGGAAGAACAAGAAACAACTGGCTATCACAGCGACTACAGGGCAATCACAGCGGGTCTCTCCAATCGGTTATGACACGGTAGAAGTCTGACATAGATTTAAATTATGCTCCTCATTGACTTATATTGCACCCAAAAACAGCTCTTAAAGTTACACTTTTAGAACATGAACTAATGCAAACAAAGCAGATCGATTATCTAGTAATGTGTTGGTGTGTGTGCATGACAGTGTACTCACCACGGAAGCCAGACTCCACAGCAGTGGCGAGGAGCAACTCTGCAAGCTCATGCTGGAACACAGCGGAAGAGAACATATTTTCAACAAGCATTTTGGACATCATGGCATAACTAACCTTGGTGTGGTACAGCACATGCGTTCATTTCCATCTCAACAGACATCTTGGTGGAAGATGCTTTCATAACCAGGGCAGCCAGGAAATTTCATGGGAGGCCATGGTTTGGCCTTATGCCCTTCAAACATATTGTATGCATTTGTGTTGCAAATTAAACCTTTTCATAGATTTCATAGATAGATTCATAGACATGTTTGACAGCATTATCATCAGCGTATGTTTTCACGTTAATGTGTACTAATTTTAGTAAACTTGACATTTCACTCTGTACTTGTTCTGCTCTTTTTTCCCTCTACACCAAACCTCTTTGAAAAAATATATTCTACCACACAAAGATTTGGTGACCCCCCTGTAGTATCACTGAGGACCCCTAGGGGTACCGGACCCCATGTTGAAGACCCGTTCCCTAAGACCACAGTGGCCTTGATGCACTGTCCACACTGCCACAGTGTGCCAGCTGATTGCAGTTTTCTCCATTACTTCTTTTCCGTCAATATGTTTTTTAGACACCAGTGTCTTGTTGAGATTCTGAATTTAAAAAAAAAATGTATTTATTCATTTTGCTGATAGTTATATTATGTATAAATGGACCACACCAAAGGCCAAGTGGCCTCGTCCCTAAAACGATGAAATTCCAGGCCTGGTAAGTACAGTACCACTAGGTAACTACCATAGTAATTGCCATAGATAATAGGTAAGTACCATAGAAACTTAGTAAGTACCATGCTAATTCATAACACAAAAGGGAAATGGCAAACAAATATGTTTTTGTGATTTATAACTAAAAATGGGCCATTTTACCCCGAATACAAAAATACACACACACACACACACACACACACACACACACACACACACACACACACACACACACACACACACACACACACACACACACACACACACACACACACACACACACACACACACACACACACACACACACACACACACACACACTTTTCTCTTCATGTGAAAGAGGGAATATGATGAACCTTGCTTGGCATTTGCTGACCAGTCCAGCCTTGTGGCCATCGAAACATCCCACCAGCTTTACAAACAAACAAACTGGGGCAAAAACATTACCTCTTTGGTACTGATCTGAAGTAACAATAGGGCTGAGGGAACATATGGCTGAGGGACCAAAGGGCCTGAGGGAACATAAGGGCAGAGAGAACATGGGGCTGAGGGAACAAAGGAAGGACCTGAGGAAACATACAGTATTCCTGCAGTATTTCTGTGAACTGTCGTCGTCCACTTCACATTGGCTGTGAGCGACGATTAGCCTACATTTGTTTACAGTGTTTGTACGTGTAGCACAGAGGATGTCCAGTATTAAGCTTCATCCTCCCATGTTGACACGAGATACTTTGCGGACGGCCAGACAAATCATCCGACACAGGACACAGTCGGTGTTCCCTTCTGGATAATGGTTGGTAAAAACACTCCGCATTCTCACCTTGGGGATGTAGTGGGCCCCATCATGCTGCTTATTAACGATTTTACACACTGCGGCACGGCGGGGAGACTGTCGGCATGCCAATAATATTTACTGTCTGACACCTCACGGCTACACACAGGCAACCAGAAACTCTGTTGATTATTGCACTGATCCTCCTGCCAGCGGCTGGGCTCAACTCCCTACTCGAGAACATGCAGATATAAACACATGAAGTGCACAAAAGCTGCAGAGACATTCCTGCCAGTTACAGTATGTCAATGGTTTGCTAAAATCAAATGAAGATGGCTATTATACACAGAGGTTGTGCAGTAAAGCCAGGGCTAGATTATCAATTGAAGGTACCTGTATAGGACAAGTGTCCTAGTGCACCAGTCAATGAGGGGGGCACAAAATGTACTTTACTAACTGAAGGCTAACATACAAATACTTTTAAAATATGTCATATTTTCTATATCATTTATAATAATATATATATACAATTTATGATTCACTGTAAGAGACGCAAATATGTACAACAAGGTCAAATTAACCATTGATACTATATGTTTAAATTTATATATGTGTTTGTATGTATAAAGAGAAAGAGTTGCGATTGGGCATATGTGCCCCTCCCCCAATCACAGTTAAATCCACATTGACGTTGTCCCCAGCACTGTTGCCCACTGGAATTCACAATAGACAGACATCAGCTAAGTTGTTCTGCTAAACAAAAACAAAAAATTCACAATATGTATTTTTTGTTGTAAGTTGTAAAGGTAAAAGTTGTTCTTTCTAATGGTAAGGCTTACAGTACGGTAAGTTGCTGTATTATGTAGGTATCATTCAGCACCACAGAAGCATGGAGAGCTTCAGAGAGACAGAGAGAGAGAGAGAAAGAGAAAATATTTGCAATTTTTTTCTCTTTTTGACTGGGATACCAGTCCTACATTCAGACGTCCTGAGATTGACGTCACTGGGCATTAGCATATTCCCGGGGCCGATCAATTGCCCGATTACCGGGACATTTGATCATTGCCCCGATTGACAGCCAATGACATGGCGCAATTCGCTCCCATGCTCTGGCCGGGCGGAAAAAAAATCGATAGGTCACCACATTTGACGCAAACACTCAGGTGCCTTTCACACCTAAAGTCTGCTAAAAAGGTCCAGATCAACATCCAAATGGTTACATGGTTGCATTTTTCATTAGGTCTGAATTTGTAAATGACAACTGGTTATACAGGCCGTTCAGAACATTTCTAGGGAAAATCACTTCATTCCCATAGACAACAATGGAGCAAGCAACAGCAGCGGATTATGATAGCTTTCATTGAAAACAGTGGAAACAGTATGAGTACATCTCAATTGAATGTGTTCATCACGGCCGTTTCCAACGGACGAACACACACACACACACACACACACACACACACACACACACACACACACACACACACACACACACACACACACACACACACACACACACACACACACACACACACACACACTCACACACACACGGTACATGGATCAAATTCCGTTCCGAGGACACTGGATTTGTGAGTCTGACCATTCCGAGGTCATGTCGGATTTGACAGGGCCAAGTGGACTTTTGTGGCCAGAAATACGCGAGTCCGACAGTTAGGTTGCCGGATTTGACCCAGGGCGAGTGTGTTTTGGGGAGAGCGTTCTTGTTTAACGCATGATCCCTTTCCAATGCTTAACTGGCATTCCATAACATGTAGTTGATTGTCCTTTGGCCTGCTTTAAAATGTTTTACTCTTTTGTATTTTCTGTAATTAGCTCTGTTACTAGCGTGTTTTGATGGGCTCTCATTTCTATATTGTACTAATGGCAAATTCAGGGTTCTCTGTCACATTTATACGTGTTATGTTCGGTTATGTTCGGAAAGGGTTCATGCATTAAATAACAACCAGGTACCCCAGGCTCAGGTGAAAGTCTTACACATAAGCATGAATACAGTACAGTAAATATTGTATAGACCACACACACACACACACACACCACACTTTACCCACATGTGCAGTTGAGCACATAGAACTGCACATGCAACCACACAGGCACACAGAGAGAGAGAGAGAGAGAGAGAGAGAGAGAGAGAGGGAGGGAGAGAGAGAAAGGAGAGAGAGAGCAGAAAGAAGAAGAGGGAGAGAGAGAGCGACTGCTCCTGGAGACAACACTTCCCCAGTTGCAAAGGCTGGGCTGGTGATAATAGTTTCCATGACAATGCAGCACTCCAAGTGCATCAATGCCAGTGTGGATAAACAGTGATCCTTTACCAAAACAAGGGGGTCATTACAGCAGCTTGTCAAATCAATGTTGAGAGTGTCTTGGCTGATTAAGGTGTCCCCTCTCGGTCCTGACACAGTGTCAATACTGGCTGGCCTGTGGCGGCACACTCCCATGATTGGACTGAAATGCCTATCAGTCAGGCAGCTGAGCTGGACTAATGATTCCCTGTGCTGCCTATTAGAGCGACATGACAATTTAATCCTGTGGGCCAGGCAAGGAAAAGTGACCTTGGTGCTTTATATTGGAGTTGAGGTAAATTGACAAGAGCAGATACATTTTTACCTTGGGCTATTAACAGAATTAAAGAATTAAAAGAATGGAGAAGATCCTTTACTTGTTTGTTTGTTTTTTGATCGGCTATTTTCATTGTTCCACTCCTTTTTTTGACAGCATAGATTTGTGTAGTAGGCATGTGTCATTTGACCTTGTTGAATATGATGTTGATTTTTGGATGACATACAATTATTTTTGTAGATGTCAGTCTGTCTCAAAAACTACTAGACCAATGCACACTGCCAGTAGGCCAAGGAAGTCAGTCCACCAAATCAGCCTCATGGTGGGTGCTACACCAGCCCACTTTATGTTTTGGCATAATAAAAAACACAGGGTTTGAATACCGGGTAGAACATAAATCTTACAGATACACATTGTGATGTTCTGATTTTAAATTTGTCAGCAGCACTATTTATTTTCTTATTTTTGAACTGTCACTACCAGGTTGTGTGCATTGGGCTCAGTTGGTAAAGCACTCAACTTTGAATCACAAAAAGGTTCAGTGTTCGATACCAGGCACTGTCAGTTTTGTGCATTAGTTGCCCAGTTTGGGTAAGTAACAATGTCTCATTGCTGCGCAGCTATTATTTATATTTGGTTTAGATTTTGCACTCGTCAGATAGTGCCAGAAATTGTCTAGCTGACCTCATTCGTTTCCATTAGCATTTCTACAAAATCCAGTGGACATTACATTTTTCAGTAACCGTAGTGCTGTTTTGTGTCATACCTGCCAATGTCACTTTCTGCTTCTTACATAGTCCTGTATAGAGTAGACCACCCGGCCCGGTGGAGATATGTGCTCCGCGGTGCGCCCCTTTATCATTAAAGTTCTGATTCTATCCTAATCCTTATCCTACAAAAGTACAACAAAAAATCAAGCACAAAAAAAACTGAAGATGAGAATTAACAATCAACTGTGTGATCAAAATTGTTAATAAAAACAGAGGGCCAGGTCAAAATGTTATTTGTTAAAGGTGCACAAAGTGAATTTCCTTAATTAAAATAAGTGTTAAATAGCTCTATATTCTGATAGTAACCAATAACCATTGCTATAGAGTTCAGTAACAGGGATCTCTCCGTCTCTCAAGCTCTTTAGAAAACAGAAAATGCATGTTCAGGTCGGGATACCAGTTTTATACAATCAGAAGAGAGAAATCATACATGATGAACAAATGACATCAAAGAAGTGAGCAGACAAAGTTTTAACTAGAACATTGTGAAATTGAAGCTGATAAATTGGTCTCTCCTGATTGGATGAAATTGGCAACCCACCTGAAAATATGTTTTCAGTTTATTAAAGAGCTGGAGAGAGAGGGGAGACCTGTGTTACTGAACACAGAACACACACTATAGCAATGATTACTATCAGAAAAATAAAAAAGTTTAGATGTTTACCAACAAATATCACCCTATCGTTAACAGACAACTTTGACTTTAAACTTCGACTCATCTTTGCTCTACTTCAAAGTTTGGATATTGACTGTGGATATTAGATGAAGAAGAGTTCATGGTTTTCAGATGTTCAAAGTCTAGCATGGCCCGAGGGCAAGGTATATTGCCTTGGACATCTATCTTAAGGCTATGAGAACATTGTCTACATGGTTGGAAAAAGGCCATGTGTTGACACAGATGTTTCAAGCTTTTAGAACACACATCTTTCAGTGCCACGCTGTATGCCATCTTTTGCGCCAAGGGCCACATACATTTTGCATTAGATTACCCTTTGATACAGAAATGAATGTGGGCAGGGGAACCCACAGACTTGCACGAAGGGTTTGAACAAAGAGAAGATTACAAGTGTGGTCATGTAAAAATTTCACTGACTACTTAAATGGTGGAAAATCTTATTGTTGATATTTTTCCCCATTTGAACATTATACTGCCAGTGAAGTGTCCATTTTGCTATTATTTTGTAACCAAACCAGTGGCAAACGATAAGCAATTCTACCATGCGGCGAGGGAAGATGCTTCACTGGGAGGCAATTAGCCTTTAAGGCATGGTTGCTGCATTACCCTTTATTCTTAGTAAATGTCAACATTGTCTTTTCATTTGTTTCACTCCAAGCATGCATAAATCAAAGCTTGTGGGTATTTCAATGCTTGAAACAGAATATGCTGCAAATTAAAGATCAAAACAGAATCAATATGTACTGTATAAGTCCTACTGTATCTTGAGACTAAAATATTATTTGTTGAAGTTCAATAACTATACTAAAATGCTCATAGTCAAGATTATAGTCTAAATTAGAGCCTAAATGTTTTTTAGTTTTTTTTATGAATGTGGTATGATTCTGTTACCCAAAACAACAGTAGTGGCATTGTCAGTAAAATTGTAATTGCATTTTTCTGTTGTCTTACATTCATATTAAACCCAATTTCTAAAATACTTCCCTTAAAAAAAAAAAATAACAATAATCCATAACCACAAACAGATGGCAGTATGCAACAACATTACCTCTCAGCCCAAGTTGTAAACATGATTTATAATTTGCAAGATATTATTTACCGTGATTCATGTTTCTGTCAGTTGCACATTGGAGGTTAATAGAAATGCCAGCATGCTTGCTGATTTACTTAGTAAAATGTTCGTCCCAAGGTTCAGGTTCAGAAGACTGGAGTCAGAAAGAGTTACAGGATTCATGTATTATGTAAAAGAAGCTGACATGACCTTCAGCCATCACAGTCTAGTCTATATATTACATGGGGCTTGACCCTTACAAGGCCAGAAGGCACATTTGATATATTTAACCACTATTGCCGTTAAATTACTTACATTCTTTATGAGCTGGAGCCATTTTATATGGCTAGCAACATGAAAGCAATATAACTTTGATTAAAAGTGGTTTTGTACTTTATGTTTGCCTTTTACCAAGGATGATGCTTCACCATAGAAAAAAGGAAGGCATTCGTAAGTCAAACACAAACTAAATCAACAAATAAAACATGCTACAAGAAGCTTACTAGTTTTTATGCCTGGTGCAATGGCTTTGCCATATGTGTTTGCCATATGTTGAAATAAAGAATTTAATCTGCTCCCGCTGTTTGATAGGGGTTCCCCTATCATAAAATGAGAAGGAATGCAGTGCTGTTTTAAAGTGTGAGGTCCATTTTGATATAATTGGCTTAAGAATTATTTATGACATTAATTGCCACATTATCGACTGGCTGTCAGTTCCTTTGGCATGCAGTCCATCCTTTTTTTCCGCACAGAGCGCTAGCTCAGCCGAAACTAGACTGACAAGCTAATTATACCATCTTCCCACTCAATGAAAAATGTCGCTAATCTGAAGCTAGCCCTGAAATAAGACTCCCTAACCTCGAAAGTATCTCATTCCAGCCAATATCCACAGATAGGGAGCACCATTAGATGCTTTACACTCCTCTATTTCCGATTAAATTAAGTTATCTTACAGAATCCCATCAACCCCTAAATCATGAAATCGCCCTGCACTATGGACCATATATATAGTGTGTGTGTGTGTGCGTGTGCGTGTGCGTGTGCGTGTGCGTGTGTGTGTGTGTGTGTTACAGTATACATACCATATAAACAGATGTATATGTATTTTCTGTTCCACTTCCAGAGCGAGGTGCGTGCTACCCCGTATTAAATAGTGTATTCCGTTTATTTTTATCCAATATATTTGACCTATCCACTATTCACTGGTGTTTTGAGGGATCCCAATGCAGTCCACTACAAAATGTTTCAAGCTAAACCAGTCTCCTTTTAATGATGCTGTTTACATATTCCAACTTCACAGAGAAATGCATCTTGACGACAATGGGAGCTGACACTGGACCAAACGTGGAATGTCCCAAAGCCATCTTCAGCGGCTGCGATGCTGTCAGCTCCGCCTACATCAGTGGCAGTGTCTCAATGGTAGTTTGACACATGTCAGAAACTTTTAAATGTCTGCTCTTTTCAGCAGAGCACCTCTGCACTGCAGCGCGACTTGGAGAAATGATGGCATTTAGTGTGTATTAGATATTTGTATGAGTGTACCAGAGAAATAGAACAGCAGTATTTACTGTAAATACATTGTCACAGGGGCCAGAACAAAGCTTGCACTCTGCGTCTTGTCTGATGAGGTAATCCATCACTGGGGGTGCGTTGCAACACCCAAAAATCAATTAACTCACTTTCATATTTTTATTACACGAGCAAGCCATTCTTTACGCTCGACAAATTACAGAAATTAACCACGTAATTATGCTGAACCCGGTCGGTCCGCGGCGGAGCGGGAATCCAAGCTTACCTCGTGATGTTTGGACAGGAAAAGCCATCTCTGGTGATTGCACATGCCTAGTGCAAGCCAGCCACAGATCTGAACTTCGACCCCTTTGATCAGCAGTTTTGGCAAGGCAATCCATCATGGTGCTCTTACTGTCAGAGGAGGTGCCTGGCTGCAGCTGTGTGTCACTGGCTAAGAGGGGCTGCTTAAAGGCAATCATGTCAACCTCCACGCGACTGCTCACACTCCCAGACTGAAGAAGGACTTGACAGGGCCAGAAGAGTCAGCTGAACACACTAGAGGGCTGTGTCTGATTGCTCCACGGCCACGAAGTGATGGCTGATTTCATCCTCTGTGAACAAGTGGAATATTCCGACTGAAGAAGCTCATAAGCACTTGAGAATTCAACAAAGGCCCAGATTTTCTTGTCTGTTAACATATGAACCCTAGCGTCCCTATTTTGGGGGCAAACATTGCGACCAATTGTTAGCTTGTAGATTGACTATTTTCGGTGAAGAGGTTATAGGTGCAGAGGCCAACAAGGAGTGTACAGTACTAGAGGTTCAGGCCGCTACGTGGCCCTCACATCTAGTACTACAAGACTACAATATAAGCAATATACTATTATTCCTCAAATACAAACCCCTCAGGTACAGGGTGGCTTCTTATGATGTAGGCTGCCCTAGCATGTCTCATATCTGGCATAGAGGGGCGGGTTCAAAATCTCCGGAGAAAGATTCAGTGAGATCCCATTGGTTCACCGATCTGTCCGTCAGCCCCCGCCCCGCGCCCCTCCTCCTCCCCAATGTGTAGCATTGAGAGCCCTGACATCACAACATTTGGAGCGACGCCCACCGCACTCTGGTTGGTCGGGGAAATGAAACACTTCCTATTCCACAAACGTCAATTTTTATTATAATTATATATATTTAGCAAAAATAAAAAATAAAAGCCTGGAGATGATGGATTTGTTGACGATTTTTGGGGGGGAAATTGGACATGTGGTCTGCTAGAACAAAGCTCAACAAAGCAGATAAACAGGAAGGGTCCTGAACCACAAGCCACTTGTAATAATAGACCCTGGTTAACTAAGTATAGTTGATGGCTTTTCCCCCCTACATAGAAAATACTCTAACTTGAAATTAAGTTTAACAAGAATGTTGGCCTTTTGATTTTTAAATGGAAATGTTTGTGATTTGATGAGAAAAATGCCTTTGAGTAACACTCAGATATTGTACACTGTAGTATATAAGGAAGAATAAAAACAGATACAATAAAATACAGATATTAACTATTCCTTGAGCCTGAGCTTAAAAATAAATAAAATCCCACATATTTTAGCCATAGGACAATAATGTCTAGAAGGCCAGGTTGGAGGATTGTTTGTTAGATGCAGATCAATAGACTTGTAAAAGTCTGACATTCACAAACGATCATCAATACGATATTCTGTAAAGAATCACGGACTGAATAGCCATAGGGATCAACGGCAACTTGCATGTAATCTAGAGTATTCAATTATTTTAGATGTCTTTCTAGCGCATGGTTTCAAATTGAGCTGACCTTCCACCTTACATAGGTACAATGAAAATTTGCAAACACCAGTGGGAATAAAACACATTTACATGCTCAGGAAAATTTGGTGGATGAGTGCGTTTCTCCTCAGGGCAGGTAATGGGTCTGATGAACTGTACCATATATATTAAAAATGTAATCATGTGGAACACTGGCTCCTGCACATGGGAACGGTGTGGCTCCACTATGGATATGTCATACTTCATGTGGCCAGCCTGGGACATCAGTCATCTATAACGTCAGTCATCTATGACATTATATATATATATATATATATATATATATATATATATATATATATATATATATATATATATATATATATATATATATATATATATATATATATATCAATATCAAGGTTTCAGCCTGATCAGAGTACCATTGACTTACATTAATTACAGTTAAATATTTAAAAAAGTCTAAAACATATTATGTGGGAAACAATTGTGGAGGTAATTCTGTGGCCTACTGGCAGTGTGCGTACAAAATGTGCGTGGTAGCCCGGACGGCTGGCATAGCGGTTCGAGTCCCGTTCCTGACGAGCTTTGATGCATGTCTCTCCCCATCTCTCTCCCCTTGTTTCCTGTCTGTCTCTCTACTGTAAAACTATGTATGAAGGCCATAAAAGCCAGCGGTTTGTGAGATTAGCTCTGGACAAAAAAACTGACACACAGATAGACCCTCTCATAGATGGCAAGGCCACGCCGTAAGAACATGTTGTGGAAATGGAGGTATTTTGTAAAGCAGGCTATGGCTTTTACTTATATTACAGTATATTAAACTCCCTGAGCAATGACTGCCACCTGTCAGATTCTCTCTGTGCAAACGAAGTGAGTGGTGAACTGCCACTGCCCAATGATCTCCTGACAGTAGAGCAGATAGCAGATTTCACATCGCTTTTGAGCAGAAACCTGGTGCAATAATGGCAAAAAGCAGACCCTCACTTTTAGACAAAGCAGCTGAGTGATGGCTTTGCTGACTGCAGCTCCGAGTGTGCAATAACGTGATGTGAAAGGACATTGTCAGGAGCTGAGGACGGAGACAGGCCCCGAATTGTACATGGTGACAGAAACCAGAGATGAGGACAGAGATACCGGTGCCATATTAGTGGCCAGCATATTCAAACACCAACCTTGAGCGTAAGTAAACTTGACATCACCTCCAATGGCTTCAAAGTGTTCACCCCCCCACCCACGCACACCACCACCGCCCACCCACTCCTCTTGTTTGCAGCCAGCATTCCTCTCTGATGTCTCTCCAGACTCAAGTCTCTCTTGTGAAGAGAGTTACCAGCAGGCCTGTTCTGTCAGGAGACGAGGACAGGGGCACATGGGCCCGCGGATACCCTCAGTCAATCTACATTTGGTCGGTGTGGTGGGAAGTGTGCTCATTTTTTCCGATATCTGAGCTACTTGAGGTGATCTGAACACTGAAGTGTGAGAGGCTGTCACCTTACATAAAGCTCTCCGCCGGCAGAAGACGCATGGCTCAATCCTCATATGTTGGGAGGGGGGAGGCGGGGGTGTCTCTCTGTCCTGATAGGCTACGCGGACACTGGGGACCCGATAAGAGTCAGGGGGTGGGGTTTATTCCATTCTGCTTGCCTGAGGACCAGAGGGCAGCTCATCACCAGCCCTCTCACTGCATGTCTATGCTGTTGCCAGGCCAAACAAGAGCAATAAATGTCAATAATCATAGTATCAACAACAGGCCAACAGACGTAACCTTCAGCAGAGGCTATAACATTTTCATTGAAAGGTGTACAACTTAGTATCAATTAGACTTTAAGTCTGAGCTATAATTCACCTGGTGTTTTCTGTCTGCGGTTGGTACCGTATTGGTTTTAGCTAGCTGCATGTGTTTATTGGAAGCAGGGTGTGGCTGCGGGCCTGCCCAGCGGCACCAGGCACCGTTCTGGGGTTTCACTCCAGGCAGTTAACAGTTCCCCTCGCCTCTCCACCAGAGAGCCCTGCTGGGTACAGAGAAGCGGCATGCGGCGGAGCCTGGATCACAGCGTCACAAAGACGTGGCCAGAGGCGGCGAGGCTGGAGTATGCTCCGAGTAAAAAAGCTGGCAGTCGTGCTGTGTTGTGTGTGTGTGATAAAGTGCAGCTTGCCATAAATACACTCTGGGGCTCCCCGCGCAGCTGGCGACCCAAGTTACAGTTCTGAAAGATGGAGCACAGGAAAGGGGATGGTGGGAGGAGAAGAGCGATGAGGGAAGCGCATACCTTGCCTCCACACATCATCCGTCTGAGGTGGAATGGGGGATCATGTCCAAATCCATGGGAAGGAGGAAGATGAGAGGAGGGCAATAAAACGCAGTTGTGTCAGTGTATTGAGCATTCCAGGGCTGTCTAAGCCCATAAAGGAAAAAGTGAGCGCTCTTCTCTGACATTCATGTGAAGGTCTGTGGACAATTAAAGAGGCATTAGAATAAAAAGGATGGAGGCAATTTGGATGCAATTTGGATATTTTTTCTTTCTTTTTTTTTTACAGTCACTGGCTGGAGATTAAGAAAACGTTCAAATGATATACTGTACCTCAACAGCGCAATAAAATTGCACAGGTGCAAGCAAGGCAATGTTAAGTTATATACTATATGTGTCTGAACAACTAATAGTTCTGACAAAAGGTGTAGGCCTTTAGTATTTTAATCATTGTATAAATGCTTGCTTGCATGATGCCACATATGACATTTGAAGCATAATAAACACGTTAAGGCCTGAAGGTTTTCACCACATTAACCCTGGCGTCCCTATTTTAGGCAAATTCTCAAAGATTTTAATTATATATTTTTTTCATCCTACAATAAATGCATGTGTGTCTGTAGTTTACGTATCTCAAGAACCATCCGACCGATCGACTTCAAACTGACATGCTGATATGTGGGCCCGACCGACTTCAAAATTGACATGCGTACCCTGATTTCATCAATATGACATCATAGTACTGACGTCATAGACTGGCCTACACTCCATATATGGGCATGCCACGGAACTCCATATTTGGCCATAAAAGGGACACAATAAACAGATAAGTAGGCCGGTGCACTGGTCTAGTTTTTCAAAAAATATCGAAAATAGCAGATCTACAAGCTTGTACAGTAGATCAGCTACTTCCGCTATTCGTCATATGACAAAGTATATGGGGCTTAATTGGTTAACTATTGTGCATCATATGATCTATACATGCACTCTGCTGTTCCCTGTGTGAGAAAAACAAAGCTGTCAACGTAACGACGCAGCCCTGCCTGCAGACCTGTCAGACAGGACAAACAACAGTGAGTCCTAATAATTACATTATGCATACAATCAGCTTTTAGCCTTTCAAGGGCTATCAATATGTCAAGGGATGACATAGCCAAAGGATATAATGCTTGGAACCAAGGTTATCTATCTGCCGCAACACCCCTGCTCTTTGCGTGGTCTTCTTTCTCCTTGTGGGTAGCAGAACAATCAATGGGGGTCATAATGGTGTGCAAAAAAATCAATTAACAACGCAATTACACTTTTGTTATCATCACTAGCAGCTTAAGCAGCATCCGTATGGAGAAGAGATATACTTGGCCCCTCAAAGGCAGTACATAACGTTACTGTAACAGGGAAAGAATTATGAGTTGCCTTTGATAGCGTTAGTCAGGGTGCTACTTCAAAAACTGACAGTGGTTTAATCTGTTTGGAAGATTTTCGCATCGCTGAATGTCAATATTCATTCCGTTAATGGACATGCTGTTGAATTACAACGGTTTAACCATTACAAGTTGGTAAATATTTAAACAGTGACAAGCCTGGTGTATGAAAAACGTTTGCTCAGTGTATTATTATTTTTTTGCTCTAATGAAATGCGATGCTTAGTCATAAAGTTGACAGTGTTTTTACACATGGTGATCGTCACGTACAGTAGAGGGGGGTTTCTTGAGTCTGAAGGATCATAATGATGATGTTACAGCACAGTTCCACATGTCCAGACATGGTGGAAAGACAAAACACACCACTTAGCAGACATTTTCATAATCGTCGTTGGAAACCTTGTATGTCCAAAACTGTTACTTTTCAGAAAATGGAAAATAGAACCTGTGTTCCAATGGATCCAATGTAGTTATTATTTGGTCACAAGCACAACTTAATGCTTTGTGGTTCAGTATTTATAATATCCACAGAAAGAAGAGAACCAGTTTCAGTTTCATTTGAAAAAGAAAATCAGAACACAAAAATAGCAAAAAATAGCCGATCTACAAGTTTGCGTTGTGAGCTTGCAGATCGGCTATTTTTGCTATTTTGTGACACTGTAGTATAGCGATGTAGGGCAGTAATTTAGGGAGAAAAAAACTACGAAAGAAGTTGAAATGAGGAGATACGAGGTTTCCGCCCGACAGCAACGATATATAAATATATATATAATATATATTCTTTTTTTTGCCAAACATTCATCCTCTGCTCTCAGAGGAAACTAAGAAGCACAGCTGATAAAGTTATGCGAACATTTACTTTTCAATTCCAATGATTTAGTGTGACTGTGCTTGTCACCATGATTTAGAGTCGGCCGTGGTCCCTGCTCTGTTTATTGTGACCAAACAAGTGCAGTGCCTGCATGCTTTCAACTACAGGGTTATTGATTAAAGTTTTAAATGGTTGCCATATTACCCAGGGACTTCTGGGAGATTAATTTGCGTCAATGTTCATCTGTAATTCATTAGCCATTTAGACAGCACAACCACATGGGCTATATCTTGAAGGAACCGGCCATTTTTCACTCTGTGGAGGTTGGAGAACGGAGACTGAAAAGCAAACTACGTACTAATAACAATTAAATTCAGTGGAATTAATGTACATTGTGTACTGCGTGGAGCGGCAGAATGTAAATGACTTTTCATCAAACTAATGTATTGCATATCTGGACTATCCCGTGTAACATTTGCAATGCTACATTCCATGACATACATTCTCTATCAGACGTGTTAATATGATTCATCTGTCTATTTTCACATGACTTAATATATCAACTACACCATTATTTACATGCCTGTGCTAGTACATTATTTAGGTAGGCTACATAGCTAACAAACACATGATCAACTGCAATAGCATGCGGTAGCATTTTCATCCGTGTTAACCACCTGGACTCAAAGCTTTACAGTACTGCTGAGGCAAAGAGGAATCCCCATGGCCAAGGCAAGAGATAATAGTCTTATGGGATTCAGGCGCAAGGACAACTCTGTCACACATGTGATGCCTTTCTATCGTTCAAAGGCAGCATTTCATGCTACAAGTTTCTGCAAGATGAAGTACCTACAAGTGTTAATGAAAGGATCAACACAGTAAACAAGCCATAGGACTGTATATGAAAACCGAGCTGGCCATGGATAAAACAGCAATGTGTGTCCTGAGGCTCTGGGTCAACAGTCAATTATATTATCACACTAAAAAGACTTTGAAAATCCCCTTACTGAATAATAGCTGTCAGACATTCTGTATCCGCCATGATGTTCTGTAAAATGGCTGCAGCAATGGGATTAGGGCTTGATCCTTAGCTAGTGCTGTGCCCAGTCTAAAATGACTATCCTCTTATCTCAAGGCAACAGAGCGACACTGTGTTATGTAAAGACTTTGTCAAGATAGAATGGATGTCATTGAAATTAATTTAATCTTCCTTAAATTAGCTTCCAACTATGATCTCTCGCAGTCAGAACTTATGTCCTCCAGAATTCAATTTCCTCCGTGGCGTGATATGCCTTTATCAGTTGGGGTAGCTAGTTTCCAGCATTCCAATAATGAGAGCTGTCACAGAGGCCCGGAATGGCTGATGTTTGATGGCGGCCATCTTGTGACCACTGGAACTGTCGTGAAAAGAAAAAAGAAAGGATAGGACTGCTATTCACAGACAGCAGTCCTCAAAAGAATAACCTACAATTAGTCCCTGATCAATGTAGAACCTTTCATATAATTCTGTTATTAATCCATAGATAATTAGAGTATACTGCAATTTAATTCATAGAGCTGAAATGAGGGGCAACTGATGTTGGAAATATTTTCAGTCAGATTGATCATGGAGATATAAATGCATGCTTACATCTATAAAGAAAATGAGCCAGGTTATCCTTAAACTCATTTCAGCACTAGTGTCTCGTATAGAACTCAGTAATGAATCAATTAAATGATAAAACTCCATCAATTGGATAACAATGTCTTATGCAGGGCTAATCCTCTTGAAGTAATAAAGAGAGATTATGATGATGATTGTTATCAAAATGTGTGTCTAAGCGCTAAGTGCTGATTACTTTTATGTAAAACTGAAACCTATTGTGGATTTATAGCACAAATCAAAGCCCTCTTGTCTTGAGGGCTCACAGGGACAGGAACACCACAAATGAAAAGACATAAAGCTTTTCTTTCAAGACATGTGAATTAATTAAATTCCATTGATGAATAAAAATACTGACATGTGGGCTTGCTTATATCTCAAATGTAAAACATTTACAATCTGTTAGCCACATTAACCCTACCATTCCTATTCTGGGGCAATTCAGTGGAAATAGCCGGGCTAATTTCGGCCTATATAGGGTCTAAGACTCTAAGCAGATCGACAAGCTCACAACGCGTTGCATTGTACTGTAGATCGGCAAAGATATTGGGGAAAAGGAGGGGGCCTAGTTCTAGACCTATCACAGGTTTACAGAGTAAAGAAGTGGGTGAAATTCGTTTTCTTGCATAGTTCCCATCGTATCGTTATTTCCATAGAAGAAAGAAAGGGAAGAAGAAGGGGGGGGGGGGGAGGAAAGGAGCTCAAACAAGAAAAAAAACAAAAAAAACAAATTATCTACATATTACACATGGTACCTGCGATAAGATATAAAGGTGCGTGAGCATAGCAGCAGATGTATGCTGTGCATGATATACTTATGGACGTTAGTTAAGGTGCTAGAAAAAAACACACACAAAGACAAGTCAGTGCGTTGTACATGGGATTAAGGTGCAAAATGTTAGGTATTTTGAAACCCTGGGTGCATTACCCAAGATAAATCGTAAGTGTCACTTCCTACCTAATCGCTCAAGACAGATTCAGAGCTCCACAGCTGAATCTGTCGGCAACTCCCGTTACAACGTGTAGAGTTGTTAGTAGGAATGAAAATAAAGACGCACCACCGGAAGTGGAGGTCTGAAGGAGAGTGAATGGGCCGACATCCGGTCTCTATAGTGTTTTGTTTTTGTTTGCCGATGGGGTTCCCAGATTGCTTCCCTCCTACCTGACATGCTACTGTAGGTGCCCACCTCTACTGTCTGGTCGCCATTATTACTTTCATCTCGTCTTGGCTCCTGACGCTTGATAAAGCAATACCTGAGGGTCCTGCCTCTGCCACTCCACACATGTGATTTGATGTGGCAAGGAGACAGAAAACAGGGGAGAGGGGGGACGGAAATAAAAGAACAAGGGATCAAAATAACCCGTGCCTAGCTCGCTAGAGTGGAGTGGGGCCCATCAACACCAATAACCGTTAGCCGCGAACACGCGTGTCACAGTGAGACAAGTGTCATATCACTCAGCTCGGTGCTTCATTTGACTGGAACACATCAATCACTCAGCGTAATCCGCACGGACACAGTGAGATAGGCCTCACCTCTGGCTCTCTCATTATGGTGCGTCAGTGTTAGAGAAACCTCGCTCTGTCAAGGATTTAGTCCACTATTTAGTCCACACAGAGGTCCGTTTCTTTCTATCAAGAAGGCGCGGCGCGGTACAGCATGGGTGAGAACAGTCCAGTGTGCGATGCAATTGTGCATGGAGATTTTTCGAGCTACTGCACATGGATTTGTTTGGTGTTTTCGCTGACCGCTGCTTCTTCCCAAAACGCAAAGCATCTGCATGGCTGCACACATCAGCACCCATAAGCCAGGGGCAAATACTCTGAGCCAATCACTCATGACAAAGGCCCGCTTTTAACGCTGCGACATAAAGGCCCATTTCTGCTCCAAATGAAATGCATGCATGCATTGCTGACATCCCAAGTAATGAACGGTACTAAGGTCATTAATATTGCTGGCATGATCTAACTGAAACCATGACACCACTGCCCATTCAGGAACCCAAAATCTGCGCATACAGGACAGAGAAAATGAGAGAGCATTGCTTGTTGGCTTGCTTTAAACACTTTAAACCTTGCATCGCAGGGAATGTCATTAACGGCAAAACTTGTCCAAAAACAGCTTCAACAGCGGATCTACAATCAATATCATCGTAAGACAAAGTATAAAATAGGTCTTTAAAGAAAAATTATACTTTGGTAGACTTTTGGGTTGTGTGGTTATACCTTGCCATGATGTATCCCCAAATATTGGTGAGATTTCTTTACAAAATGGATAATTCAAACTATTCTCCCTATTGGCTTACATTGCACAGTGAAACAGGTCCCAAAGTCACTCTTTTAGCACACAAAAGAAACACAAAGTGGATTCTGACAAAACTGCCACTGTATTTCAAAAATCGAATAAATAATATTTTTATATTTTTACTTTATTTTATTCACGTAAAATGATCAACTTTCTATTTATTTTACTGTTTGAACATCTGAATCCGGATCTGCGGATCCAGATGATCTTCCTAATTCAAAAAATGCAGTGTCGGGTTTCAAAATCTTATCAGTGAGGGAAGAAGTATTCAGATTTGTTGGTTAAAGGGCCACTTCACCAAGTATTTTCAAATAATTGCTCCTCACTAATGCTCATTATAATATTGTTTACTCACTCTGTGCCTCAGAGGAGGGCTGTGGACAGTTTAGAAACCCACCTACTAGTCAGGGGGCCAAAGCTGTATATTGACACCTACGATAACACCTCTGGGTAAAAGCAGACAACCTATCCATTATTAATCTTTAACCCCTTGTCATGTGTTCTAGCCTGGTTGTCATCTCAGAAAAAAAGAATTCAGGTCATTTTATAACTATATACATCAATATCAATATATACTTACTGCTATAATGTTGAGCAAATTTGCTAATGTAATTGTACTGCTAATGTGGTAATAATGTAATGAAAATGCAAGTAGCACAGCTAATATTAGTTGATGCTGGCTAGAGTGATGATGAATATTATTTCAAGAGCAGCAATGGAAGATGCTGTATTCATAGCAGACATGGAACATCTGGCACAGACATCACCGGAGGTCTACCAGGGCTTCCTAGATGGGGATTTGTAGCCAAGGAGACTAAACACAGCTTCAATGAAGTTCCTTTTGACCTTCACCTTGAGCATATCAAATTCATATCAAAACTGGAAAGGTTGCTGGAGGGCATCAATAGAAATGAGACAGCTAAAAACTGTTGGTCCATCACCTACAATCTTGGCAGAGGATACCAGATCATTGTTTGGACTGACACAAGAGGATGATGAAGACACCCACAAAGACCGTCTTCCATTAAGAATCAAAAGAGATCATACTGATGTCTTTCAACTTGTTGAACAGTTCCAGAGATACCACGTCTTCCAACAGGAGAATGTGCATGATCTAGTGTCTCTTACAACCAGTGATGTTGCCTCAGAAGATATACTGAAGGAAATACTGCAGTCTGGCAAGCAAATGATCTCTGAATTTGTTAAAGAACACAGACTTCCACGGCAGCCTCACCAAGAGAAAACCAAAAACTTACTCAAGCCTCTACAGTACAGATGCCAAGCTTTAAAAATTCAGAACCAAGTGTGTGAAGCCAGACAAGGATTTTCCACCACATCATTGTCTCCATGGAGAGTGGCAGAGAGGTCAACATGGATGAGCTTTCACAAAAGGAACTGTGTACCTGCTAGACCTGCTGTACAGTATGTTATCCATTTTGGTGTGATGTATGTTTTGCATTGTGTAATTTCTATACTCAAAACAAAACAGAGACAAACATTTGGACAAAAACGCCACAAAGAAGTTGCCTCAAATATATCTTTTACCATAATTTACAAATCTATTGCAATAACATTCAAAATAACTTTCCATATTGTTCTTTTATCTATGTACTTTAATATAAATTAAAAATATATATTTCAAAGAAAGAATTAAGCAAATGCATACGATATTTAATTGAATTATTTGGCTATAGCATGAAATGAGCATTCAAATATCAAAGGGCTTCTAAAAGTCACCAGAAAAGAAATTCAAGATGACAACCACCCTAAAACTTCTTCTATCCCTTCTCACAAAAAAAAGGTTGTCAGCTTTTACCCAAACATGTTAGCAAAAGTTATTTCTGAAGCACTTTTCTATATTGGCCCCATGACTACCAGTGACATCATCGATAGGCAGGTTTGGTCATTTCAAACAAGATTTCACTTTTTTTTGTTTATTAATGTGAGGACAATGGCTTCTATTATAGCATGCAAACTTTCCAGGAATAGAAAGCTTTTAGTTTCTGCTTTGATTCCCCATCGATGATGTCACTGGTAGGCAGGTTTCTGAACTGTCCACAGCCCTCCTCTGAGACACAGACCAAGAGAAATCGACAAAAATTGTACCATAATTATGCAAATAATGAAGTGGTCCTTTAAAGCGGCACTATGTAAATTATAGATTGGACAACATTATAGTAATGTTGTCCAATCTGTATGGTAGAGTATGTTAATACAATATCACTTTTACAATTGGGGGGTTGTATTTTGTCTCCCTGCTCTTCTATTGAGACATAGAGATCATGTCAAAGGTCATGTCTCACCTAGACACAGGTATGAATTTTGACCAGATGGTCAAGATTCAATTTATCCCTTGAGCAAGCAGGCAGGCTCTATTAGCTCCATAGTAAAAAACATTCAGCACCAGTGCAGAAATCCAGGTTCAAATCTGGGGTAGGAGGAGGAAAGTGACATAGTGCAGTTTTAAGTAAACGTAGCGAAAGTCCTGCATTCAAAATGTTACTTGAGTAGAAAATGTTTTATCAACAGAGAACATATTGAAGGAATCTAACCAATATATGGAGTTACAGTACATCATGGCAAGTTAACTACAAAACCCAAAACTCTACCGGAGTGTAATTTAGTTTTACGGCCCTGCTTTCACACAGATTCTGATAAAACAATTTATAGGTAAATCGCAGCCAAGAAAACACAGGTTTGACTAAAATAATGATGCATCATCCCAGCCACTCATCGGACGACAATTTCGGAGTAGGTGTGCGACAGGTCATAGAGAAGCGCATGCTCGCTCGAAAAATCGTGACTCTGTGTTTAAGGGGCTTAAGTGGTTAACGAGAATAAAAGGCTTATTAACAAAGAACTCCCCTGAAAGGCCGGCTCTCTCCCCGGCCACCGCCATGCGGTGCCCAGCTGTGTATACAACCCTGACAGGTAGAATAATAACGGTTATACATCACTGCACCTGAGAGACCCAATCATCTAAATCTTCCCCTGCCACCTCCGCCCAGACTCCATTACTTTATTGACATGCAATCTTAAGAAGGGGAGAAATATTGCGCATGTAAGGTCACTTGGTTATGAAGACATATTATCATATTATCTGCATGAGGGTTGTAGGGCTCAGGACTGACAAAGCTAATTATAATTGGACATGATACAGGGCTCAGAGCATATTATGTGCTTGGCTGCATGACAAAGTCGCAGCTGAGATATGGGGAGAGGAGAGGAACATGATATGAAACTTAATGTGGAACGGCTGAGGCTGTAGAATGTAAGAGGTGTGCGCGCAGGCGATCATTTATGGATGTGTTCACTGCAAGCATCAAGCCACACAGGTTCCTACTCATTCTGAAAGCCTGAGTACTCAAGAGTCAGTGTGAACACAGTTGTCCAAATACCCGCTGATGTTTTGAAACAGCTCTAATATCCAAAACGCCACATGTTGTTAGCAGCAACAGAAGTGCCCTGTGGATTCTTTTTATCTGCATTCCCATGGCTATACGGTATCTCAGTATCACCAGACACAAACGGCAGAGCTTCTATATTTCTCCTGGAATCAGTATGATCTCCCTTCAGTCATTTATGCCAAAACAGTGATGCATTAGCCACGTAGAGGACAGTGACACAATGACCAGAACTTGAAAAGGGCTCCGACGTTGTGCGTCCCCCACGAAGATAATGAGATCAATGACACTCCAACATCTGCTCTCGCTCAGTTGTCGTTCCAGTTCTCCCATTTATTCACAGCACATTTCCCCCAGAATCCGGCCATGGCACAGTATTATAATCTCATCAAGGGCTCATGATAAGTGCTGGAGTAACTGCGATTTGTGAGCAATCCCCGGGGTCAGCGCAGTTAGCGATGGTTTAATAGAGTCATGCAGAAGCGATGGTTTTTCCCACTCATTTGCAGTGATTCATTGCTTAAAGAACCTATTAATGTAATATGCATGCACTTACTCCCATGATTAAGACTATTTTTACCAGTAGTCTCAAGATTCTTACTGTACTGCCCTGTCTAACTTCTTTTTTCTTTTTCTGTTTTTTTAACCACATGAACCCTAGCATCCCTATTCTGGTCACGTCATAATAAGCGAGCATTCAGTGAAAACCACTCACAACGTATCTGATCAGCTATCAGCTATAGGGTATATAGGGTTTAAGTGGTTAAATGGATGCCATCGATGTCTGTATACTAATGGTAATACACTAAAAAGAGATAATCACAGACATTTCCACAACCTGGTTTTTAAGGTTATTTGGCGGAGTCACATTTGCATAATGTGTGATGTCTCCGTCTGCCAGACGTCAGCTAGAAATTCAGCCCGAGAGTAAGATGTTAAAATATGTGACCCCTGTGACTCACTCTACTGAATCATATCTCAGCAACATGGCATGTCATAAAAGATCAACCTTTTAAGTTATGACAGTGAGAAGAGTTGTCTTAATGCAATAGAACAGCAGAGAACCCTTTGTTCCATGCTCCAAGGTGCCAATAGTCTATTATTTATAGTGCTGTATAGCAAACTGCAGAGAGGAATCAGATGTAAATGACTGGATTTAACCACACAAACCATAGCGTCCATTCGCGAACATTTGGCGAAAATAGCCGTTGTAGAATGGCTATTTTGGGCAAACAGATTCCGTGCAGAGGGACAAAAGTTCATTAGAATGATCTTCAAAATAGTGTTGCCCAGTCCAGGGTATAGTAGCTACTCTATTGTTTAATGCTTAAAACAACCAGATAGCGTCTGCAACAACTATTGTGACCCAACTTTTGCAAACAGGATTATCCAGTCCACGTTAAAAGATACGTAAAACATCTGGAAGCCCGTCTGCCAGTAAATCTCACTGATAAACGATCATGGAGCTTCAAAAGTCAAGAGGAGAATAATGAGTGCTGCAACATCTTGGCACGACTAAAAACATACTTGAAATACAAGACAATATTTCAGATGCTCAATTCTGAGACCACAAATCACACAGGGCTCAGAACATTAGGAATTTCTTACAAAGCACATCATGACACACACACACATTTGCAATTGTATATCTTTCCAGATATTGGCAAGCGATACTGGGAATCTGCTAAGGCTCACATAGATGAAGTGGCTTACATTGCAACACCACATCTTGAATTAGAATGGCCTCATAACCAACATGTTTTTGATATACGGCGTTTTATTTTATTTTTATTCTCACATCTGGCATAGAGGTCAAATGATACTGTAGGATTATTTTCTTTCTAAACACTACTGAGGAGAAGAAATAAAGTCGCAGTAGATAATTCTGTTAGAAGCATATTATTAGATGAAGTTATTTCTAGGATCAAGTGGTTCTAGTGATTTGTCTTCAGTTTCAGAGTATCATTATCTCATAATTGACATTATTACAAACTACCTACATGTTTATGTTTGTAACGGCTCTGCTTGCTTTTGTCTTTTGGCCGCGGAGTTCCTCAATGACAGGCCCATTTTTCATGATTTCTCTTCTTCTGGAAAAACACCAGTGTTTCAATTAAGAGGCCTAAATGTCCAGATGCTTGCCTATTATTTAAATGATTACTGATGGAGAGCCATGTGCAAAAAAAAGCCTCCAAACATCGATGAAAGCCAAAGTGAATTCTCTTGTGTTTGTGCTGGAAATTGACTGTTCACGGGTCTTTCGTCTGGGGCCACACCATTTGCACAATTAAGTTCTTTGGCCCACGACAGTATGCAGTTTTGAAATGAGTTATCTGTGTTGCGCATTGCTTGACTAGGCTTTCTACACTCTCTTTGTTCCCATTAAATAACTGTTTTTTTACGGTTTGGCTAGCAATTCATAATGTTACACAAAAGATTTTTACAGTAACCGTCTGCCACAGTAGGTGATAATGACACGCAGGAAAAATAACTTGTGTAAATCATCTCTCTTCTTTGAACCGGTGACATTGCCACATGTGGCCAGCGAGAGGTCACAGGAGGGTCACGCAGCAGATGAGTTCCTGTGGTGACGTTGTTGCTGCTATGTGAGGACGATCCAACAGGTGGCATGAGACTTCTACCCTTCCTGCTGAAGCGGCTCCTTCACAAGAGCAGCATGGTGGTGGATGCTGTGAGGACAGCTGCAGCTTGTGTCATGAAGCTGTTGTTGCCTTAGTTTGCTTAAAGCAGCTAGTGTTAGCAACCCCTGATCTACCACGTTCAGTGTTGACAAAACAAACAAGAGCCACCTTGTTCTTTCTCATCTCTTCAGGGAAAACAGGGGGACATTGGTTATATTCAATTTGTTGATGTTATGTAATTAATACTCATTTCATTTAGTTTAAAACTTCATTAAAAAGGTACTGATCGGGCACATTTGTGTCACCCATGAAGATGTTTACGTTGCATTCGGCGCCATGCATTTTAACCGCATTCGGTTCCTCAAGAATGTCAACAATTTTCTGCTTACTTATTTCAATATCCTCTTTGCACAGGGCTTTCATTTCCTAAGTACCCTGTTAAAAGGCAGCTCCAGTCTGCCCTGACTAATTTCCTCTGAGCCTCACAGATCACAGGCCTTTCCCACCCAGCGCTCCCTTTGCTCCCACAAAGACCCTCGTAATCCTGCTGCTTGTCCACAATTAATCTTCCCAGTTGCCACATTATTAACACAACCACCCACGGGCAGCAGAGGATGCAAACGTAAAAACCAGGCACAGGCTTCTGTTGTGTGTGCGTGACCCCCCCAACCCCCCCTGCCTCACCTCCCCTCCCCTCCCCTCGGCCTACAGCGGAGCAGCGAGGATGTCAATCACTCCAGGGGCTCAGACTGCGTCCCACTATCAGCATCAAGGGCCTTTCATCCACCCTTCTGTCTGCTGATCAAACAACCTAGACCTCCAGGACCCCCCCCTCCCGATTCCCCTCCCCATTCCCCTCCCCATTCTCTGTCACCTCCCTCTCCCTCGCATATCCCCCCCGTTTCCCTGTGTACTTCTTCCACGGTTCTCTCTGTCTTCACTTCCTGTCTTTACTCTTCTGTGCTTGTGTGCTTCTTTTCCACTTTTACCTCCGTTTTGTTTATCTCTATACTTTCCCTCAGTGAAAGCCTCCCTCCCTCCCTCTACCCCTCCCCCCCCCCTCTCTCTCTCTCTCTCCCTCTTCTAGTCTTCTCCCAGTGACCCATCTTCTTAACCAGGAAGGGAGCCCTGCTCATTAAGAGTAATATAGCGAGATGAAGCCTGAACCATTTATTTTATGTCAAGTCCTGTAGGACTTGACACAGCTTGGAACGTGCCCTTTGAGATTTTAAAACAAGAGATAATAAAAACCCATCGGCTGCTTTGGGCTTAGGAGGACACTGAATCGTCTGTCATGTAAACACAGACAAACCCACTGTCTGGTTTTGTTGCTTTTAAAGACAGGTGATTACTCATCTTTTGGTGTCAGCTTTGCTAGGCTCAGCCTTTCTCTCGCGAATCGTAGACAAGACCCAGTCTCCTTTGGAAAGCCCTACAGACAGCATAGCTTAGCCTGACTTTGAAAGAACATGAAATGATGTCAAAACGACAATGCAATAGTTTAACCAGTTATTTTAGCTATTTGTTGTATGACAAAGTACAAATGTGATGCATTGTTATCTTGTGGATCTGCTATTTTGGCTTTTAAGTTTTTTTTTTTTACAATTTAGAAAATATTGGAACATTTTCAGCTATTCTAACATGCCCAAAATAGTGACGTCAGGGTTAAACTGGTGAAAGTGTAGAGGCAAGTGAAGGAGATCTGAAGATGTAGAGTTTTTTTTCCCTAGGATTTGGCCACTCCATTGCTCTCGGTGACACTTGACATGAAAGTAATGCCAGTTCTATGGAGATCCCAGCTGTTACCCGCTGGTTGAAATGCTATTGTGAGTGGGACAAAGGACATGGTTTCATAGCACCCCCCTTGTTTGCATGCATGACCAGCACTTTCAAATAAGGCCTTTAGATGTGAATGTTAAAGGCTTCACTCAGGAATAGAAGGGGAACTGGGAGCTTTGTTAGTGGTGAGAAATGACTGGGGATGTTCCAGCTGAAGCAAGACAACACGCTCAAACTACGGCTCTGATTATGCCCACCGGACCCACAAAGACTCACTGACAGGAACTCTTCTATAAAAGCACACCGCAAAAATAAAACAAAATATTTTCTGTTACATTAACCCTATTTTGGGCATGTCATTATAGAAAATAATAATAATAATAATAATCATTTTTATTATTATTATTTTATTTTTTCAAAAGTTGCACAGATACAGTAGCCAGTTAAAGTTATGATTTGCGTTGATATGCGTTGTGAGCTGGGGGAAAAACACTATGCCTTCTGTTTTTGGCAATCCCATGGAAATGGTGGGTTTTATGTTTCATCATCATAACCTTTATTTCAACTCGGAATACAGTTGAGGGGCAGGCCCTCATTGTCAATGTAAAGAGGATACAGAACATCAATATTAAAAATATGAATAAGAAGACAGAGAATACTCAAACATATTCAAAGAACTAAAACAGATAGGCCGGAAATGTATTAAAGCAGTTACAGTCTGGAACGAAAGATGAGATTGCTTTGACTCAAATACATAAGAAGACTACTAGTGAGGATTGTCAATAGGATTTGATGGGGTTTCAAACTGAAAGTGATGAATTGAATACATAGGACCACAACTGGAAACAAGCCCTTAAGACTTTTTGTGTTATTCTGTTAGCATCAATGTATAATCGTAACACTCTAGTATTTTGAAAACTGTTAATAAAGTGTTCAATCAATCAATCCCGTCTGTAGCAGAAAATAGCCCAATGCATTGCATACCTTTGCATTGGATGCAAATCAAAATGTTCCCAAAGGATACATGAAGTTTTGATGAAAAATTATTTATCATAGAATGATGTCAGTCGATCTGCAACTAATGCATTTGCATGTAGTCTTTGGCTGTGGTTGCTCTGCAACTAATGCATTTGCATGTATTCTCAGTTGTGGTGGTTGCTGTTGAGGTCCACTAGTAACTCCAGATGGTACTGTGACATGATGCTCTCATCTTGAACTGAACACAGTACAGCTTGTCAAGCAGCATAGCAGATCAATTAGCAGATCAGCTAGCTGATTAGGATGTTCAACTTGAATCCATGGGGGGGGGGGGGCATGACTGATAACCTTCTAGTAGGCTAGTCTGTTTTTTCCATGCCAAAATGAGTCAATTTAAACTCGAGTGGCATAATATAGTACTGCTTCAGTTCCCCAGCAAGGTCTCCAAACACGAGTATAGGGTCATGGGTCCATGTGCTGTAATAGGGCAAGGTTGAGAACCCTGTGTAGTGCTAGTCATATTTGCTGATGGGCCATATGGAGCACATTGGAGCAGGGCTTTTCTGCTACACAGTTCAAAGATCATTTGCAAACCGAGTCAGATCTATATGAACGTCTCTCACACATGAAAAAGCACAGAGCAAGTTCAGTAAGGAAAGTCTTTGCGGTTGCATGGTGGCCGGTTAAGACTCAGCTCCATGCTTCTATACTCAGCCAATCACATATACACTTTTAAATGGGGAAGTTTGCTTTATTGCTCATTTGGTTGTCTGTCTTTTATGCTGCTGCTACTGCCCTTCCAGGAGTTGCTGCTCACCCTCCACCACCATAGTAACCACCTGTTGTTTTGGATCTCCTTTTATGTACTATGGGGGGATTCGGAAGGCCCCTGTTTGGTAGCACATTGAAAAGAATAGCTGTTTATGTGTGGCCAATTGTATAGGCTAACCGATTAGCCATGAACCTTTTTGTGTGAAAGTCATCAAGATATGAACAGCTGTCTTTGAGCTTCAAAAACTGACCTTTATCCTTAGTTTAGATGTTTGAGATGTTTGGGGTGATTTCTAGTAGCATGTAATATTGAATTGTGTTCCATGTATTTTTGATAGATAGAGGTGTTAATGGCACCAATTTAATCTTAGGAGCGGCGGTAGCTGAGTCGATAGACAGGCCATCTGGCAAGAAGGTCATCAGTTCGCCTCCCGGGCCTGTCTATATTATGTCGAAGTGTCCCTGAGCCAGACACTTAACACCTAATAGCTCCCCCCAGAGCGCACATCATGGCCATCTGAGCGGCCATCAGCTGGGTGAAGCTGAAACGGAACCGAATTTCAGAAAACTATCATTTCAATCAATAATCAAAGAATCAATTTAGATTTAATCATGCAAAGATGAAACTGGAGCCATTAACTTCTATCTATCAATAAGACTTGGAACACAATTCAACATTGCATGCTATAGCAATTACCCCAAAAACATCTAAACAATATGGACCTGTTTTGAGGCTCAAAGACAATTGCTCAGATCTTGATGACATTCGCATATAAAAAATATCAAATATAAAACAATATACAATTATTATTTTTTTAATATAAAAAATAAATGGCCCTTTTTTGAGGCCCAAAGACAACTGCTCTGATCTTGATGACTTTCGCATACAGAAAATATATATATATTTAAAAACATCATGTTTCAAGGAAAGAGGTTAGGCCTCCAAGTATATTCAGAAAGTAATACAACATGCCAATACCACCTCTCGCTCTGATCTCCTATCTAATACGTTTTAAAAAAGGAATCCAAGCCAGGCTTGTTTCTCTACTGAATATAATCATTGTACTTCAAAATAAAAGAGATACTCAAGAGAGACTGCCATGTGCTTCAAGCAGAACCATCTTTGAAGGTCTTTTGCAAATCCACACCACTTGTCTCGATCAAGACGGCACCCACAATCAAAAACATTGTCGCGTGTATAAACAGGACCACATGGCTAACAACAACTGGCGCGTATAGATGTGGTGACTGTGCCTGTTGCAACAATACAACGAATATGAAATCGTTCAATCATCTCCACACTGGGAGGAAGATTCCTGTTCCCGATTTTATTAAGTGTAAGTCAAACCATGTGGGGCCGCCGTAGCTTAGTGGTTATAGAGGCCGTCTGGTAATCAGAAGGTCACCGGTTCACATCCCGGACCGCCCAGTATACGTGTCGAAATGTCCCTGAGCCAGACGCGTAACCCCTTACAGCTTCCCCCTGTGCGCTCATCGTGACGATCTGAGTAGTCATCAGCTTGGTGAAGCTGAAACTGAATTTCCCACACAGGATTAATAAAGGTCTACCCTCTAATTTTCATATTATGTCCCGGTGGTCTAGAATATGTTGGACAAAACAAACAACCCATTAACCACTTTCAACCTGGCATCCATATTTTGGGCATGTCAATATTATGTGAACATTTTCAAAAGAATAAAAAAATAAAATAAATGATGATTATTTACAAACAAGAATCAGGTAGACTCTTCTGACATGTGAGGTGAAACTAAAACTTTGCCTATCATCCTTCACAAGATGCCTGTATCGCAAAATGATAATAGAGCGATAGATTACCAGTAGATAGTCAACAGCAACATCTAAAACGTATGCAGTTTACAAAGGAATTTTCTACATGAGAAAGGACAGGAATGGAAGCCGTGTTTTCTGTGCCAACTCTAAACACTATACACGCTGTGCATGAGAGTTGGAAGCCCTGTAAACAAGAAGTAATAAGGGAAGAATTGTGTTGCCCTGTAAACAAGAAGTAATAAGGGAAGAATTGTGTTGGCCTGGCTGACTTCCCCTATTACCTCCACCCACTTCTCTCTCTACACAACAATTCTCAAACATAACCACTTGAGCCCTATATACTTTGTTAACATGACAAATAGCGAGAATAGCCAATTACAAGCACAAGACAAAAAGGTTTTTGAAAATATTTAACTCTAGAAGAGGGTCTGTCTGTCTGTCTGTGTCCTGAGCTAATCTTGCAAACCGCTGGAACGATCAGCGCCACCTTTCGTGTGCACACTGCCAGTAAGGCCAAAGAATAAAGATAAACCATTCAAAGAAGTACAAATTAGGCTAATATTTCAGTCATTGTGACAGCAGAAAGGACCTGTTTAGCCCTACGAAGAGATTGACATCAATCAGGGTGACAGTTATCAAAATGTCAGCTGGTAGAATCACGTTAAGCACGCTTTACCAGACCGCCTCACACACACAGTCCAACCAGTATACATGGCTCACACATCACCTGCACAATCATGAGGAACACAATTTAATTACGACCCAAAAAAAAGTGTAAACACTACTTCCTTTCATCCCATTATGCATGTGGGACAAGAAGACAATGTGCTAAGAGGAAATAAATCTGCCTTGACAGCCACATCAAAGGGTGCAGCGAAGGGCTTATTACTACTTAAGGCGCAGGAATGCTGTTGCTAAGCATCGGTCCACAACCTATCAGCCCTTAAAGGACTTGACTGTTTTTCGAGAGAGGGGGCTAAGAGGGTTACCGGAGGCCAGAAACTACACCCTGACACCACTCTGAGAATTCATGATGATTAGATGCATGAAGCAACAATTTGGCGGTGAAAAATCCAGCAACTTGCGGGGAGAGACCCGACTGCAGTGCAACGAGAATTATAGTCCATTCGGTTAACCCATTAAGGCCCTGAGGTTCCGATTCTACAAAATGTCTTCTAAATCCTAACAGTTTTTAGAAACAAACTTAAGTCGCTATATTCAGTGGTTCCCAAACTTGTTCATGTCAAGGACCCCCAAAATGATATGTATTTGGCCGCGGACCCCTATCTGAAAATATGTTGTTCCAGGGACCCCCAGAAGTTTTCACGATTTAAAAAAAATTGCAGATCTACAAGCTCATAGCACGGCACTCGGTGCCGTGCTATGAGCTTGCATATCTGTTATTTTTGAATAGCCAAAGTATAACATTACATGATGGTTCAAGTGGTTACACAGGTGCCTTCCCGGTTTCAATGGGCTAAGCTTATTTTGTGTAGTTTGTTATCATCTAATGGGACACCAAACATCTCTAAATCTGTCTTCTTCACAATTTCACAAATAAGTAAAAACCGTTTGTAATCTATGAACCTCCTCCACCCCTTTTTGCAGGGAGGACGCGCTCATTGATGAATTAGCTCTTGCTTCACTGCACAGAGGGCTGTGAGTCACTGCTGGCCGTCACCTTCCTGTGAATAAATTCGGTTCCTTCATCTTTCCCTGGTGAGGTGCTAAATCACAGAGAAATGCTCAGGAGCGATGGAGCCATGTGCGTCATCGGACGGCGTGGAAGCCAGCGCGTTATAATTCTGTCCATCAGCCTTGACTCATTATATCAGCATGCTCCCGCTTTGAGGTTAGAGCAGTAATTCTTAAAAACTTTTTAGTTTCCCAGGACCCACCAGTTTGATACACATTTAGACCAGTGGTTCTCAAACTTTTTCACGTCAAGGACGCCCAAAATTATATGTATTTGGCCTCGGACCCCCATCTCAAAAAATATTGTTCCGGGGACCCCCAGAAGCAAAGATTTTAGTTCAAAATGTTCGCTTAAAAAATTAGATAGTATATTCGTTATTACATTCAAATATTGGTACCCCCCAAGGACCCCTGGGGTCCCCGGACCCCACTTTGAGAACCAATGACCAAGGACCCCCAGTTGATACTATTTTCGATAGAGGTTTTTTATGTACCCCAATCTACACGTAAAATCCTCTGTGTTAATAAAGGGTCTATTTTGTTCATAATTGTCAATCATTTAGCTGGGGACCCCCTGGAACCCCCTCAAGGACCCCTGAGGGACCCGCACCCCACGTTGAGAACCGGAAGACCCGCTTTTTCGTAGTTTTGCCCAGGCTATTTAAGACCTAATAATACAAATGATAGTAAAACATGGAGTATAATATTCTGTATGCCTTGAGACATATGCATCAAATAAACGGGTCTTGTATGCATGTACTACACAGTCTAGTTTGCCCAAATATCCAAGCTTTAGAAATACAACTAGCTTATAATTTAGCAATTCCATCAGACTGGCGGTTGTCCAGAACCGAAGATCCACGGATGTCTGTATCTGTCTGCATGTCAGTCTGATTTAAGTGGTAGCGTGTACAGTACAACTCGATCCATTCTTCTACAGAGCAAATTATAGTTGACCAACATACTTAAATCCACGTTTTGTTGCCGAGTTAAATTTTACGCTGGACAGTGCATAAAATGCACAAACCGTCCGACTGATCGACTAGATATGGGAGACGCGAGTGATGCGACCGAGGCGTTCGTGCAGGTCTGTCTGTGTCCTTTTATGCCCTATATGGAGATCTCTGATGTCATTTCTATGACATCATAGTACTGACATCATAGACTAGCCTCTACATAGCGTGGCACCGAGTGCCGCACTATGAGCTTGTAGATCTGCTATTTTTCAAAAATCTTGAAAAGTTGTGCAAATCTTTTAATACATATCTTTTTTTAACTCAAATCTTTGCCTCTGGAAGAAAATATTTGCCACTGGAACAAAATATTTTACAAATGTTCACTAATTCAATGATTTGCACACATTTTCATGATTTTTCTAAAATTGCAGATTATAGCTTGTATATCTGCTATTTTTTAATAGCCAAAGAATTCTAAAAGGACACAGATGCGTTTGAATGGGTTAATGTAATTGCAATTTGTTGGAACCTTCACCCAGTTCACCCACTCCTTTACATCTGGTGTAAGTAAACCTGTGTTGAGGTTGAAGTTTGGACAACTGTACCATTGCATGTCACCCGCACACTGTCATTCATAATTTCAACACACAGGACTTATCCAGTGCTGCGTGAGAGCGAACGCGCTCAAGCGGTCCCACTCAGAGAGAAAACAGCAGTGACCTCTCACTAACTTAATATTCCACTGGGAATGTAATCCACAGAGAATTAGTCATAAACTGCAGCATAACAACAATCCCTTTGAGAGTAGCTGAGCCGTCTAAGCGTGGCATGGGGCCGCCTGGCCAACAAATCGGCCTTTTTACTTATCTCATCGTCGAGATGAAAGAGAAACGGGGAACAATCACACATTATTAGGAGGAAACATTTCAGAGAGGCCACTCATTACCAATTAGCCATATTATGGCAGCCGGGGAGTAATGGCCAGCAATCCTCTTGGACAGATTCCATTTCATGTTTACCTTCTCTGCTTATTAAACTGTAACGAACGTATGAGAATGAGTATTTGCCTGTCACAATCAGACTTGCTTTATTCACAGTGTACAATATAATTACAAGGATTAGCCTTGGAGTCACAGGCAGTGGGACATATAATGTAATAATATCAACAGACCATCAGCTGTGTAATACAGTCGAGTATGTGAGAGCAAGTTCTTTGTGCTATTCTATTTTTTGTGCTATCAGAACAGCTTTCCAGCGCTATACAACAGTATGCCTCATCAATGTCATTAGGGAATATACAAATGAACAGTAGTTATAAAAAATAAAATAACGAATGCAATTTTAACTGCACTCAACCTGGCATCCCTATTTTGGGCATGTTATCATAAGCCAACATTTTGAATAATCTTCAAAAATGATCTAGAAATGTACTAATTTTGAAAATGTTCAATAATAACTTTTTACAGATTTTTGCTATTACGACAGCATACAGTATAGGGCTTAAGTGGTCAAGCACGTCCACGCTGCATTTATTTACCAGCATTTATTTAAACCATGACATTCAGTGGGCGGAAGCTTTGCCCTTATTGTAATCAGCTTTCACTGCCGACTGTTTGATCCTTTGCTTGCCTTTGTGTGACACACCTCATCACCTTTATTTTCTGCCATAATTGCATGGGAAAGATCTCCCCTTTGATACTGTCTGCATGCCAAATCACTATCGGGGAAAAGAGTGTCGAAAAGCGCCATGTGCGCTGTCTGCCGGGGAGAAAAAAGGCGCTCACACACCTGTGGAAGACAAACAGGGTTTTCAGAGATATGACATATCTATCATCCCGGCACAGGATATGAACTGTTCTGTCATCCTAATGGCGAAGGGGGCTTTGCATAGTGGAACAGTAGGTGCTGAGAGACATGTGTTGCACATGGGGAGCTGTCTGGCAGCTGGCATTCCCGGGTCTGCTACCCCCCCCCCCCTCCCACACACACACACACACACACACACACACACATACACACGCATACACACGCATACACACACACACACCTCTTCCTGGCCCTGTCTCATCTCCTGGCCCTAATCTGCAGATACAGCCCCCTCCTCAAGGCTCATCACTTTGCTGCTGAGTGGAGCTGAACAGGGTCCTGTGGCCCCTTTAGGGCCCCCCCCCCAATACTCCCGCTCGCCCACCACAATCACCACACCCCCGTACCATCCCTCCCTGTCACCAGAGTGAGTCAGGTGAGGATCTTGCCAGTGTAGTTACACACTATTTAACCCATTAATACCCAAGGCCAATTCTAAAAATGTTTTCTAAATCCTAACAGCTTTTTAAACAAATAATAAAAATATAAAAAATGTTTTTGATGGAACAATTGTTTTAAAATATATTTTTATTATTTTAAAACTCCCAGAAGCAAAGATTTGAGTTACAAATGTTCGCTTTAAAAATATATATTTTCAAAGATTTGCACATGTTTATTTTCACGTTTTTTCTAAAATAACAGATCGCGGCACTCTGTGCCATGCTAAGCTTGTATATCTGCTATTTTTGAATAGCCAAAGAAATCTAAAATGACACAGGTGCGTTCCCGGTCTTAATGGCTTAACCACTTTCAACCTGGCGTCCCTGCTGTGGGCATGTCTTTATTATTGTCAGAAATCGTCAAAAACAAAAACAGTCAAAAATAGCAGATCTACCAAAAGTTACCAAAATGCTTGCCGTCTCAAATCTCAGCCACTGTTGTATTGCAATGTTCTAGATGTTGACGTATGTCATGTTGAGCTAAACTTTAAGACCTAACATACTGCTCATAGATTACATTAGCCCAGCAAGTGATGTGGGGCGGCTCTAAGGTCACTGGGTTGGTCGATCCTTCCAACTCTTTGGTCCCAAATAAAAGCAATGTCTCAAACATTACAGGCTGGATTGCCATGGAATTTGATGAGCACCTCCATGTTCCTCGGAGGATGAACCCTGCCGGTAATTTTGGTGACCCTGTGGTCCGTTCCTCTATAGCACCACCTAAATGTATAATTGCACACAATATATCTCAAAATAGAATGGGTGGATTACCATGAAAACTTGCTGAGAGCACCCATGCTCCTGGGAGGTTGAATCCTACAACCCGGAGGATGAATTCTACAGCCTTTAGGCTAAAATTTCCAGTTGCATACAAGAAATCTCAAAACCTAATCTGGGGATTGCCATGAAACTTGCTAACCATTTGAATGGCACCCCCCTTTCCTTTTCTTTTTCCCCTTTTTTCTAGGGGCCACTACACATTAACACTCTTAGTCTTGTTTTGACATTAAAGTGTTGCTTTGATCAACAACATTTGTCAGAACTTCATGAAGAAAGACACAAAAAAAATAAAGATACAAAAAAAAATAGAAATGTTTTTAAACCAGCGTATAGCCTGGGTAACATCTCCCCACACAGAATGTGAGCGCTGAGCCTGACGGCATAGCAGCGAGATAAGCAGGGTGGGTTCTACTGAGAGAATCTGTTATCAGGGACGGTGCTATGCACTGACATTAAGGATAATCATATCTATCAGCACGCTGCCAAACATCCCCAAGTGAGCCTGGCAAAGAACAAAGCCGGCATCATCTCTCAAAGCTAAGGTTACAGGCGGATGATGATGTACTTGTCATTGGAGTGCAAATGATCCACTGCCTGACCAGTTTTCCAAAGTACAATGAATAGGAGCCACACAAAGATATGGATATCAGGCTGAACAGTTTTAGATATGCTGCTCATATTCCTCACCTTGATAGTTACAGTTGGCTTGTTTGTCGCAAGTCATGAACCAGGAAACTATGGAGGGTACTCGTACATAATGAGCTGCCTCGAGATAACATGCAAAAAAAAAGAGAGAGGGAGAGAAGGAAAAAAAAGGAAGGTGGGTAATAGTCTCTCATCGCCTCACCAGACACACCTGTCTGGGCAAGGCCTCTCAAAGTCACTGTTTGTTCAGGACTTATCTCTCTCTCATTACACACCAGATTTGGGTATCATCCCTTTGTGTGTTTAGAGCGTTTTGTTTCCTGCTTACATTAACCCTCCGTGGAATCGGCGTGGACAGCAAAAGCAGTTAGTCGGTAGAATAGACTGTGTGCGTGTGCGTGTGTGTGTGAAGTAAATGGGAAAGCCAATAGTAGTGTATGCGCAGTGTTGTTGTTTTTAGCCTTCAGTCAGTCTATCGTGTGTAAGAACAGCCCATGCCACGGATTATCTGCTTTGCAGGCCTGTTGCGCAAAACTAAGACCGTGGGGCTGAACGACACAAAAGCTATAGCTGCACTCACGAGATACTCAGAGTATCTCCTTACTTTTGACAAGCAGAACAAATATATTTCATGCCGTGATGAATATTGTGTTATGGCAGTTATGTCAATTGCTGCAAGTACACACCCCCCTCCCCCCTAGCCCCCACCAACCCTGTTGATTCAAGGCCATGAGAAAACCAAAACAAAAGGGCCAGGAGGACAATTTGAATCTGACAAAGCGGCTGAGGATGAGTCAGTGAATGAATCACTCGGGATATTACGGACCAAAGCACAGCCGATGGAGAGAAATCCACTCTTGGTAGGGGAGCATTCCTACGGCAGTGATAAATTGCTCCTCGCTACGGCTCCCATCCACATGGTTCTCATCAATATCCCATCCATTGTGACTCGCATTACAGGTATCCTTAATGTATATTTCAGAATGTTTTCAACTGATCTTCCCCTAATAACAAATCATCCCTCTCCATGAGAGAATGCGAGGAAACTAAATATCCCCCGCACTTAAGCTATCATATCTTACCTAGTTATTCTTTTTTAAAAGACAAGCTGCCAGGAAATAAGAGCTCTATGAATATTTTCCTCATCCTCAACGTATTATTTTTCGTTTTTTCCACACTGCCAATAGCGCACGGCGAGCACGCATATACTTTCATAGTCTGTTGGCGGCGCACAACGCGGAGTGGTTTAATTTTCCAGGTCAGAGGTTCTGAAAATAAATAGTCTCACGTGTAAAGCAACCTGGATATCAAAGAATAACATGAGCTGCTTCATCTACGCCTTCTCTGTATCATGTCTCTGTCACCTCCCTCCGAGAGACAGAACACGCACGCGTGCGCACGCACACATCCTAGCGTGAGCTAACATGACTGAGGGTCGGTCACACACACACGCACACAGGCACACACACACACACACACACACACACACACACACACACACACACACACACACACACACACACGCACACACACACACACACACACACACAGGCAGGCTCAAGGTGAGGCAGACATACTGGGTGTGGAGAACTCAGTGCCAGACGAGGCAGAGAGCCTAGCCCTGAGAGAGAGAGAGAGGGAGAGAGAGAAGGAGAGAGAGAGAGAGAGAGAGAGAGAGAGAGGGAGAAGGAGAGAGGGAGAGAGAGAATAAGGAGAGACAGAACGAGAGAGAGGGAGAGAAAGAGAGAGAGAGAGCGAGAGAGCTATCAATGGGATCACTCCACTTCACTCCACACGCTGGAGTCTAAACAAGTCTCTGTTTTCATTTCCATAAAGCCACGCTCTGTCTTTTGTTCTGACGGAGATAAGATGTATAAATTATGAGCAGCTGACATAGTATGCTGGGGCGCCTCGGGCGGCTCATCATTCATGCTCGGCCTGTCAGCAGGTAACTGATGGGGGCCCTGCAGCCACAAAGCCCCCTTTTAAGCGGAGGAGGAGGAGGAGAAGGAGGAGGGGGTGACGTGGGGGTGGGGGAGGAGGGGGTGGGGGACCAGGAATTAAAGCTGTTGTCGGACTCCCAAGCACAACAGCTGACTCATATTTAACAGTCTCTTTAGAGGAGTGAGATCTTGGAGCCTCCGAGACGAGTGCGTTTTTGCTGGTCTCTCCTCAAGGAGCGCACGTCTCGCCGTCGTGCTCCGTTGACGTTTTACAATGGCCGTCAAAGCAGAGGGTATATAGTACGGAAGAGTGGTATGTAACAGGAAGAGTGGAGACCACCCAAGATCGGCGAGAGGGAGTGTCTCCGAACTTGTCACACCCAAGTGCTGGTGGAAGAAGCACTCAGATATACAACACCACAATATTAAAATACTCTGTTACAAGCTAAAGGCCTGTGTTCAAAATGTTACTTGAGTAAAAGTACAAAAGTATTGGCATCAAAATATACTTAATGAACCAAAAGTAAAAGCACTAATGTTTGTAAAGTAAAGTAAAATAAGTAAAATAGCCTATGTATAAAAAAGGGCTAAAGTGGTTAAGTAGCTAAAGTTTTCAAATAATTGTAGAGGAGTAAAAGTACAATATTTGCCTCTGAGATGTAGTGGAGTAGAAGTAAAAGTATTGCAAATTGGAAATACTCAAAATTGTACTTAAGTACAGTACTGAAGTACATGTACTTTGTTACTTTTCACCAATGGTCACACCGCACTGTCAATTCCAGAGCGTCGATTTTACCACTTTCTCAACCTGGTGTCCCTACAATGCATGGGCATAACATTATAGGCAAAAATGTTCAAAAATATTAAAAAATGTTCAGAAGTTGCTAAAACAGCAGATATACAAGCTCACAACGCATCGCGATGTGATGCGTTGAGAGCTTGTAGGTCTGGTTTTTCGTCATGCAAGAAGTGGTTTGAAGTGCAGAGATGCTCATAGGCCTGCGTCCTGCGTCTCTGACGCACCATATTGAAAAAGGACGCATTCACGGCACCCTCGTTGCGTCCATGGGACGCACTACAATTTAGCGGAAATTATTGAAGGCCATCCGTGGATTTCAAAGCCGTCCGCGGATTACAAGGCATAGTGCAGGAAACAAGAAAAATCTCGGTAAAACACCGCCGTATGGAGAAGTATTCTCACTCTGTCTCAGGGCAGTGTGAGCTGCTGCTAGAGGGAGAGAGTGAAAGTGCTGCGCAACTTACAGCCCAACTTCAAAGCAAGTTAACGATGGCTCGTTGACCCCAATTTGACCACTAGGCAATCAACACTGAACAGCACTAATTAATGGCAGCTGTGATTCTTGTGTCTTTCCGTGCAGCCAGATATCAAATAATTCCCTGTAGAGCAGGGGTCTTCAGTGTTTTCAGGCCAAGGACCCCCTAGTTGAGAGAGAGATGAAGCAGGGACCCCCTCTATATTGTATAAAATTGTGTTTCAGATAAACTTTTGCTGCTCTTTTTTCCCTTTACACACCTATAACTCCAAAAATAGCCGATCTACAAGCTCACAAGTGTGAGCTTGTAGATCTGCTATTTTTAGCTAAAGTTCTCCTCAGAAAAGGGATACTAGGATTCAAGTGGTTAATGTAAAAAAAAAAATCAAGTACTACAAGTACTACAAGTACTAGTTGTCGGATTTGGAATTGTGTACTTTTCTTTCAGATACATGTTCTACATGAATATAACCATATAAGATGAAACACGAGTTAAACGCTGTGCATTTTTGTGGGACCCATAAAATGTCCCTGGGACCCATCTAAAAGACCACCCTTGCATCCCAGGACCCATTGCATTGAAAACCTAGCAACATCACTGGAAGTGGTTAACCCTGAAATGAGTGAAATTGACTCTCCGGGTTTTACTGCGCACTTTCAGTGCGGTTAATCCGTACTTGAATATTACACGTCTGTTGTTAAATGGGTCAAAAAATATATATAATCATCTCTATGTATACCCAGAGATAATTCAAACAGTCTCAATGACTCTGCGCCCCGTCTACATGAAGGATCACTGAATTTCATTACAGCGTGAAAGCCCGAAACCCATAGCTATAAAGAAGTGCATCTGATTTACTGGCACTTTTATGCACTATGTGTATTTGAGAGATAATCATAATGAGACAGTATACCGGAGGGCAAAGATGACAGGCGCGAATTGATGATTCTCCCTGCAGCCATGTGTGTGGGAACGAGCTGGGTTTATTTCATACGGCCCCCGGAGCTCTTATCTCCCCCCTCGGCTACGGAGTCACTTTCCAAACCTGTCTTGTGGACTCTAATCTCTCCAGGGCGAATATGCTGGGCCATAAAACGCGAGACACACAGCTAAATGTACATACAGCTCAACGCTACTGTATGTGTGAGGTATATAAAAAGACAGTCCAGTCAGTTAGCCAGTCAGATAAAAAGTCTCTCAACATCTGACTCTTAAGTGAGACGATGTGACTCTCTGTTGGACATGTTAATTTAACTGAGAATCTCTCACATTTTCTCTCATTTTACAGTTACCGGTAAATGAACACTCTGGATTTTACTGTGTGTGCTTGCATTTTCAAAGGGTCACGCAGTTAAAGGCAGTAAGAATTATGCTACAACAAGGATACAAAATGAATAATGCACTGGGTTCAAGAGGAGGCCATATATTTCTGCACCGCAGTGGACAACGAAATGAAAGCTCTATACTGGGAATAAATGGTTACCGGCGCGCGAGATGCGGACAGGCGGTCTGACACAAAGCTTTTTTCGCAAGAAGAGGACAATGAGTTCGTGGGGTTTATGTCGCCTCATCATATTTCCGCAAAACCCAATCTCCATGGCTGTCTGAAGTCTGGAAGGACGTATAGCATCACACCTTCATTTGGGTCAGACAGCTACTTCACTGTATCAAATGATTGGGGGATATACAATTCTACCGCTCTGAATAGAGCGTGTCACCAGAAGAGGACAGACACCACTGACACTCAGAAGATGTAAGATAATCCATTTTATCCCTTCATGCCCACAAGGAAGAAGAGACTCCTCCACTCCAGTGCCACTGCCAAATAATAGCATTATGTCCGTGCGAGTGAGTCAACATGGTGGTTTTGTACTCAAAACCATTTTTAGACCTGCTCATGGTTCAGGCAAATATAAAAACAGACCTGGTATAAACCACCGTTTGGAATAAACAAGGCGATAAATGTCAATGCAAGATGAAGTTATTTTAAACTAACAGTAGTCCACACTGTGGAAAGGCTGTTCTCTGCAAATACAGTCCATCTTCTTTGACAGTAGGCCTCTGCACTAACCACTCTGACCCCATGAACAGTGTGAGTTGGAGGCTATTTTCAGCGTGCGTGCGTGCGTGCGTGCGTGCGTGCGTGTGTGTGCATACGGTATATGCATGCAAATATGTAAATGTATGCTTTATATATGTATAATGTACAAAAGCATATATTTCCATATGTGCATGCGGTTAGTATTATAGTGTATAACGTTTTAAAGTTTTAAGCTTCTGCCAGCAAGAGAGGCAAGATTTTGCCGTGAGGAAAAAAAATTACGGTAATGCCACTTGCATGCCAATAACACATTTGTATGTCCCCCTGTCATTTTTTGTAGAACATCCTACAAATCACAAATACATTTATCATTGTGTTATTTACTCTAATACAAAGTAAAAAATTACAAGGAAAACAAGAGCTGAGATCAGAGCTGGGCTGGCTAATCAAATGCTCCCACATGTGTGATTGTGTGCATGTAGTAGGCAAGCAGGTCAGGTCTTCAGTGTCCTTCGCTCATAAATCTGGTTGTCTGTGGGAAGTAGCTGTCTCTGAGCCGAATGTTCTGCTTTGATTGATTGATTGAATACTTTATTAACAGTTTGCAAAATGATACAAAAAACCCTGAGGGCTTGTTTCTATTGTGGTCCTGTGTATTCAATTCATCAAGACATTTAAAGACATAATAACATCATCAACACTAGGAGCAATAAAAGTATACATAAAACCTGTTCAGGACCAGTTGCAAATTGCAGACAGGTGCTCTTTTATGCCGGTTTTTAAGGAGGGTATAGGGAGTCGCAGTTTTCGATGGCTGTTGGTAGGACATTCCACATTTTGGTGGCATAACAGTAATGAATTTAACCCCATGTTTGTGCCGAATCTGGGTTGAACGATCTGGTGTTGTTGTGCCTGTGGGTGTCTCTCAAGTTATTGAAGTAGACAGGGCACTGGTCGCTTGAGTATGTTGAAGACCAGGCCCATTGCAAGTTGCTGTACTCTGTCCTCTACCCTGAGCCATCCCACCTTAGCATAACGAGCCGGGGTTAGGTGAGTCCCAGGTATGAGGTTTAGTAGTAGCCTGATCAGTTTGTTTTGAGAGGTCTGAAGTTTTGCTTTTAATGCCCCTTTGAGGTGCTAGAGTACCATAAGGTGCATGCATAGTCAAAATGACATTGGATGAGTGCTCCAGCTATAATGTCCTCAGTGCATTCCTACTGACCAACGTTACATTAATAGGACCACAATGGAAACAAAGGAAACAAGTCCCCAGTACTTGTGCTATCATTTTAGCCTAAATGTCTGAATGTACCTTGTGCAATTATTTCTGTCTAATAAAGTATTCAATCAATCTATGGAGGAGATCCTGCCCACAATTCTTGTTCTTTGGTTCACTTTCTTGATTACTTCTGTTGACATTTTTTTCACTGGAAAGATTGTTCTCTACAATACAACCCAGAATGTCTTCTTTCCTTGTGATAACATTGTCACCCATTCACTGAGGTTCATTTTGGACTATAAAAATAATGGATCCAGTTTTGCCCAGGTGCATTGACAGTTTATTATCAGCGAGCCATGTGCAAATTTTACCGAGCTCAGAGCTAAGGGCTTTTTTCAACCTGCAATTTGTCTTGTCTGAGAACAGGAGTGCCGAGTCATCTGCAAACAAATTTCAGTCACATGCTGATGTCATGTCGTTAACTAACTTATCTACGGCTTGAAGATGCAAAACCGCTTACACTGATGCTCTGGGCTGCCAGTACTGCCCTATGCAGCGCTTTGCGGTTGAGGGCAGTGCAGTTCCCCTAGCTAGTCAACATACACTCATTGGTTCCTCTGTAGAAGACATGTACAGTAAGATCTTGGACCCCATGTAAAACGTCTTCAGCCACCTGAGACGACAGAGGCATGGCTGTGCCTTCTTCACCTCTTCACAATGATGGCTGACTTGATACATGAAGGAACCCTTGGAAAGGGAGAGGCTGTATTATGTCCATGAACGCACCAGCCAGTTGCATCGCTCTGAGCACCAGCCGTGGGATTCCGTCAGGCCCCGCTGCCTGTGTTGACGCGCTTGAATACCCTGCACACGTCAGAATTGGCTATCACCAGCGCGGTGACACTTAACAGTAGGTTGATGAAAGTGATCACCGAATGGCCAATGGGAAGCCTCCAAGGACCACAGGACACATGTTCAATACACCCGTCTCTAAGACCCAACTGTAACTCCAACCCTAACCCTGACATGCTGCTCTTGAGTGATCTTTCAGGAATACTGTCCACATTGAAATGATGCAGCAATGTTTCATGAATTGAAGGCCATGCAAATATAGCACATTTACATACTATTATAAGCATGACCCGAGTTCATTTGTGAAAGCTTTTGGTTTTTCTCCACATTCTCACAGTGTTCATAATATGGTGCATGTCTCTTGTAGCCTGCTTGTAAAGCTGAAAATGAAGGAAACAGAGAATCCTGAAATGAAAATGATGACAAGAACATCATCCTGGTGCTTGTCCTTGTTCTGCACAATACACAGAAAGATAAAAGGTAATTTGTGTCCTTTCTTCTGAGAGGTAGAAAAGCAATCAGCGCGCTGTCTGTCAGGTATTGAGACACCATCTCATGAAGAGACGCTGTCATTCACATTCTTTTAGATTAACCTTGACGGATGAACAACCTTCAGCAGTTTTACTCTGCATCACAATCTGACTTTAATGACTCTCAATCAATATTCGGGGTGGGGGTGAGGGGGGTGGTGGGAGAGCACATAATTGTTGCTTATTTTCCTGACACACGCTTGCAAAAACAAGTACCATTTTCGATAAAATAATCGTTTCTGATTTCATGCACCACTCATCTCAAATTTGTACGAGCCCAATCACAGCTGTGTACGACCAGACTGGGTTTTCTAACAAACAAAGCAAGTCTGACCGAAAGACTACTGACAAAAACAAAAAAACATTGTTTGCTTTCAACAATTCACACTGTGCTGTGACTACATAAAATTGTGTGTGTGTGTGTGTGTGTGTGTGTGTGTGTGTGTGTGTGTGTGTGTGTGTGTGTGTGTGTGTGTGTGTGTGTGTGCGTGTTTGCATTTGTTTGAGTGTTTAAGAGACATCAAGATAGAGAGAAAAATCAAGTGCGTCTATGTGTGCGCGCGTGCGTGCGCGCGTGCGTGCATTTGCGTGCGAGTACGTGCCAGCACAGCCACTGCTATTCAGTCTGAGCCAAAGAGAGTTGTCTCGGGAACAACAATGGTGGGGTAACATGATCTTTCATTACACATTGTGTAAACAGTGTAACCTATCACTGCTGCCAATCAAGATGATTGATTGTGGCCTGTCACAGGAGAAGAGTGACACGTCAGAAAAAAGTTTTTTTCTTCTTCCCCTAACAAAGGCCAGTGCATTCAGGCTGCCACAGAAAGTGGTGATTAATGTGTTCTCACTGGGTAATCCCACACCCCTGGCTAATGAAGGAGGAATCTATCATCTAGCACTGGGGTGGCAGATGTCGCGAGGACAGCAATCCAAGTGCCTGGGAACAATTTGGTTTCTTTTCTCTAATTGTTCCTGAAAAGTGTGACAGGCCTGGAAAGAAACACTCGAGTCGACAGCTCCTTGGGGCAAACACAGAAACGACTGCCACTTCAACACAAGACACGGTCGGCATTCTCTACCTGAAGTTACTGCTTACCCCCATACAGCAGCCTCTCAGAGGACGAGAATCACATTGTCTTGTTATTGCTGCTTTCTAGTTCCTAAAAAAGGGTCTAATCCACAATCTAAGCGAAATAGCCGAACACTGCAGACTTCACACACACACCCCACTAAATCTATTAAAATATAGACTGCGTGCAGTGTACACTATACAAATGGAATATTACTCCATGGTAACAAGAAGTGAGAGAGTGGGAGCTCATAAACAAGCCATATGTGCTTAATTAAGTCTGCTACGTCTTATGATCAACAGAGAAAACACAGAAATGTAAATTGTAATTAGACAATAAGAGCCGAAGCTGAGGGATTATTCCCCCTGAAGAACACAGTGTTTCGCCAAACAGCGAAAGTGGTGCCACGGCTCACAACATGAGCAGAGCACTTGAAAAACAGCCTTGGACTCCTTGTTTGTTATGCTGTTGCTGTCGTCGTGTGTTCCACTGAAAGTACCAATCGTTTCATTAAAAAGAAAACATTGTCAACCAGGCCACAATCCATAGTGTTCTTTAATGTCGGGAATCATGTGGCACTATTAGCGCGAAGCGCCAGTGTCCAAATGCTTCACAGCTGTCAGTGCACACATCATTTGATTTAATCTGGTTTCATGCCTGTTCGTATTACAGGGCCGATAAAACTGCAACACTTTCGAACATCTGCTTCCTCGCGGAGCCTGTTGATTATTCATTCAGCTGGAGGTCAGATGGCACTCCACTCACACAGCCTCGCACCCAAGCTAATAAATCAATTTCTGGAGCAATTATGAGTAATCGCGTGTGCTTTTAAGTTTTACAGTCTGTTTTTATGAGGTGCTGCTTCATGTGAATTAATGCGAACAAGAAGAGTCATCACTCTAATTGCACTTGTTTTTGTGAACGCTGCCCTGGACATGACCTCCCTGCAAACCCTACACTGGCACTGACAGAGATGCAGAGATGCAGAGATTGCACTTCTACGCTGTAACCACCATATCCCCCATGTACTGTAAACCATATGTGGTGAAGATTGTAGCTACCATATCACCCACCATAACTAAAGGATATACCTCCACATAACTACACTGCAGTGTCAATTCAAGTCTGTGTAAAACTGAACCTGTAGTCAACTTTACTCTCATGCTTTGATTTACAAAAGTATACTTTCATTGCAAGTTGGAAGCTACAGTATAGTATAACAACCAAAACATGCATACTGTAGTACAACTGAATTTGTACTAGTGTTCAGGGTTTTAGCTGCAAACAGAGTTTTCATGGTGCACAACAAATCACATATATCATATGCAGGCAAAGATCATGAGAAGTACCCATTGATTTGACCAAGGAGGGAGTCAATGGGACAGCAGAGCAAATGATTTCTATTTGCATTGTTAGGTCAAAGAAAAAGCTGATGTCATTGATAAAACGATACTGAAGAGTCTTAAACCCCCCTAGCAGCTCCTAGAGGCTGTGCCGCTCCTTACACTCAACCGGACCAGAGTAGTTTGACCTGACTGACACAACTAAAAATGTCAATCTTCATATTAGATTGGCATTTTGCAAAGTTGACATTTTAGCCTGGGGGTGGCACTAGATGCTATATCATGGGGTCTCTAAAATGGTTACTTAAAGTTCATCCACCCCATGCAGCAAGTGCGCTCAGCAAGTTTCATGTAAATAAATATCCCCATTCGATTTTGAGATTTCTTGTGTGGAAGTGAAACCTTTAGGCCTTAGGGTGCCACTAGAGAAAAGGCCAACGTACATCAGTATGGTTCATCTTACGGGAGGGATGAATGCGCTCAGCAAGAGTCATGCCAACCTGCCCATTAGATTTTGAGATACGCATCTTGTGTGCAAATTGGAGGTTTTGGCTTTATGGAGATGCTAGAGGAAAGGCCAGTCAGGCGGTCACCAAAATCAGTCAGGCGGTCACCAAAATCAGTCACCGCTGGCAGGCTAAAAAGGCATCATAGTGTCTCTATGAGTTGCTCAAAGCCCAAACAGAAAATAAAGATGATGATGTAGCATCGTGGCTGACATCCAAGCCCTTATCTCAACCAAAACAAATGGCACGGAAATGCTGTGTATACCTGTGATCTCATCGAGAGCCAGCTACATCAATACTGGTGTGTTTGGGTTAGGCATAAAAGATTTATCACCAAGTCCTGCCGCAAAACCAACTTGGCACAGAGAACTGAAGTACAGGTTTGATGTTTGAACCAGGCATTAAGTACTCAGCCATATTTTCTCAATGTGCTGAAACCAAATATTAATCAGCCTTCAGAGATCCATCACTCAAACTGTCTATGGTGCAATAAGGGTGGATCCTGTTAGGAGGAACAGTAGGGTTTGGCATTATACAGTAGGATCGATTTCAGTATGTCTGTCAAAGCGTAATTAGTTTGACCTCGTCCCATGAGGTTCAGGTACAGTAAATATAATTGATCAAAGACAAAAAGGTAAAGTAAATCAGACCAATCCCAGGTTTCCAAGAGAATAGTAGTGAGCCTCGTAGTGCAAGGTCAAGCTGAGGTAAAACTGCACGGCCTGAGCCTAATTAAGCAATTACAGGCGCCGTGTATGTGCACTGTCGCTCCGATGTGAACAACTGTCAAGTGGCGGAACATCGCGCGGACTGGACAGACGCTGTCTACTTTGATGAAGGCTTATGCATATGAAATGAGGTCAGATCCTGGTCATTAAAAAGAACTCCTTTATGGCGGGGGGGAGATCACGCAACGAGAGCCAATTTCTTCAAAGGGCTCTTACTTTGGAGATTTGTGAGGGATTATGACAGGAAGGCATGTATAAACAAAGCAATGTGAGAAGAGAAGGAAAATGGGTCAGATAATGCCCTCTGTCACAGTTATTACACGTCTCAATTACTCAGGCTGCGGACAGAGCCAGAAGTTACAGGGATCGTTTTGCCTGAGCGAAAACGCAGGGCTAGTCTTGGAGAGTTGGCTCGCCCGCATGTCATTTTGTATTCCTCTGTAGATATCTGAGCTTACAGAATTTGATATTGTATCACTTTACTTGCAGTTGCAAAATCCCTCCCGCGAGTCAACACAGAAACAAGTCTTCAATTCCACCGAGGACCACAATTCTATTGCTATATCGAGTGTGTGCACTGTAAGAGAAATACAATAAGCACTGGGAGGGGAGCTGGAGACAACAGTGTCATTGTGGCGCACGAAGGAATATGCACATTACAGTAACGTGTCACGATAGAGCAAAACCGCAACCCGAAAAAAGGATGGCAACTGAGAAGAACAACAATGTTTGCTGTTTGCAGATCCCCAAAGTGAAACGTAAACAAATTGTCTGACAGAAACAAAACAACAAACAAGATCACAGGGATAGTTGGAACATTTCACTCCAAAAAAATAACTTCGGAAAACATATCCATTTTGGATACGTTTGTTAGTTGGGATTGATCGAGCAAGTCGACATATCAACAAAACAACCAAAACTGTCAGCTCGGAGTCATCATTCATAAATGTGGATTTTATTTTTATTTTTAATGAGGCTCTTGTTGAACGATTTATAAACATACCGTTTATCATGTACAGTACATTGAACAATGAACAGAGGCTAACCCCAGGCTTTTTCTCCTTGTGGCCTGAAAGTCAGTGACTTGCCACAGCCCAACCCTCATCAGCCTCTTGCACATGGCAAAGAAACAACAGCCCTTTCTTGGCCTAATGCGTGGCTATGTGACAGAGTAGAATAAATATTGCATTAGAGAAGCCGGCATCACTGTCAGTCAGGAGGTAATGCCTTTCGTCAGCATCAAAAAGACCACAAGCGCTCTCCAAAGCAAATGATTCCTTTAAGGTATTCCTGTATGGTAAATGATTCATAGAGCCTGCATTGTTAAGAGAAGCACTTAAGGGCAACTAGTGAAAAAAAGTACATATATTTATAAGTCCTGGTCAAAAGGACGGTGGCATTATGGGCCATTTGAAGCATATTAATGGACAATGTTGTTAATGGCCACCAAGGACTCAAGGGAAGCACTTTATTTTGAACACATCTGTCTTCACCACTCATCAAATACTCTGAAAGGTCACTTAATTGCATGTATTAAACATATTCTATTTTCTAAAAATCTTCCTCTGATTCAGTGCCATTGCGCATAGGAATGCATTCAAGTAATTGCTCAAAGGATGACACACACATTCAACGCTTTGGTTGAGATCGAATCAATGCTTCGCTGCAACAGTTCATTTAACTTTTGCGTTACTATTTAACAATTTGACAGGAAATCGATATTCCCCTCTGTAAAAGTGGGAAATACACTTCTGAGGTAGAGTACGTTTTAGCTGCTGATTGAGCAGGTTCATGTAATCAATAGCATCACCATTCATTAATCTTGCGAGCGTATCAAAGTGTATGACATAATGTCAATTTAATATAGCTGTCATGTTGCGAGTAGTTATCTCTCGCCTGAGCAAAAGAGCGAGGATTGAATGTGTGTTGGACCAACTGCATTCACTGAGTGTTAGTGGAGCTTAGAGACTGAATAGTGCATGTGAGCTGAATATTAGGCTTGATTTATACTTAGATTTATACACCGGTGTCACATGCCCAGAATAGCAGATCTACAAGATCACAACACGTCGTGCGACGCCTTGTGAGCATGTGGATCGGTTATTTTCGGCACAAGACATGATGCACAACAAAGTATAAAACAGGCACTGTGAACTCAAATCACTCTACCCCATTAAGCATTCCCTGCCATTCTGAAATTCACAAATCCTCTCAAAATGGTGGTCAGGGACAAAAGTGGGCTGAAGCATAGGTTGAAAAATTTGGCATGTCGTGAAAGCAACCAGCTGCTTTGTGTGCGTTGCTTTCCTCTCAGGACCTGGGCTGTGTAGGTCCAAAACATTAGAGTGTTGACAAAATGATGGATGAGCCATGGTAAAGTGGTTAGCGATCGTAAGGGCTCCGAAAACTTTTTCCAAAGCGCAAACAAATGACCACTTCACATTGTATCCATCACTAATACATTGTCCTAATTGGAAAATGAGCCCTATGGTGTCAAAACACAAAACCGCAGTCACAGTGCAGAGGAATACAAATGTCCCACAGCCAGAGCGCTAATGCATAATTAACCCTTTAGCCCATCAGCCTGACCTATATGAAACACCTAATATATTCCCCTATTCCTACACGAATGAAAGACCGCATAACTCTGGTTGTAAAGCATTCAGGTGGGTGATTATGCTCAAAATGCATTATTTAAAGACGTGATTCACACTTTCGAAAGATTTGGATGAATTATTTGCCTGCAGGGATGCTTATGATTTAAAACATTTCCAAACTGACTTACAGTATTTGAAAGTTCCTCATATGGAGGCTTCATTTGTTGTCCATTAGTCTGGAAACTCACTGAAGTCAGCATTGATCCATCCTACTAGCCACAATCCATCCTACAAGAAAAAGAAAAAAGAAAAAATTCACTGATGTCACTGATGGGTTGCATATTGAGTACGATATGTCCAGTGCAGGGAGACTTGGAATAATAAAGGCCCTAAACATATTCACAATGGACTTGCTTTTAATGCTAGAGCAACTTCAGAATACTAACAGCTCCCACAGCAGAGACAATGACATTACACTGTACTGTACAACGCTTTGATATCATAGCCTTGTTGTTGCCATCACTCCTTTCCCAGTCTCACCACTAGAGGTCTCTGCGGCTCACTCCCTTCACATTATAAGCCCCATACAAGTTAAATGTAAACAAACAGCTATATGCCTCAACTGGGACCATGGGACAGCATAGGAATAGAGATCATAGTTAAAATGGATTGGACACATCAACACATGTATGCGAGTCATTTCACTTGACGAAGGGAGTCGATCGACTTGAAAAACAAACAAATCTGCTGACAGGGTAATATATACATGTGGCCCACATGTGCATGACTAAGTGCCCATGGTGTTCACACCATCAAGACAATATCAGCACAATATTGCATGCGCCATGACATACGGACTCTGCATTAGATGCAACAACTATTACACAGTTGCACTGAAATCCACATAAATTTCACTTGCTGTTAAAAATGTGAATGACATCTTAGAAGGGCTAAATAATCACGTTTCTGAGGAAGTGAGGAAAGAGTAATTTTGTTTCTCTGGAAATGTTAACTGATGAATTTGGTTGACTGGATACGCAGTGTTTTCAAAGACAGATTTGAGATGTATAGAGGAAAATATCTGTGGATCAAAACCTAAATGGATTTCAGCTGAGACTTCAGGAGCTGAACAAAAGAGAAACTCTGGCTGCATGGCAATATTTCCGAAGCTCACTTCAATGTCGGGAGAATCACCGAATTAACCTGGTGACGCACAATATCACAGTTTCTGCATACTCTGCCTTTCAGCAGCCCCAAACGAGTCAAGGATTTAGGCCTGTGCAAAAAAGAATGAACTACAAGCATCAGCAGAGGTAGGGTGCCTGGCATGGCAAGGTATTCTTCACACATTGGCAGAATGAGCAATGTGGGTCACTTAGCGAGTGGCCAGGATTCAAAACAAAGAAAAGGCCCAAGCAATGGGGTCCAGTGGATGAATTTGTCAATGTCTTATGCCTTAAGGCACCCAGCCTCGCCTGACCCCAACCTCCATTCTCAAGATAAATACCTCTGTCACCATTCACCTTCAGTCCCTGGACACAAATTTAACTTGTCATCCATCATCGCTGTGCAGAGGTATAATTTTCCCCCCACGCCGTAATGAGCTTAAGACCTCGGAACAGTCCCTGGATCAGTACAGGGATGGGCCCCGTGCAATACTGGACGTGACAAAGCAGTTTGGGATCCAGATTTCTTTTTATTTTTTTATGGTTATTATTTGTACGAAATGACTTGATCTTGCACTCTCCACCAGAAAGCTCGCCGACTGGATAAGTGATTGACTGTGACATTCATTGCGAGTGTGGGTCCACACAAAGTTCAAGCCGCATAAGGTGTAAGGCTTCGGTTATTTGTTTCCCTCAAATGGCCACAACTGACAACCTTGTATGATAATGTGCCCACTGTACATCAACTTAATTGACACTTAAATCTGTCAGTAGCCTTACAAATGCCGACCTTCTTTGGGGAACAAATCCTTTTTAATGTGCATTCTTTGTGAGTGATTGCACGTGAGTGTGTGCGTGTGGGTTGGGGCGGGGAGGAGGGGGGGCCCTATGAGGGAAAGGATGAGCGAGATGAAGAGATAGTGTGTCAAGAAAAACTGTACAGCGTAGTATGTTGTAGTATGCCCAATATACAGCGATGAAAAATACAGAGGTGGAAAGAATTTGCAACGTTACTGTATATGGAGCAACGCTGTCTTTTAATACCGAGCAGAAGGCTATTATCCACTAAGCCCTATTGTATACTTCATCGTAATAGTGTGTGTGGCGGAAAATAGCCGATCTACAACCTCACATGCTGTATCATGATGTGTTGACAACTACTACTTTAGTTAATTTTTTTTACATCTTAAATCTTTCAAATCGTTTTATCGTTGAACGTTTTTGCTAATTTCTGACAATTTCTGCTACAATGATATTCCAAGAATATGGAGTATGGACACCAGGGTTTATGTGGTTAAGAAGGATACAATAAGAGGTCCTATACAATACAGCTGCTAGCTCCTGTGACTCCACGCAATAATACCGTTTTCCACAGAAAGCAAATCAAATTGCTCCCAAATCCCCTTTCACCTGTCTGATTAGGATATTTCTGCCGTGTAATGTTATTAGCAGCCTAGTTCGAAATGGAGTTGCCGTGCACTGGGGGTTTGCTTATTAATTGTTGTTTTCGTGTCACCACTGCTGCGTGCACCCAGTGATTTAATCAGCTAAATTCACTACCATGGGAGCAGGACTAAGCCACGTTTAATGTCATAGGTATAATAATAATATAGTGGGCCATAAAGATGTCATTACAATTAATTTCATAAAATGCAATAGGAATATGTATCGGTGACTGTCACTGATTAGCTAAATGGCATGAGTGTATTACCTCGTTCCTTCATTGCGTTAATCCTGCCGTTTCATTTATTCAATTTTCACTGAGTCCTTATTGCCCCATCAGTGTATGAGCATGTCTTATCATCGTGAAAGATTGGCTTGACTAGCTGACAGATCAGGGGGGAAATAAAAGCCCCATTATCTCATGGACATTGATAAGCCCTGAGTCGGGTGTGCATTCTGTTTCCTGCTCTTAGGGCACTAATGACCTGGGGAGGGGTGGGGGAGCTTCTATCTCCCACTCAGGTACAATCCTGTTTACCTCACCCCCCCCCCCCCCCCCCGGGACTCACACCTTCCTCTCCTCCAGAGACCTGATCTGGCTTCTCTATCCCCACACCAGCCACCTGACTGGGCCCTCTCTCTAATCACCAAGCAGATCTCTAATATTCCAGGCTCTGTGGAGGGCGCACGGCCCTCTGACGCTTGCTGCAATTAACCTGGGGCCTCGTTACCGGAACACTCATCAGCGCAGTGAGTCAGTCTCTTTGGGCTAATAGTGCAAACTAGACCTATGGGTGCTAGCAACACTGCATCTATTAACAAGCATAACAACCATGTCAAAGACTCAGCACAATCTAACTCAACCTTGTGGCACATAATAGCATGCTTTCTGCCAAGCTGGATCCTGATACAAACCTACTATACGTCCTCTAATTACCAAATGAATAATGCGGCCTTAAAGTTCTGTGATATTCCTCCAAGATATTGACTGATAATGGGTTAAAGTGAGGTTTGGAAAAAATATTATATTGGTTAACCACATGAACCCTATAGTGTCCCTGTTCAGAGAATGTCCTAAGCAAACATTCGGCGAATATAGCCAATCTACAAGCACACACAGCGACACAACACACCACTTTGTGAGCTTGTAGATTGGCTATTTTCGGAAATGAGATTTAGTGTAAAGGGAAAAAAGGAGTTGACCAAGTACAGACCGCTGGTGGACCCTGGTCAACGAAGTATATTATGGATTATATTATGGGTTGAAGTGGTTAAAAGTACTTTTATCGGCCCGGACCGTGGCTTGGCCGTCGGGGCACCTAGGCTGTAAGGTAGCCTGACAGTGCATCGCGGGTTCGAGTCCCGTTCCCGACGATCTTTACAGCATGTCTCTCCCCATCTCTCTCTCCCTGTTTCCTGTCCATCTTCACTATACACTATAAATAAAGGCAGAAAAGCCCACAAAATATCTTTAAAAAAAGCAAAAAAGAAAAGTACTTCTATCGTGCCAGCATCCTATTCTACCTTTCCTTGAATGTACGATTGAAGTTCCTTTGACCATCCGTCCTCACAGCCATTCTCCCCGAATGACAAGAGACAGCTACAGTGATGCAGAGATGGGCAGACAGAGATGGATGGATCGATACTCGAGTGCATATGCAGACGTGTCTATTGATAAACTCCTGCTGACAACAGGCAAACACTTTGGGCTTATTGGCGGAAATGTCAGTCAAGCCGGCCATTAGTTTGCAATGCATTTCAGGTCGGATGTCCTCAACCTGTGACCATGGCGCACTAAAGCTAGCCCACAAGGCCCATGACATGCCAAAACACTTTTTTATCACATGTCAAATTGGATTCCACTTGGCGTCAGTCCAGAGGTCTCTGCCACGTGACGAGGAATAAAGGAGGCTTGGTTTTTTGACATCCTATTTCTGACGAATATGAGAAACGAAAATGGCCTAATGCTACATGACCGGCTACTTAACTAAATCTCGAAGAGTGACAAGATTGTTGTTTTTGCATGGCCAAAAAATCTGCAGCTCTAAAACAAAATATTTTTTTCAGTAGTACTGCCAGATTTGTCAGTCCCACGGCTATTTTGCAACCATTGACTGGTGTCTCATCACTATAAGAGCTCCCAACTAGCTTCAGAGTAGAGGAGCCATGTTTACACTCTAACAAAGCTAGTCTTGGTTTGCAAACAGCAGACAAATCAACATAGTGCTCAAGGAGCAGAGAGAGGAAAAATGCCTGATGAATTTGCCAGTGCTGCAGGAGTGATGGGCCTCGTATGTGCATAATGGACTGCATGCCTTGCAGTACAGATTGCCTGTCCAGATAGGAACCATAATGAATGGCTTGGAGTAAAATGGCCATAAACAGATAAGGATATCGAACATCACTTAAAAGCCATGCCATTGTTTGAAAGACAATGCTAAATATAACGCCAGGAGAATTATATGTTGCAAAATGTTGCAAGATCTTAGCTGAAGGACAGACCACTTTGAGGTTTGTGTCCGGCTTGCTGTCTTCACAGATCATTTATCTAGCGTGACATGAGAAATAATATGCCTTTTAACTTCTATAAATACAATAACGCCTTGATTTAGTTAGTAATGGAGCCTCGCTTGCCTACTTGGCTACAGTTTCAGCGGGAGGGTTTAGCCGAGAGAGAGGCCGGTCTGAGGAATAGGGTTTTGGTGAAACCTCAAATGAATAATAGACTTCTTCCCAAGCAGCAGCGCTCTTGGTGGTAGGAGGTTAATATTCTCAGATGTCATTAGGTCTGCTGGCTCGACTGATGGCTCATTGAATCAGGCAGCAAATGATTTCCTCATGCTGCAGAGGACAGGGTACTTCAAAGGGAAGGGGGCTGAGGTCAGGACAGCACTCCGCTTTGATTAATGACCATGGATCAGCAGAGGTTGCCTGTAGGTAAGAATGTGATGGTGGATTGGATTTGAAGGGGACTGACTTTTTAAGCTGGATTTGACCCGGCCCCAGCAAACTTGCAGATCTGATCTTTTTTGCCTCGTTTGATAGGTTTTGACAACAACAAAAAAAAAGAAAGAAAGAAAAAAAGAATTGGCCAAACCGCTGGCTTATGCAATCATAAAAATTAAATGCCTAACTCACCAGTTGACATGCTTCAATACCAATGCTATTCCATTTTGTCTCTGGGTAGACGTCACACTGTTTTTAACATCACATTTTAATAACAAGATAACGAGTACACTATCATCTCAGCATGTTGTCACAGCTACTTTGAAAACATCAAGCTGCCCTGAAGATCTCGGATGAAAGATTTGCACTTTTGCCAAGAGTTTAGAAACATGAAGAGAAAAAAACTGCCATTACCTTACAAGATTTATGTTTGACATCATTAGTTTTATGGTGCAAAACTTAACACCCATTTTGCAAGTGTATATAAATTAAAACATCCAATTGTCTGACTGGCATTGGGTTTGAATGGGGGATTAAACGCACTACCACCTGGGTTGTCGGTCTCCCATTATCACTCTCCTTATTAGTATATGACTCAGCGGAGTAAAACGTGACTGCCTCAATCTTTGATCTCTCACGCGCTGACACAAATCCTTTCAAGGCATCTGACGTTCTCCTGCTAAGGTAATTAGAACTAATTAAAAGGTTTCCAGCTGCTGTGTGTGTGTGTGTGTGTGTGTGTGTGTGTGTGTGTGTGTGTGTGTGTGTGTGTGTGTGTGTGTGTGTGTGTGTGTGTGTGTGTGTTGCACGCGCGCGCACGCACACACACACAATTTTCTTTTTTCCTCCACAAGACATTGTCCTCACAGGTGCCTTTCCCATGTTTACTGTGGGCACGTCATTCACATTCCTCCCCTCTTGTTCACAGAGCATGATCAAGGAGATTAGGCCCATTGTTTGGCTATGATAAAGGAGAGAACAGGCCTACCTACGGCCAATGGGAAGCCATTATGAAGGCCCAACACATCTTACAAATCGCTTAGCCTTCTGCAGTCTAGCCAGAAGAACAAAAGATCATGTTGGATGAATGAAAAAAGATTGAGAAGAACTTTACATCTTGCAGAGGTGAATTTGCCCACGGGATCAAATAAAGTTATCCATGTAATAAAGGAAAAATATTAGCCTTCCTTTCCATCGTTGCAGAATAACTTCTGTATTAGAGCACAATGTCTTCTGGTGACTTTTTAAGAACCTCTGGCGTCCCTATTCTGGAAGCGTACGTTCAGCGAAAATAGCAGATCTACTAGCTCACAACAGATTGCGTTGCGATGCGTTGTGAGCTTGTACTGTAGATCGGCTATTTTAGGCGAAACGAGATTTGGTGTAGAGGGGGAAAAAAGGAGGGGGCCTAGTATAGACCTCCTGGGGACACTGACAGTGGACAGTAACTACTTGAGTACTGTAATTACATTTTAGGAATATCTGTACTACTTGAGTATATATTTTTTTAAGCTTTAATCCCAGGCAAATCGGGACAATCCCAGCCAAATCGGAACGTCTGGTCACCCTAACCACTGCTCTACACCAAATATCTTCGCTGAAAATAGCCGATGGACAAGCTCACAATGTGTCACAACGCGGCACACGTAAGCTTGTAGATCAGCTATTTTCGCTGAATGTTCGCCCCCAGAATAGGAATGCTCGGGTACATTAGCCTGGAAACCAGACGAATCAGCCAGTGCAAAAAAAATGAAAAAAAGCAGACCTCAGAAGATCAGTCTGGCCCCGCTCGGTTGTGATTGGATTTTGCTGCCCCCGAAGTTGTGGGGCACCAATCAGGGCCAAGTATGCAAATATGGGGCAGGTTTATCAACAGAGGCCTGGAAATGCAGGTTCCACACAGAGATTCCAGACTGATATCTACGCAGTGATATTAGTCTGTAGCCATGCCAGGCTGCAGGTACAGGTGGTTAACTTTAGTACAAATCTGACTGAGCAACTTTTACTTTCACAGTAATACTTTGACTCAAGTACAGTGGTGGAAAAAGTACTCAAAATTTTTACTTAAGTAAAAGTATCAATACTGCAATGTAGAAACACTCTGTTACAAGTAAAATGTACTTCAGTAAAAGTACAAAAGTATTGGTATCAAAATGTACTTAAAGTACCAAAAGTAGAAAGTACTCATTATGCAGAATGTCCCATTTCCCCCAGTTTTCAAATGTACAAAAATCTTTTGAAAATAGCAGATCTACAAGCTCACAATGCGTCGCGATGCGATGCATTGTGAGCTTGTAGATCTGCTTGATTCAAATGGCCGAAATGTATATAGTGCTGAAGTGGTTAATGTATGTTTTGTTATAATAATCTAAATCTACTTTCTAGTTTTCAAATAATTGTCGTAGAGTAAAAGTATAATATTTGCCTCTGAGATGTAGTGGAGTATAAGTAAAAGTACTGAAAATTGGAAACACTCCAGTAAAGTAAAAAAATACCTCAAAATTTTACTTAAGTACAGAACATGAGTAAATGTACTTAGTTACTTTACACCACTGCTCAAGTACTAGGGTTGAGTATGTTGTCCACAATTGACTGTATTTCTCTTTGTTTTAATACGGATTAATAGTTGAGGGTGATAGATTATATTTTTGTTAATGTCATCATGTTGCTAACAATGTACCGGATCTTACATTTCTTGAGTGTTTTATTTCTCTCACACCATGCATATGAACATAGCTCATACGCATCTCAACTCCACCTCACCTCTGTCTGCATTATTGAATAAAAAACAGTCACAAGAGAGAGCAAGTCTTGTCACATTCCCTTGCATTTCATGGGGCCTGTAAACATCATTAGCCGTCATTTCCCAACCCACTTCAGTTACATGTGAAGTGTTCTTTATTGTGTAATGAGCCAAGGCTCTGAAAAGATTGCCACTTCAAAGACGCTCTTGAAAGCTGTCGCCCATGCAGCCTGCTGACATGTCAAGCTGGGATTAAACGTTCCCCCATAATTATTTCTTTGTTTTCAAATAGGCCCATTGTTTATCTGCACCTTGGGTGACAGCCATCAAGGGCATGCAAAGCTGTGGAGGCACCGGATTTGGCAATTCGCAAAAGTTCACGCGGGCTGTATGGCATTCACTTTAGCACATGTTAAAAGCAGCTCATATTTTATTATAAGTTTACCACAAGTTATTCACTGGAGCTTGGAACTTCTGAGTTTGACATCGTATGCTGTCGTTTTCAGTGAAGCGTTCAACATTTGTGTGTGTGGTTGGACACACGGAATGTGGAGTGGATTGTTAAAAAGTATTTATTAGAAGATTAATTAACGTGTACATGACTTGGGGAAATGGGTTGGCACTTTTTGTATCCCTCTGGTAGAACAATGAATGGCTAAACACACGTCACTGGCCACTTCCTCAGTGCTCTATTATACAGCACCGAGAAGGCCTTTTTTCCCCCCACTTTCTTATTCATTTGAGAATCATTCTTCACATGATTCAGAGCACACAAGAGTGTGGCTGTAAATCACCCTAAAAACTTGCCCCTAATTGTTATGCATGGAGATGCTCCCTGCATCTTGTCTTGGAAAAACAAGCCTTTGTCCAAGATCAGCAGTGTGTCATCGGCGCTGGCCCTCCTGCATGGCGGGGACATTGAGCCCTGGCAGCAGGGGGACACTTCTCAGGGCCTTTAAGAACTACAGTAAATCTTCAAACAATTTATCTAAACAAAGGCCACAGTGTAAAGGGCCAGAGAAAAGACACAGGAAACAGATGAATAAGCAACATCAATTACTAGGCCCTGACCTTGGGAGCCTCTCACCGAGGAGCACATTTCACACCAAATGGCTGCAGATTGGGGTTGACAAGCCCAGAGTCGAAAAGGCAAGCCCTCACAAGGTTACCCACCATGCATTTCTGGGGGAGTTAGGGGAGGAGAGGGAGGGGGAGGAGGGGGAGGGGGTTAAAGAAGAAGGAAGGGGCTGAGAGGTAAAGCAGCCATGCAATGAAAGATCACCATAATAGATCTAGGTTTATTTTAAAGTGAAACAAAATGGCTCAATTTGAGCACTTAGCCTGCCAAAAGTGGCGCAAGTGAGATACAAGAAGAACATACAAGAAGACAGCCAAATCAGTCCCTTGGTAAGTAGAGGGCTGGTAAAGCCAAACGTCCGAAGGACTTAACGCTTTACGGGAAAATTCTTGGATCCAGTTTAACTCTAATGGGCCAGTGTCTTGGAGGATATCCACACTTGAGTCTGATGAAGGCAATCAATCCACTGTTGAATTGGAAAGATGACAAGTGCTAATTAAATGTGATTCCTGCAACATGTGTGTCAATTACACTATGTGATATCAAGTTAAATGCCTTATCTGCTCCTTTTAGGTCCATACCACAGAACTTTAAGCCCCCTGTAAAAAAAAAAAAAAAAAGCCAGCCATCGCCATCTGACTTGAAACAACAAGCTGACACAGGAGCCTTAAAGGACAACTTTGGTTTTTTACAACCAAGGTTTATATTTTAGCTTGTAATTAAAGTAAATAAAAGATGAGTGTTACATTTTTTTGATTTACTGCTTTCTATAGTTTTAGCAATTTTCGTGATATTTTTTACAGTGTGTGTCTAGTGGGCGGGGGCATTCTGTCCGGTGGTTAAATATGTCTTTTTTTACACAATAACCCAGCGTTTTCTTTATTAGTATTTACAGAAGCTTGTTTCTAGCCCCCAATAACTCACATCTGGCCATCAAAGACCACAGGACCTTTTTTTATTGCGTAAAAAAGGCATATTTAGCCACCGGACAGAATGCCCCCGCCCACTGTAAAAAATATTGTGAAAATTGCTAAAACTATAGAAAGCAGTAAATGAAAAAAAAATAACACTCATCTTTTATTTACTTTAATTACAAGCTAAAATATAAACCTTGGTTGTAAAAAACCAAAGTTGTCCTTTAAAGGGGGAATGGTCAATTGACCTCATAACGCCATACGTAGAACACTCACTGTACTAATTAATTGCCTAACAACGTTCCCTTGTGCAGTCGTCGCCAACAAAACAAAGGATTCATGCTTTTTGCATGCCAAATGCAGCCCAGACAATTAATTCGATCTGAGTCGCCTCCAATTAGCCAGTGAAGCACGAGGTCCCAAGCCTCGTCCAGGAGACCATACACTAATCACAGTAATGGAAGCTGACATGCAGATATAGGGCTGCCCAAATACAAGAAGTGAGGTGCAAAAAAATTACAGACCACTGGATCAGACATTAAATTATTAACAAGCGCGTAGTTTTGCGATGTGAATAGTAACGCAACCTGACTATATAAGTGACGTGTGTACTGTAGTATACTCTTATGCAAAATACATTAGTATCCAACCACTGAGACCTCTTTCTACCTTCTGTATGGATCTTTCATGACCTATAGCGGTTACCCACTTAAACCCTACAGCTGACTGCAGTCCCCTAGGGGTCTATAAGTCCGCTTGTCATTTCCCTCTACACCAAATATCTTCATCAAAAACAGCTGATCTGCAAGTTCACAACACATGACATAACACGTTGTAAGCTTGAGGTTCCGCCGAATGTTTGCCCCCCCCCCCCAGAATAGAGACGCTAGGGTCCAAGGGCTAAATGAATAGTTGAGTATACTGCTGCTGATGAGGTTTAGTGAGCATCGTAGCTAAACCTTGAGGTATTAACAAACTCCTTGCTGTCTATGAGCGTGACTGAAATGGTAATTGAATTAAGTGCACCCCGTAATTACAAACTATCTTAAATCAGAGTCTGGAACCTGATTGAACTTTTTTTTCAGGCTCAATGTGCTGGCCAAATAATTTGCTGAGAAAAAAATGGAATTAACAGCCTGCCTTTTTCTGCATTGATTGTCATAACATTAACACAGTCCCCGGAGTTTCCAGGCTGTGAGGGACCAAATTGTAAGACATTACTCACAATAACGCATGTTATAATCGCAGAGAACTTACTTAAAATTCAATCCACTTTGGCATCATTATCATGTATCAACATAATGAATGGCTCCTTCAGAGTATGGTAATTATAATTTGATAAATCATCAGCAGAAAATTAACTAGATGTCAAAACATTCATTGGGAAGGGTGATGAATCGAGGATGATTGTGGTGATGAATTGTGTTAATCTGCGCAGTATGAATCCAGTGAAATGGCTAAACAGCCCAAGATGGATGGGGCACAGAAGCTGCAAGGTCAGACCATAATGCCTCAGCAAGGGGGAAATTGGAAGAAAAGCTGTGCTTATGCACATTTTTACAGAGGTGATTTCTTTCACTTTTACTCTTTCCTTTGTTGTTATTAAAAAAAGGAGTGGTCGTGTTGTTGATGAAGGAATTCCACGGCATAAACACAAGACACGTTATATGCGTTTATCTTCTTTTTCCTTTTTGTAGCGAGCAGTATACCTTCAGCAATCATATATAACCCCTGGTCCCCTCACCTCCCAACCCCAGGCCCATCATCGTGATTCCCTCTTGGATGTACCCAATGTGAAAGATGTGTCTGGTAAGTGAGAGAGGTCAAACATGAGTGCAGATATTTATTACATGTGCTGCAACCAGATGGAGGCAACACATTCATCACAGGACTCTGTCACTGAGGTAACACCCCGCTCCGCCATAAAAAAGTGGCTCCCTCTTCCCAGCGTGGCCACTGGCCTCGGCCCGGTGTTTACAGCAACGAACCCTGGGTTAGCACAACAGTCGGCCACCTTCATCATACACCGCACTCACTCTCATTTGGCCGTGGTTATTTTTAAAAACTTGTACTTTTATCAATAGTTTCTACAGCGTGGCTGAGGGGGGGGGGGGGGGGGGGGGTTTAAAGCTGTGGCGGGGCAAAGAAGGGCGTTTCTGACACTTGCTCCCTCATTTATCAGTCCCCTTCACAGGCCCCGTCAGTGACAATGAAAAGATTTCACAATACCGCTAGGCAGAAACTCATTCCACCAGTCATCCATCATGCTCAGCCCAGCGGCCGTTCTACTGACCTAATCGGTAATGCCTGGCTGCGTGCTGGAGACTTCTTAAAGCCCCCCCACCCCCCCCCATCCCCTCCTTCATTAGGCCTAGTTAGAAAGGGGGCTGGCCTATAGCAAGTCGCAGGGCTGACGGGGCTGTCACTGCATGGCTGGGACCTACAATGCTTCACTCCTCCACCCATTTGTAGCGCCACCACCACATGAACTGTCCTCACGTTCTCGACAACCAACCACCTGATGTTGACGGACCGTCGTCGAGCAGGAAGCCGTTTCCATTCCTGTATCATCGTTGTGATGATACTAATCCCTTTTGGAGAAAGGCTGCAAAGAGTTTCACATATCGCACGGCAAAGTGACTTATTCTTTTCGTGTAGTCTTGAAAAAAAGAAAAACGTATACAACAAACGAGCGGAAAATACACACCATTGAATATTCATTACACAAACGGCACATAAAAACCACACCAACTGAAACAACAGCAGTAAATATTTCACGGCGCTCCCAACAGGGAGGATTTGTGTTTCAAGTCAAAGTTATATTTACAGTAAGTGGGGATGGTACACAGTAAAATCCGCAATGTTAATTTATCCATTTACTCCAAGAACGTACACAAATGGACCCTTACAAGTCCATGTTGGCTACATTTTGTACACTTCTGGAGTTAACTTATCAGAGGATTTGACTCTGTGTGGGATGAGGTTGGGGGGGCGGTTCAATCTGCCTACACCAGCCTTTCAGTGAGTCGGAGGACTTCTTCAGCTCGCCCCCCTCCCACCGAGGGCCAGTGGGTAGAGGTTCAGGCAGGTCACGGTGCTGCTGTGAGATTGGATCCCTCTCCGTGGCTCTGCCAGGCCCAAGTTCAAGCCAGCGCGCTGGTGAGTGTTAGTTAACACACAGGAGGCTGGGAGTGCTCTCTGACCCGGCACCGGCTATTATAGAGAGATTATTCCCCAAACCCCACAGCTGAGTTTTCTGGCACATTCCCCCTTATCTCCACCAGTCCTCCTCGCGGCTCCATCTATTACGGCTGTCTAATGTGACCTGTCTCCTTTGTAAGTCTCTGAAGGAAACTCGCCTTTTGCCTTGCCAACATTTGGGTCAAATTAACTTCTTTTTTTTTTCACACAAAGGTCTTTATTGTCTCTTATGTTCCGAGAATGCGGAAATACCTAAGAGTGTATCACGTGAGCCTATTTTAATGTTGCCAAAACATGAGGAAGGGAAATCAAGAAGCACTCTGGGCAGTCATACTGTACCACCTCATATAAATACTAAACTTTGGCTTTTTCATTCAAACTAATTGGGCTCCGTGGTTTTTAACATGCCAAATTAGCCTCAAGACAGAACGTTAAGAGACCTGCGTGCTCAGCGGAACTCCCAGAACAGCTGCGTTTGTCAAATCTTAAGATTTTGGGAGTCCTATCAATAAGAAAGCCTAATACTAATAGGTGTACGGAGCCAAAAACTCTAAGTCTGAATTGCGCTCAGTGACTGGCTTGGGGGTTACAGACCACAATTGTAGACACAAGCAGATCAACCACAAAATAATGAGGGATAAACAACCTTTTGACTCGCACGAGGGAGCTGATGTTCTTGAGTGAGTTGAAATGCTCTTTTAACTGCTCTCTGGTGTGCTTTGCCTCGTTAGTGGCCAGAGGCACAAGTTGTTGCTGTAAATGCAGGTGGACAGAGGTGTTGAGGATGGGCCAGAAGTTTCATAACTGACCCATGGACACCCAGCGTTTCACATGGACACTTGTGGTAAGACTTTACTTAAAGGTCGGGTCTATAATGCATTAAAATCACATTTATAATGCATATAATGCATTATAATCCACTCATATGTATGACAACTTATAACAATGTTTATAACGTATTATAAGTGCTGGTCATAATGCTGAGTGGAACAGCACATTATAACTACCTTAACTTAGTTAGTTATAAAGTGTCTCTGCTATATGTTATGCATAATTATAAACATTTACAAAGAGAGGTATGAAGCACTATGAGTGCATTATAATGCATTATAGACCCGACCTTTAAGTAAAGTGTTACCTGGTAGTTATAATGTGCTATTCAAACCGAGTTTATAATGAATTAAGACCAGCACTTATAAATCATATTATTATATATAACTATATGTTATTATAGCCTACTTCATAAACCTTGTTATAAGTTATGGATAATTAAAAAACATTTATAACCAGTGTTATGCCTTATACGTGCATTATAATGCATTATAGACCCGACCTTAATATAAAGTCTTACCATTGTTTTGCGGTCACATGTGGTATGAGTCAAGGACTATTTTTATAGCTCTAGCGCTATGATCTTGTAACCAAAATGTTGGCAATAAAATAAAGCAAATCAAGACCCACAAAGCACCAAATTAAATTTCCATGGTGATTAATGTGCATAATGACAGTGGTCAAAATGTTAGAATCCACAAGTTTTTGACATCACAATATCATAATATTTTACAGCTGTCTATACAGAGAATCTGTATATTCCTACTTGATACATTGGCTCAGTGTATTCTTATTACGGGTTATATATCCCACAAAAACAACATTCCCTGCACATTTGTAGTATAAGTTGATCCGTTAAATATGGGGTTGTACATATCGTACATATTGTACATATCTAAATCACCCTTTTGGGTTTGGTTCGACTTAGTTTAACTTTAATTAATTAAGTTGTCACGTTCCCCATTGATTCATACAGTACGAGAAAGAAAAGTACATTCATTTTCACAACTATATCTACAAGAAATGGGGTTGTGATTAGATGCCTGTATAGACCCTGATTGGCTAAACCAATCGCTCCACAAACATTATGAACACCTTGATGTCTGGGGAAAATACACACACATACACACATAGTGAAGTGCTTGCAACAAATATCCCCCAAACCCTGCCAGCCAGTAATACTCATATCCTATTATTCCGTTAACTATCAGCAATTATCTCCCTGTCAAAGCTCCAGGTGACAAATTCCCCCCATATCCAGCCTGGCAGTATCATCAACCGGACATGAGCTTCATGTGATGGAAACTAAATCACCGGCTCTGCTCACAGCCCTGACAGACAAATGGGGTGCCTTGGAGAAGCTAGGCCCATCATTCTGGGCTGAGGGGAAGAAAAAAAGCCTCTCTCTCCCTCTCTCCCGGCTGACCTTTTTTTTTTATTCGCCATGAGAGGAGATTAAATACCACAGGTTCTGTATGTATGGTCTGTTTCCAAAATATGAGAATTATTAATGGCTTTGGCGGAGGGCCTGTTTAATCTTCTGCCAAGTTGGAGTCATCCGTTTTTACCTTGGGCTGTTTTTTTCCTTACAGATGGTCCCTGAAAAACAGGAACTGTGCTTTTACCCTTACTGCAAAGGCAAGGGAAGTGTGTGGGCATGTGTCTGGGCGGCAAGAATATAGCAAAATAATCGTCTCTGTTAATACCATAACGCTATGAATCTGAAGAGCGTGTTCTCATACGACAGTGAGGCTGATTCGATAGGCTTTGACTGAGGAGAGGCCAGATAAATACGTTCCCGACAGCCATTTGATCGTTTCACACATCTCCTCTGGTTTTTCTCTATAGCCTGTGATCATTTTCACCACTCAGGGATTAATATTCCGCGTGTTGTTATTAGCAGTGTGCTAGTTTGGACCCGAGACGCAAAAAAACGCACCTCCCCTGAAATGTGCATACCTACAGCCACATGCCAGTTTTCACAGACGGGTCACAAGTCAGGTCCCAAAGCCAGAATGACGTGTCAATCACAGCGGCGTGACACAGCTACTAAATTACTCTTGTGTCTTTTTGACCCCATGGCCCAATGAACCTTGGTTAACCACTTACCCCCCTATACACTTTAGTGTACGACAAATAGCGAAAATAGCTGATCTACAAGCTCACAACATGTCACGTTTGCAACACATTGTGATCTTGTAGATCTGCAATTTTTGCTATTTAAAAAATAAATAGAATAATGACATGCCCAAAATAGAGACACCAGGGATAAAGTGACTAATTCAACTGAGTACAAAAGTCTTGGACCTTTCACGCTGACTTTTTAATTAGTAGCATCTATATAATTATCAGTATCCACTGTATACACTATAGCCTAAGGCAGGGGTCTTCAACAGGGGGTCCTCAGAGTTACTGCAGGGGGGCCACCAAATTATAGGCTTTTTTATTTTTTTCATTAACCACTTTAACCTTAGCATCCCTATTCTGAGGGGAACATTAGCCAAAAATAGCAGACCTACAATCTCTCAACGCCTGTGAGCTTGTAGATCGGCTACAGTAGGTTAGGTGTAGAGGGAAAAAAAGAGCAGACTAAGTAAAGAGTGAAAGGTCTTCACGGTATTGACGGTTTAACTGGTTAAATGTCTGAAAATACACAATAACATGAATCGAACGTACACTGATGATAGTGCTGTCAAACATAGGCTATGAATCTATCTATGAAATCTATATAAAGGTTTAATCTGCAACAAAATGTTATACAATATGTTGTGGGGGTCCCCTGCTTCATCCCTCTCTCAGCTAAGGGGGTCCTTGGCCTGAAATACGTTGAAGACCCCTGGTCTAAGGTCAATACACTCACAGTTCTGTGTCCCTGAAAAGAGCTCTCCGTGTTGGCCGTGTCAGCACCCCCTGTCTGCCGCCGTACAGTTCCCTCTTCCATTCTACTTCAGCAGCCGATAACTAAGGACATTAGTTTTATGTGACTTGCCAAGCTTAAATGAAAAGAGAGCTAACTCTAATGACGCTACAATTAATTGCCCCAATAGACAGACATCCGCCAGACAGATATTGACTTCATTACAGATAATGAATTATACCATTAAGTCGCCAGGGTCACCTTGTGTATCAGACAACGCCACCTAATATGTTGGATTTTGGCAGGAATAAGATAAAACTTGAGATCGGAGAGATAAAGCAGGTCAGAGGATGTGTCATTTACGGAGGAAGTGGCTTGCTATAACACATACATAGTGCACTGCATACAGTGTGTGTGTGTGTGTGTGTGTGTGTGTGTGTGTGTGTGTGTGTGTGTGTGTGTGTGTGTGTGTGTGTGTGTGTGTGTGTGTGTGTGTGTGTGTGTGTGTGTGTGTGGTGGTGGTGGTGGTGCTGGGGGGGGGGGGTAGATCATAGCTCATGAAGTCACTGATTGATTCCAACTGCCATGTGAATCATTAGCAGTAGATTCTAATTTACTACAAAGCAATTACTCACAGAGTCATAATAATTTAATAACATAATCTTAAACTCTCCATTTGCAAAAAAAAAAGAGCCTAAACATTACAGAGATTGACACATAATGGATTCATAAATTGTTTTAAATTAAAATGTTTTAAATTTTCCACATACATTTCCATGACACGTTTGACAAATCCAGCTCGTCCCACACAAGCTGTGACTTGTGATGGAACTTCGATGGGCGCGTCAACCTTCCTCAGGTTTCCTTTAGAAGGGAGTTCAGTTATTGATACGGCCAATCTATCAGCTACTGCAGGTCCCTTATGAGAGATCAAAAACCACCACAAACCGCCTGTTACATAATGGTCACTTCGCCCTTGGCATTCAGTTGGCTCCAGCAGGGAATCCATATAGAGGGACATTCAAGTCCCTGTGGGATCCCAAACTTAATTAATAACCCCTACCTCCCTGCAGATGCCGCGCCCCCTATCTTTACCAATATATCACCTGGCCGCCTCTGCACACAAAGAACTTCAGCAGCCTTTTCTCTCTGACCTTGGCATTTCTTCTCAGCCTCCGATTATTGATAATTTTCCGCCCGTGGCACGTCTTCCCATTTGTCATGATTATTGCTGAATTTTTAAACTGTCATCCGTGAGCGTGGATCAATGGCTGTCGACTTCCCCTTTGTCATATTGGCAGCACCAACAGCCTCTCCTCTCTAAATGAGGCCCCTCTTGCTTCTCTATCTATTAGCTGTCTGTCTCTCCAGGCACTTGATCCTTTGTTAGGTCAGTCTATACTTCATTTGTCCAATCATAGCTTGACAGTTTTGTATCACGCGTGACCTGTCAACGCGGGCTACATATGAAATAAGGTTGTCATATATAAGTTCCAATCTACACATGCTGCTGTATATGGTCAGGTATAGCAATTAACTATAATATGCTGACACCTGTCTCCCACGGTCAGTGTAAGTCTCAAAGATATCTTCACTGAATCAACAACAAAAGAGCGGGGGGGAAAAATCCACTTTCACTTTTACATGTGCGTCAGCAGGCAGTTTACAAACCAAGGCTTTCATATCAGTGAAATATCCCATGCAAAAAGGCCAGATCTGCTAAAGCGATGAATTAATTTCTTTACAGCCGAAAGGAACCGTTTTCTTTACTGGTAGCAGCCGCCGATTGCTCCACAGTACATTCACTATTGTTAACTTAACTCCAAGAGTGTACAGCTAAATGTAACTCGCCCTGTATGTGTCGACGGACACTTATACCCTAACAGCTCCCCCCCGTGTGTCTATCAAAGCCCTCTGAGCAGCCATGATCTGGTTGAAGCTGTAAAATAAATGTCCCCTCCCATGGGGACCCGAAAATACGTACTCATAGTATACTTACTAATACCTTTCCCATACTCGTACTCAGCCTAATGGCAGGCTTCCCCTCAGCCTCATGTCTACACCTATTCCGCCATATTGTCTCTTTTTACCCCTTCGACTGCCTGAGCACGTCTGACAGGCGGATTCCTTTTCTTTTCAATGTATTAAAGGCACTTTCCTGGTCTGACAGCCTCCTCTGTTCTGCCACCTTCTAGCAGGGGCTTCACACTACTCTGGGCAGCCACTACGTCTTGACAGACCACTGTCACTTCCCATCATCCTCTCTGTAGATCCAGCTCTGCCCCCTCTAAGCACGCAAGCCCACTCTCCAACCAGCGCAATTATTTTTTTTGACAAGCCATCCATCAGCTTTAACTTTAAAGCACTTTCCGCTGATACCCATTGTTACACTCCTGTGCCTTTTTTATGCAGCCAGCAGGACTGAATGATACCAGACATTCAGGCTAGCCAACCATGTAAATCTACTTTGTTCTCTCCTTTATTTCCAATTTTATGTTCAATTTTTTGCCGAATTATGCATATTTGTTGTGCGTAATATGCCCTTGTCAAATCCCATTAACGAGTCCTAAATTGCGTAGTCAGAAAAGGTTATAATTTGCCAGCTATTGGAGGAGGGGAGACTAAAGTCACACTCAGCTGAGCAGCTTAACTCTCACAGTGAGTCACGGCACAGGACTGTCAAAGTGGGTAGTACAGTAGTTTATGAGCCATGATAGACTAAACAGGATAGAGCTCATGCTGTTTACATGTAAGTAAATATCTTCCACCACTATGTAGTAGTACACCACTAACTCAAGGCTCTTCAAGGAGCTGTTCATGGCACCGTTATTTGTGTGTGATGGCGACACACCCAGTAGCAAGCCTTAGAGCCTTAAAGCTATGCTATGTAACTTCTTTTGTTATGTAACTTTTGTTATTTTGACCAATCGGTATGGTAGAGTTAATGAAATATAGTTGGTTTCTCTCTGCTCTTCCATTGAGAAATGTTCATCCTGTGGTCTGGTAAAACCAGCACATGGTTGACAAGTGGTACTGCCTGAATGTCAGCACATTCAGCGTTTTTTATTAGGACATGCTAATAACATTCCATAGGGCTGGACCACACATGGACAAATGACATACTTCCAGACTCTACATAGCATTCGGAGATTGTGGAATAGTTGTCTGGCTACGCGAGACTACAGTCAGCGTGTTGCTCCGCGTCCCTTATTAGTATTATTTAAAATTTGATCTTTACTCACAATATTCTTAGATCTATCAAGCGGGAAGAATAAACGATCCGAAAACACGTCAGTGAATAATTCACATGAAACGAAAATATTTCATCGTCACGTAATATCAGTGCCGGTTGCAGACAGTAATATTGGATGGAATTCGGTTATTGGATGGATATTTTACTTTTTTGGGGTGTTTTGTAACTCTATTTCGGTTAATTCGGTTCATTTACCTTGCCCCTATATGCACCAACAACAAATACAATTATAGCATTATAATGTTTTTAATGTAATGTCGGCATTGCATCTCCACAGGCACAGACTCCACAGCGGGAGAAAAAAAGGCAGGCTATACTGCGCTGCGCTGCGCTGCGCTGCTTAAAAGAAATTAAAAAAATTAAAAAATCTGGCCAATCTGAACTGGGGGGGCACAAAGTCTAATCTTGGGGGGCATTGCCCCCCAATGCCCCCCCATAGGGCCGACACTGTGTAATATACGTGTTGTGTGTGGATGTATTCATAACACAAATAGCAGTTTCAATTAATGAATGAATCCCGAACCTTTAAAGCTGTAATTCGGAACTTTTTGTACTGAATGAAATGTTATTTTGACCAATCAGTATGGGTTCCCAAACGGTGTGCTGTGAGACAAGTCCAGGTGTGTCTTGAGATGTTGTGACAAGCACACATTATTATTGTAATGTAATGTTTTTCAATTTACTACTAATGGCACAAGTCGGGAACATTGCAAGTCGGGCATTCATGCCCTACCATTGTGCAATACCCCTGTTATCTGATGTACTCTTTGTACCAGTCATCAGCTCCATGCACATCGCCGCTGCTTTCGTTCTCTTCCGGGTCGGGTTGGCCAATCAGGGACTTGTATTGGCTAAGCTGCACATACGCGACACAAAGCTTCACCAATCTGTTTAACTGATGGGTGGGGTTAGCCAAATTTCAGGGAAGCCAATGCATTCACTCCCCCAGATTTGGTGTTTCCTCCGCACAATCGGTGTGTCATCCGCAGACCCGGGATTCTTTCTTTTTACCGAATGGGTTACCAGATTGGACAGATACAGGCTTCTACTGGTTTTTGGTTCTCGGAAAACCGCCTCTTCACTTAATAAATCACTTAAGCCCTATTTTATACTTTGTCGCACAATATTGTTTAGATCGTCTATTTTCACATTTTTTTAACGGTTGGGCCCAAAATAGGTATTGATTAGTAAGACATACTGATTCTTTTATCAAATCATCGATTTTTATAATCGATTAAGTCGATTCAATTAACTGTTAGCACCCCTT